>NC_138234.1:14571233-15054693 GCF_964197995.2 Scardinius erythrophthalmus
AAAAGCAGTGATATTACCATGACAGTCAACAACTGAGATCTAATGAGGGCGTAGAGGAGAGCGGGGCACAACCTAACACTTTTTGACTTTCTCAGTTTGTGTAAACTTACTTAGGATTTAGAGTATTTATTTTTTCCCACATTAATTTCCCACACGTCTAATACAATTATGTGGTTTTATTTCATTAATACAGTGTATACTTTTTTCCTGATTTAACCCGAAAGAACGGAAGTGAAATGTGACAACATGCCCCATAGGTGGAGCACACTGTAACATATGACAGCGTAAAATGCTATCTGATCTAATCAAAAAATAAACAAGACAGATTAAAATATTTTCTCAACACAATACAATCATTAACATTTAATATATATAAAATAATGGCATTTTTAAAAATAATTTAAAATAATATAACTTTTTAGTTTGACAACAAACACACGGGAAAACACCGCTATACAGCATAGTTCAAAACATAATAATAATGAATCATTTCTGGACATTGACTCTCAGTCTTTATTCACCTTTTACTCATGGTTTCTCAATAGAATTCATGAAAGTATAGAATATCATAGTTATAATAAGGGCTCATTGTAACGCAGTGTGACAACATGCCCCAGCTGCACAACTCAGATTTAAACTCGGCTAGTGTCTTCTGATATTTAGCTAAGCATTAAAGAAGTATATCAACTGTTAAATAACACTAACAGATATAAGATTCAAATTATATCAGATTTGTCTAATTTGAAATAAACAATAAACAATTAACATAAGAAATTTACTTTTGCTATGGTTAAATAAATGTTCAGTAAATAAATAAATGTTAACAGAGCAAACTGTTTGTTGTTTTTTAGAATTATTTTGTTCAGCCAGTGTGCCTTTATGTTACATCAGTAATCCAGCAGATGGAGACAAGTTGATGGCCACTTGAGAGCGCGTGCACGCGACAGGAAGTAAGTGCGCAAGACTGTCCCATGTCTTAAAAATGCCAAGGTGTAGTGCCCTTCAGTGTGTCCCATCGAGTAGCCTACTCAAAGTTCTACACACACTTGCAGTCTTTGGCCTATGCTATGCCTATTTGAACACTTGTCCCAAATAGAGCAAATAGCGCTGGCATGAAGTTGGTTTGACGTTGGACGTTCGATATTCGCATATTTAGGGACCGTCTCAAAATTACATGCGACATTGGTATAAACGTTTCTAACTTCAATAACATTTAAAGACAATGACTTACAGTCATAAAACAAACTGTACATTGTTCACCCAGGTGTCAGGTATGATGCACACCTTTTAGATTTTTGATATTTATGACAATAAACTGTTAAATCATATGCAAATTTTGCTATGTATTTCACTACTGTATGGGGTCATACACAAAATATGACAATATTTAAAGCTCAATAGCATTTGAAGACAATGACGTACAGTCATAAAACCAACTGTACATTGTTCACCCAGGTCTCAGGTATGATGCACACCTTTTAGATTTTTGATATTTATGACAATAAACTGTTAAATCATATGCAAATTTTGCTATGTATTGAACTACTGTAAGGGGTCATACACAAAATATGACAATATTTAAAGCTCAATAGCATTTGAAGACAATGACTTACAGTCATAAAACCAACTGTACATTGTTCACCCAGGTCTCAGGTATGATGCACACCTTTTAGATTTTTGATATTTATGACAATAAACTGTTAAATCATATGCAAATTTTGCTATGTATTTCACTACTGTATGGGGTCATGTACAGTTGGTTTTATGACTGTAAGTCACTGTCTTCAAATGCTATTGAGCTTTAAATATTGTCATATTTTGTGTATGACCCCTTACAGTAGTGCAATACATAGCAAAATTTGCATATGATTTAACAGTTTATTGTCATAAATATCAAAAATCTAAAAGGTGTGCATCATACCTGAGACCTGGGTGAACAATGTACAGTTGGTTTTATGACTGTAAGTCTTTGTCTTCAAATGCTATTGAGCTTTAAATATTGTCATATTTTGTGTATGACCCCATACAGTAGTGAAATACATAGCAATATTTGCATATGATTTAACAGTTTATTGTCATAATATCAAAAATCTAAAAGGTGTGCATCATACCTGAGACCTGGGTGAACAATGTACAGTTGGTTTTATGACTGTAAGTCTTTGTCTTCAAATGCTATTGAGCTTTAAATATTGTCATATTTTGTGTATGACCCCATACAGTAGTGAAATACATAACAATATTTGCATATGATTTAACAGTTTATTGTCATAAATATCAAAAATCTAAAAGGTGTGCATCATACCTGACACCTGGGTGAACAATGTACAGTTGGTTTTATGACTGTAAGTCATTGTCTTTAAATGTTATTGAAGTTAGAAACGTTTATACCAATGTCGCATGTAATTTTGAGACGGTCCCTAAATATGCGAATATCGAACGTCCAACGTCAAACCAACTTCATGCCAGTGCAAATAGCCTGTCATGCAAGTAGTCAAGTGCAAAGACCGCAAGTGTGTGTGTTTGGAAAAGGCATCAGAAGAAAACATTTCCGTATTTGAACGTCAGGACGTCAATTTTTAGGCTGTAAAATAGATGGTTTCGAAATGACCGACTTCCCGGCTAGTAGGCTAGACAGCTGTGTGTGTTATTAATAGGCTACTAGCTGCAAGGAAACGTACCCTATAGCCTACCAGATAAAACAATTATTCAACGACGAAATTTAACAAACACGGAGTAGTTTGCATCCAACTCGCACTCTTTCTTTGAACGAAACTGAAGCGTGGCGGTATAGCCTCCTTCTTTGATTTGATGTTTCCTCTTAAACACTGACATTGACGAGCGCTGTTACATTCCGCTAAGAAAGCTCAGATATAAGCAAGTCTGTTATGGCATGATTGTACCATAACTTTGCACCACTTAAGTATGGTTATTATTAGGCAATTATTTCACGACTTTGATTATATACACCTCGGGAAAAACACTGAGATCCTTGTGTACGTCCATGACCGGATCGCTTTCTGAATTTCTGTAGTCTGTAGTCTGTACTGGGCATCACCGACCACCAGTGTAGTCCGATCAGTCCGATTCACGAATGAATGATTCTAATGTCAAACCGACTCATTAGAATCATTCGTTCGTGAATCGGTCTTAGTGAATCAAAAACATACACGTCAACCAGTGTAGTCTGTTTCCCGAACGAATGACTTCATGAGTCGGTTCTTTCTAATGAATTATCCACAGCTCACTGTGGGACTTAAATTAGGCTAGTGAAGTTGCAGGCTGGTTGTTCATAAGTAAAAGAAAAAGGCAATTAGTTAAAAAGAAATAGGCTACATTAGCAATAACTGATTAAATGATAAGAGATGAGAATAAAATAAATATAATGGGATTAAAAATCCAATAAAAAGTTAGTATAATTGGCAGTATGTATGCATATAGGGAAATGTTCAAGAAAAGGGCCACACATTTTTTAAAAAGTTTTTAAAGCATTTATAGCCTTGCATATAGTATTTTACACATTAATGACATATATCAATAGCCCAACATTATACCACATTGCATAGCTTTTTAAGGTAGGCTAATTGTTATAAGAGGTTAAAGCTATCTTCTGTGTTCAACACCTGGAGCTCCAGCTGTGTCATCTGCAAAAAAACCTGCCTTTTTTACAACAGAAACAACACATGATGAGATGTACATGGTCCTTAGGTCTTAATTACTGTAAGCCTGCTCAGAAAATAATAATAATCAAATAAAAATTCCAAATATATGACAAGATGACATATGTTTGAAGATATGAATGTGTATCGACAAAGAGACTAGACTAGGTCACAGAGGTGAGCTTTAAACTGATTTCTACAGAGGTTTTGACATTTACTCTTAACCCCAGGAACAATTGTAGACCTTTTCAGCTGTAAAGATGTTTTAGGCTGCTTATGATGTTATACCTTTTTACCTTTAGTCCAAATTAATCACATGTTAAAATTAAAGAACACAAATTATCTCATCAAAATCACTAAAGGCCATGTACACACTGTAAAGATTCAGCAGTGACACATTTAAATATGGGTATGAATCCCCTAAAAGTGTGTGTAAGGGGTTTGTTCTTGGAAGGCTACTTTGCAGGGTCCTCTCTTGAAGTGTTACCATGTCCACTTATTATAAGCATCTTTGGGCTTGTGGTTTGAGTTTGGCTCATAAAGTGATCAAGTTTATGGAGTTATTAAAGTGGGGAAGTGAAGGTTGCAATATTTTTGTCTTATTTATATAAATATAAAGCATTTGGATTTATTTATGATTATTTTGGGCTTGTGTCTTGTTTGTCTTGTTTTATATCAATATCTGGCAACATGAATGAGACAATGCTTGTACCTCTTTCCCTGAGATTCTCCTGCTCATTCAGAAGAGAGAGGATACTTCTCAAACTGAAGGCTGACTAAAGACTTCCTCAGCACTAAACGCTAGAATGAGACAGTCTAGTAAGTGCATTTGTATACTTTATGTAATACTATTAAAAACCTTTGTATTAACTGGCTTTCTATCAATACAGTGCAGGTGAGGTAACGATAACCTGTGATCTCCCATTGGATTACATTATGCACAGCTTATCATTATGTGATTAATTTACATCAACTCCAAAAAAAAAAAATTTTGTCTTGCATTGTATGGTGAAATAAGATCAGATCAGTGCGGATTCATTTTCTGCTCATTCTTGTTCATGAATTGGAATGTATGCAAAGGATTATGGGTGATTGGAGGACGCTAAGGATACACTTGATGCCTTCTTTAAAATAAGCCAAATGAAGGACGAATTGCATACTTCCCTACTATAGTAGGTGAAAAACTGTATGTGACAAAAGAATTATGTCTGATTCACAGTCCTCATAAAAGAGTAAAGTACACGGATGACCTAATACCGTGATTCTGAAGTGTGCATGAATGATTTCACCAAGTACGACATCTTTGTTGATCCAAGAATAACATTCCAAACAACCGAGAATTAGATTTGAAGGACAAGTTTACAGTTTATGTAAAGTTTAAGCTTACAAATAGGTTTAGGTGCACTGAAAAAAAAATTCCATTGGATTTACTCAATTGAATTATGGACACTGGTTCCACATAATTTGTTTGTGTTCCCAGTATCCTACACATTCAAATAGTTTCTGTACAATAGTTTTGTGTTAATCACTTGTATTTTAATTAAGTAATGTGTACATGCTCTGTTTAAGTTAACCTAACATAATTCAATCATTTTAGCAGAACATTATTCTTTTAATTTAGATTGATGCCTGGATCATGTTAATTCTACACAATCTAATCAAGTTATCTTTACATAATTTTTTTATTACATTTTTAATGGTTTATGTGGTTACTTAAATGTGTTTTTGTACAAAACAATAAAAAAGCATTAATTTAAACCATTTATTGAACATTCATTCATTTCAATACAAAATTATGCATGTTAAAACGTACAAAAAGTACTGAATCTGATGTATGCAGTAACATTCTCTATTTTCTAGACTTATCTAATTTACGAAGACCATCAGATTCACATCATAGATAAGAATATAACATCTCATATTTCTGTGAAAACTGAATTTTGCACAATTCAAAGAGAACTTTGTTCTCTCAGACTCTCTTCAACACATTTAATGTGCAGACCTTGTGTAATGTTAACATCAAAACGGTCAGTCCAGAACTGAACAAAATTTGACGTCTTGAAATGACTATGAAATGACATCTTTTTAGAATCTCTTTGGTGATTAAATATCAACATGACTTAAACTAGTGTGTAAAAAAAGAAGAAAAAAAAACCTTCCTTTTCTACGCAATATGCATGCATGCCAATTTTAGATCGAAGACGTGAACTCTTCATAAGAAATGTTTTAACAAGATCATGAGTTATATCTCATACCTGCATTCATGAAACTGTGTCTTTATAAACAAATAGAACATTGAAGCACAAATAATTTGATTTCATGAAATAAAAAAAAAAACTGTCCTGACTCCACTTAAAAATTATGCAAGTAAAAAGTACAAGTACTGAATCTGATGGATGCAGTCTCTATTTTCTAGCTAGACATATAATCTCATTTACAAAGACCATCAGATTCATATCATAGATATATAAGAATATAACATCTCAAATTTCTGTGAAAACTAAATTTTGCACAATTCAAAGAGAACTTTGTTCTCTCAGACTCTCTTCAACACATTTAATGTGCAGACCTTGTGTAATGTAAACATCAAAACGGTCAGTCCAGAACTGAACAAAATTTTGACATCTTGAAATGACTATGAAATGACATCTTTTTAGAATCTCTTTGGTGATTAAATATCAAAATGACTTAAACTAGTGTGTAAAAAAAGAAGAAAAAAACCCTTCCTTTTCTACACAATATGCATGCATGCCCATTTTAGATCGAAGTGAACTCTTCATAAGAAATGTTTTAACAAGATCATGAACATGAGTTATATCTCATACCTGCATTCATGAAACTGTCTTTATAAACAAATAGAACATTGAAGCACAAATAATTTGATTTCCAGAAAAAAAAAAAAAAACTGTCCTCTGACTCCTCTGCACAACTTGAATGTGTAGAACTTGTGCTGAATGTGTAGAAACCTCAAAACTGTAAGTGCCTAAGAAAGGCAGTACTCAGAACTGTTAGTTCATGCATCCTGTGAAAAAGCAGTACATCTCACAGGTGAAGTTTGGATTTGAAGTTTTGGGCCTTGATAGAGAGCTCACCCCCATCCAACTCCATGATGATTTTTTGCAAAATCTCAAAAGTGTAGCGCAACGTTGTGGGGTACTTCAGGTTAAGAGAATAAATTAGACCAAACAACATTGTAGTTGCAAAAGCCACATTCTCAAGGTCCTGAAGCACAATGACACCCTCAAGGACAATTCCCACATCTCGGGGTTCATTCTCAGCAATGTGCTTTATCACGAAGATCCCCATGGTGGTCTTCTCAATGGCACTGTGAAACAGATCCTCATCCATGTCCTGAAGAAAGTATTAAAAGATTAGATGGGTATATAATTAAAACACTAACACGAACCATAAGGGATAAAGCCATAAGGCTTTTAGAGTTTTTACTGGGCAAGTGCATTTTTAATAATTTGCAGTACATAAACACTAATCTAATAGCCTCTGTGCACAAGGGTAGTGATGAACTTTCGCTGTCGCCAGAAGTCGGCATATCTGTTTCCGGTTTACTTGCGCGTCACCCAAAATGTCTATTTTGTGCAGCGAAATTGAAGCTCAAATGGCTGTTAGCGACTTGAAGCAGAGCAAAGTGGCACACAGTAGTGCTCCTTACGTACCCATGTTATCAGGTTAGATCACACTGCACGCGGTTGCAGTCCGTTGATCCACTCAAGGTGCATACAGGCAAATACAGTATACAGCAGTGCAGTGATCGTTTCCGCACCGAGTCTATTTTTGCTGTGCTGGAAATGCTGAATTAAAGTGACAGTGCAAGTTTCGTGGTCAAAATGAACAAAGATTGACCTGAAAATGTGGTAATTTCACCATAAATGCGTTTAATTAAATAAAATGTAGTTATCTTACCAAAAATGCATTTAATTATATACTACTATTTTTCAGTCATCTTTTTACTTTTAGAAGACCTGGGTAAAGCAAGTAAAACTACAATTTGCTTTAACAAGGCGACATAATGAACAACACTCGTCTTATTCGTGGAGGTGGAAAAACATTCTTTGTGACATGCAAGATTTATTTTATTAAAATTTAAATGCAAAAGAAAAGGCTGTTTTTGTCAATTTTAAGTTAAATATTTGACCACTTGCTTGAGAAACTTAATGTAAGTAATGCATGGAATAATAGCCCTACGTTGTTTAAATTGTGTTTAAACCATAGACTGTAAAAAAATATGGACGTAGTGTCCGTGACGTCACCCGTAGGTTTCTGAAGAGCATTTTTGAAGCCTAAAGTGGGTAAAGCCAATTAAAAGTTCCTGTTTTTGCCCTTCGAAATATTATAATAGTTAAAATACAAGGCTACAAGTGAGACTGTGTATTACTTCGAGAGTGTTTGTGTATGACAGTGATTATGACAGTGATATATGTGCATACATGTCAGTCACTCTTTCATGGTCCGTCAGCACGGCATCGCTCAAGTCGTTCAAGTTCGTAGAGAACTTATTCAGTCCATTTTAAATTCTGATTTTGGCCGCCTCTCAAATGGGTTAAACCGTTAAACCATAGATATATTGCCTATGAAGTTCAAGTAAATTGTTGCAAGCACAGATAGTATGTACGCTACATATTACGAAATAACGAGATATGTTGAAATAATTAGGCTAATTATTAATTATCATTATTAAAAATAATACATCTATAAGAATATATCTATGCTGAATGTTGCTTGTTCAATTGAATAAAATGAATACTTTAATTGTGATAATTAAAATAATTGATTATTAAATAGTAAGTGTCCTATGTTTGCTCATTTATTAATACTATTTGTATATCTAGCACCCCCTCAGCACCTGCGTTAAAAAAATTATCTGGCGCCGCCCCTGGTTATAACGGCCCACGTATTAAAAAATGGTCAGGTTTAAATCGGGCTTGGGTTCATAATTACAGTTAATGTGTTGGGCCGGGCGTGTGGTGGTAGTCAGATACCCATGCCATTAAAATTACTTATTTTCGTCTGTGTATAGGACCTGCAGCTATAGCTGCCTATATACCTTCGCAGGTTCTACCATGCCGGTGACGTCATCGGAATTGCCAGCGTTCTTATACTAACAAACGCAATTTTTGTGTTGCTTAAAAAAAAAAAAGAGCTATATTGATATTTTTAATTCAATTTTTTTTATAATTTACTTTTAATTGTCATAAACAAACGTTATCAACGTTGATTATTTCAGTTCAGTTCATCTTTAACTCACTTCCGTGTTGGTTTCAAGAAAGAGACGGGGAGTTTGCCGCTTGGTTTAAACGTGTATGCGGCAGTGTTTCCCCTACAATGTATTAAGCAGCGGCGCAGCGCCGCCGCTGGATTTTCAGCGCCGCTGCAAAATCTTCACATGATCAGTAATATCACAACATTGGTAATGCGATGGCTCTGAATCCACTTGTTGACAAGAAAGTAGTCCGACGAGGATCGATAGCTATTGTGTTTTTTCCAGTCGGGCTACCAAAATGCATAGACGGCCTGCCCGAAGGGCTATAGAGCTGGTAAGTCCCGCCCCTTCCGCTAACCCCGCTGGACCTCTAGGTTGAAAAATTGTCAATGCAAGTGAATGGGAGAAAATAATTATTTTCTGATCCCGTTTGAATTGTGCCATGAATTGAACATATGTTGTCTGTGAATTTTTTATATAACTTTCCGTGTAAAGAATGCTATAATTTAGCGGGTAGAAGTTTGATACGGTTAGACTTTGTGTGAGAGCACTTTGTGGACTACAACTCTCGCTGCTTTCAACGCGTTTGAAACGTCAACACCACTAGCACACGGACACTAGCTCACGGATCCTGCTAAACATGGCTGTGTCTTTGATGCACTTCATCGCCTTCTTTCAGGGAGAGAACAAAATCGTTGAGGTTGGTGAAAACCACGGGTAAGTCAACTTTATGGGGTGACGTCACATATGCGACATGTAGTCTTTCTCGTTATGTCTTTTCCACAACTGCTAGCCGAAGAATCATACCACATACTGTCAAACTCGTAACATGAAATGTTATATAAAAAATTCACAGACAACATATGTTCAATTCATGGCACAATTCAAACGGGATCAGAAAATAATTATTTTCTCCCATTCACTTGCATTGACGGTTTTTCAACTTTGAGGTCCAGCGGTGTTTTACGGAAGGGGCGGGACTTACCAGCTCTATATGAAATAATGTTCGCGCTTCAGTCTTGTAATCAGATTCAGCGCGGTCTTCAATCCGCAGCGGCGCTGAGCACGCAGAGAGCACTTCAGAAACAGAGGGTGTGTGTTTGTTTGTGTGTGTGTGTTCATCTGAGTCTCATTGGTCTGTCATTGCTCATCAATGTCAGAATATTTTGATATGACCAATCAAATCAAAGTAGGCGGGCTTTATGTTCAAAGAAGCTGCTGTGCTGAGCGTGAATTTGAGCAGAGCGATCAACTGACGATTCAGGTTACGGTCAATTGCGAGATAAGATGTAAGTAACGTTAGCTAACTAAACATTTCATATATGACAGCTTTTTTAGGTCATAAATGTGAAACGAATGACAAAAATAATAAGGCAAACGAATATACTTTTGTCGAATTTCGCCATTTTGAACTGTAGGAAACAATCGACTACTCGAGCGTCCATTAACCATAAATTAATTAAAAATGGTGAACGTCACCAACAGACACCACACGTCAAATTTGTGGAAGTATTTCATCAAGGATGACAAAAATATTGTAATTGGCCCACTCTTCAAGAGGCCGTTCACATATTGCGTCTAAAAACGTGGCCGTGCCGCTGTCTCCTACAAGCGCTTGCGCTCCGCTCCCATGGCGTCTGTCATTGCTATGCAACCATGAACTGCGCTCTCCATGATGACGACGAATAAGTATCAGCAAAAGATTAATTGATTTCTAGCCCTTGCATTAGCTTTACTACTAAATATATTTCTTGAGATGAGAAGGAAAAACCCGCCTGGAAAAAAAAGCGCACCACGTTGCTTCCATTATGAGCGCACTCACCGCGCGCCTACATTTGAAATAACGACCTTGAGCGCGAAAAAGACGCGATTTGTGAACGGCCCCTAGAAGCAGACGTCTGAAATGAAAGACAAGAACGGCTATTTATTTGGCTTTAGACTGTTACATGAAAATTTAAAAATGAAATGTCATAATTATAATGTTTTGAGAGTTTACTTATGTAATTGTTGCATTAGGCTATGAATTAATAAATGTTTATTGATAAGATCTAGCTATTTCATGTCTTTTTATTTACAGTAGCATGAACCACGAGTAGTCGAGTAACTCGAGTATTGTTTTGATAAGAAATCGCCTAGCAGAAATCAGTAGTCGTGCAACCCCTAATGTGTACAAAGAGAATCGCAATGCTGACAAAACTTTTTTTTTATAAATAAAAGTTGCAGCATAACTTCTGGATTTTAAATAAAATAAATAGTAAGTATGTGTTTGTGTAGGCTACTACAGCCGCGTATCAGTTATTCACTGCAAACGCAGCATGTGTGAAAGCACTTGCGTGCTGCTCCTGCACCGCACACACACTGCAAACGGAGTATGTGTGAAACGGGCATTAGATCCACCTACAGTTCTTAGAAACTTTTTCTTGTACAACAGCAGCACTCATCTTGTTTGTTTATAGTTGATGCGGATGAAGACAGTTGTAAACCAGAAACTGATATGCCGACTTTTGACAATTGCGGAAGTTCGTCACTACTCTTGTGCACATAGCCTATACAGATGGTTTCAAAACAGTTTTACAGTGATAACAGGAAATGAATGCAACATAGATTGTTTTGGCTGTACGGCATACACATATTACATGTTTAATCTATAGGCATGCACGTTTGAATGCGTATACGGGTGGGCGTGTAGTCTTTCTTTACAAAGTGACATTGCCAATTACTTGTCTAGTAGGGCTAATCGTTTTTTAATATGTGGTCGATTCAAAATCGATTCTCAAACGCCACAAATCGATTTTTTTCCATATTTATCAATTACCCAAAAGCCAGAATTAGTTTTCCTCCACTGTTCATAGCATACCTGCCAACCTAGAAATTATTTTTTGCGTACGGGGTGGGGGGGTTGAGGACGACTGCGACGTTAAAACTAGAACAAACAAGTTCAGTCTATGCAGCTATAACCACTTACCACATACTCCTGCATAAGATCTTTAGGGTCCTCATTAAGATAGATGCAGAGTCCTCTGATGGCAAGTTCTCGTGATGCATCAATGTCATCCTTAAAAAGAAGTCAGAGCAGAAATGGAAAAAGGTCAGCTATAGACACTACTCAACACTAACAAATAAAGCTAAATGGGTCTCATTCACTAAGAATTTTATAGAAAATTTTAATGAAATATTTCTGCCTCATCTCTAACATTTGATATCAGCCTGATCTGTTTGACATAGGGTGTTGCATTGATCTGTAAACTACAATGAGTGTCAGGATTCAAGAATCAATTGTTTCATCTCAAATAGTGTCAGTGCACAACAACCGTCACTGCAACGTGTAGACTTGACATGTTTCATGTCTACTACATGACAAGAATTCATAGTCAAAATCATAATCAGACACAGTGACTATAGTAGACAAAAACATTGCGAACCCAGCACACGAAAAAAACACCTTTAACTATCTGTTGTTCTTACTTGGATTACAGCTGACATCATTTCTTTCAGCATTCTGCCTTGCTGTCCTGGACGCCTTTCAAAAACCTTCAGGAAATTTGCATAGTGAAGGTCAAGCTGAGATAGAAATTTTGACTGTAGAGGAATGGTCGTGATTCTTTTAAACTCTGTATTCACCTGAAAGTAGAAAATTAACATGAAAGCACTTTCAACAATAAGCTATGCCTCATTACAATAAATATTCACCAAGTAGTAAACACTAGGGCTGGGCAAAAAAATAGATTTTTCGATTAATCATTTTTTTTAAATGTGGTCGATTCAAAATCGATTCTCAAACGCCACAAATAAAATTTTTTCCACATTTATTTATCTATTACCCAAAAGCCAGTATTAGTTTTCCTCCACTGTTCATAGGCTTGCAAACTCCATTTTATAGCTAATGCTGTGAGATTTTGTTTGTTTTATCTTAATCATACAATAACCTCAACTAGTGCTGCACATTTAAAGTCCCCGTGAACCGGAAGTTGCAAACGACTTTTCTCCAGTGTTATGACGTATTTCCCAGTGAAAAGGAATATTGAACAGAGGGCAGGGTTTTACTCTAAGCGCTCCTCCTCTCCATGTCTGCTCATAGCAGACTAAAGCCTCTGTTAACGGTTTGAGGGGAGTGGTTAAGCGTTGCCCAAACCAATTCCTCAAACCTACGTCATCAGAGAAGGTCCTCCAATGCAGAGGGGAGGGGCATTTTCAGATTTTGATTAAAGATTACCATGGTAAAAAATTTTTTTTTAAAATATTTTCTTGCACGGATTAATTGTTCACCACAAGACTAGTAATATGCGCTAACAAAGTAAATAGGGTCAATTTTGATTTCATGGGTACTTTAATCATATCGCAATCGCGATGTCAAGCCTATGCAATTATATGACGTGAATGTCCTGTGTGAATCAAAATCGAATCGAACTGATAGCTTGCGAATCGAAATCAAATCGAATTGTAAAATCTGAATCGATACCCAGCCCTAGTAAACCCCCGTCACAAACCTCAGTCACATCAAAGAGAGCTGGCCATCTTGTTAGGAAGTCGCTGATCATAGGAGCACAACGAAGAACTTCACGTCTTCTTAGTGCAAATGTTCGCTGCATTTTAGTCTTAATAGTCTCTCTGTTGTTTCTTGTTTTAACATCAGAAAGGAGCTCTACTCTGGCAGTCTCTAGCGTTTGGTCATTCTCTCCAATGGGGTAGGACGGGCAGTAGTCCACTTCACCTCTCCTGGGTTTCTTGACATTGTAGGCAGGACTTTGTTTTCCATCTGGCTTGTTTTTTAACTCATTTACAGTAACTTCAGGACAACCAATTTTTCTGAGATGTGTGCGATAGTTTGAAAGTTTGTATTTTAGACTCACTTTCCAGCCTCCATAGCCAGTGTCTGAGCCCCTCTCTGCTAAACATGGATGCCTCTTCGTGAGTGCATCTGCGACTTGTTCAAACTCCCTGTCTGTGACATAGAGTTTGTATTGAACAATTTTTTGGATCAACCCCTCGAGTATGTCAGACTTGAGTTTAATATCAGGGATAAGTAGTGTTCCTTTTTCTCTAAAGACACCATTGGCCTGTTCAAGTTTATATTCTGCATCATAGGAGAAATGTGGAATGCTAAATGTATCAGGCCAAGATGATCGTGTGGTGGACTCTGGAGAGGAGAGGATGATAGTAGTGGAAGAACAGGATGAGGGAAGTTCAGAATGTCCTGGAGCAGAAGTATCGGAAGAACAGGATGAGGGAAGTTCAGCATGTCCTGGAGCAGAATTTGAAGTGTTCATTGTGCCAGACAGAGGTGTGAGGGAGTCAGTCAAGTGTATTATCTTGATTGTGTCTTTGTTTTTTATTTCATTAACTGAAGTTAAGTTCATAAACTGGTCCTCAAAAAGTGTGTCCATGAACTGCAGGCGAAAGGCACTTTGAAGTTTACACTGACTCCTTACCACATCCTCCAGTTCAGTCAATGTCTCAGGCAAGCCAGTTGGAAAAACAACTCTCTGGCAGCTGTCCTTGCCTAAAATTACTCTTAGTACAGATGTCGTCATTGTCCAATGTCTTTGTCTGTATAAAGAGAAAAACAAACAAATGGTGAACACATAAAATAATTGTGGGCAAACCAAAAAAAATCATGTTGATGGTGAAACAAGTTTGGCCACAATATTCTTTTCAACATTTTTTATATATAGGAACTAAAGGAAACAGAATCATAAAACAAGGGTCCACATGACAGAACATAAACCTGACAATAAGCTTGTTGGGCTTTTGTTTGTCTAACAGTTCCGATCCTTGAATCTGACTATTTCACCAGTATCAGCACTGCTTGTTCTATACAAGCAATTAGTTTTAGTTAGTACAGGTTACATCTGCGTTTGGCACGTGAGCAGCACGTATTTTTTTCAGCGTGCATGTTAATCAATGAGTGCATTCAGAGCGCGAGCAGGAGTCGCGTTTGCTGCTGTAGTGATGTAGTTGCAGTCGGTGTGAACCGGCCGTTAGGCTATTTTTTTTTTTGCACTCATACGGAAAAAAACGAGCCTATCGCGCCGACCCCAGGGGGTTAACTGAAACTAATTTGTTTAAAAAGTAGGCTATTGCCGGTAACAAGGCAGGTTTGCATAAACTCAAAATGTATCCTGATTCCTACCGCATTTATCTTATTTTTTAGTCTAACGAGCATCTGGTTTGGCAATGCAGAAATGGACTGTCGTGCTTAGTTTTTTCTTCTTCCAATTAATATGAATTAGAAACTATCTAAAAAAAAAAAAACGACAAGAACATGTTCAATTAACAGTTTGATGACAAATTGATGAAATTGCCTCACTTTCTGTCACTGTGAGAATGTGCTTTTTTCCCCGAACGATATTCTTTTGCTCCTTGATTTTCGAATGGCATTTTTGGCAGAAATTCATATCCCTATTTATCATCCATTGTCTCACAATATATAAATATATATATAGATTTATTTAGTTTTTAAATATATTTTTAGGTTTCGATTTCTTACCTTTACCACAGACAAATCTCTTCAGTGTTACCATCTGCACACGTCCAACCAAATAGTCAGCCAAGGGGTATTCATCAGTTAATTCACTGACTTCTACAAGACTAAGTGCTTGCGTAGGGGACTGACTTAGCTCGTAAGCTCTGTAATGTTCTCGATACCACCCACACAGCTCTTTTAAAATGAAGAACAACTTCTGATGCAAAACACAAATTTGTTCAATTTGACCAAATTCAGGTAATCCGCCTTCAGATCCATGAACTACAATCATTCCTGTCCTGTAGTTGATACCCTTGCTCCAAACGTTTTTTGTGATATGGATTTCAGAAAGATGAGGATATCTGTGCCTTACAACCTGAGCTATTTCGTCCTTCAAAATATGCACTGGGACTGCAGATGCGCTTGACACATCTAGCTCTGACTTATCAAGACTTGGCAATGTCAGCTGGTACCCAATCATTAGCTGATGTTTTGTAGCCAGGGAGAGTGGGACATTTTTAAAACAACTGGTATGTCTAATGACTCGTTTAAAGAAGCTGTGCTTTGCTTCAAACCTGATTGTCCAATATCCCACAAGAGGACCAAACAGCCTGATTATTTGCGGGTAATGCTCCAAGTAGTGGTGTTTGGGCAGCAATCTCTCTTCAGAAAATAACTCTTTATATCTTTGTCTGTGCTCCGATATTTTACATTCTAGGTATGCAATGGACTCGTCATTGTGAACTGGGGCAACAACGAGTTCTACAATATCTTTCAATTCCAAGAGAATCTGCCATGCAGGCTCATGTTCAGGAATCTGAGGACCAATTATAAATGGAAGCAAACGTAACAAGCTCCAGTTCTCATGAGCATTACCTCCTATTGTTTTTCTGCTTGAGAGATGTTGAGGCAAAACATGTGGCTTATTAGTCTTATCAGTCCACTTGTATGGGAAATCTAAAATTAATTTGTTGATTTCATTTAAAGTAATGTACTTCTTTGATATTATCAATGTGAGACACTTTGCAAGCTCAACAGGTACAATACCCTCAAAAATATCATGGGCAATGTCTGGAGGGTATCCAGTTAGAACATCAAAATGTGAAAGAGCTTTAGTTAGAGGGCAAGCTTTTTTCACTCCAAAACAACTAGTACTATTATCTTCAGCTGACCTCACGTGAGCAATGTGGAGATCTTTTGTTCTGAGGCTGAAAGCACCTGTTCTTACCTCTTTTGACTGAATGTCTAGTTTGCTTGCAGTACAAAATCGACAAATATAATGCCCTGAAAAACTTTCATTAAAGCCTGCTAAAGCATGAGCTCCTAAATTGTCTGCAGCAACAAGGATAACTGTACCCTTCAGTGATTTACCTAGCTGTGGTATAAAAATTCCATTTTCTTCCAAGGATTTGAGGTCTTTTAGGAGTGGTTCTAACACTGTGTTATAGCCATATGTTTTGACATCATCAGTTTTACATAGTAGGGCCAAGTATATGGAGGACAATGATGAATTGGACCCAGGAGGTAGGTTACTCAGCACCCAATAGACTGCACAAAGCTTGTGTTTTTTGCGGGATGTCCCCAGGGGGTTGCAGAGCTCAAAATCATCAATATATAAACCCACAAACAGTCTTAAGTCCTGTCCTGACAAGAAGCTATTTTGCTTAAAATGAAGACCATCTCTAAAAGACCGATATAGACCTTCCGCCTCAGTTTCTTGTGTTTTCAGATCCTGTGATATGTTGTCTAAAATATCTTTCCTATTTAACAGAACTTGTAGGGAATCAAGAATAGGAATGTACTGAAAAGTCTTTTTGTTTTTAGCATCTAGGATATACTCAACTGGATCAACTACATTAAAGTTAGCCTTATAATACTGCCTACGCTGATAAGCAGAACTAAGGGAGCCACCTTTTTGTATAGCTTTGTGAATAGGGTTAACTGTGCACAGTGTAGTAGCTATTTCACTCAGGACAGATTTCTCAACTTGAAGATTATGCTTCTGAAAAGCATCACAAAGAACATCCGTATTAAGAGGAATTGATAAAGTGCTATTTAGATTGTAAAGCTCTTGTAAAAATTCATCAATTTGTGAACTTGGTACATGGGACAAATGTTCAAGCTTTAACAACGCTGCTGCAAAATTGTGTTTGATTATATTTGGTAGGTCCTTTGTGGAACAGACATCAGAAGCAGAATCTATATCATGACATGCCTCTACCTCATCATCCTCTTCAACATCTGATTCCTGTGAAACTACTGTGGTAGTAGTTACTATCCCAGGTTTAAAATCTTTAAGTGAAAAAGAATTATGTTTTCTGTTTTTATGAGATTTAAACGTACCACAGATGTTTGTTTTAAAGTTACAATGTAAAAACATGCACGTTATCAATTCATTTTTTTTCAAATGTGCATTAATATGAGCCCAATAATCTTTCTCGGAGTACAGGTCTCCACAATTACATATATGGCAATTAAATATGCTATTTTTAGACTGTCTCTGCCTAGTTTGAGTCACATGGAATCTATTCAAATGAATCTTAAGAGCATTCCACGTTCTAAACGAGCATGGGCAGTTTAAATATACACATGGAAAACAACTATTACGTCCAAAATGTCTATGTTTCAGCCTATAATGCTGCAATAGTTTCAACCTACTTGTTACAACTACTGAACAGGCCTTGCAAGTCCACATGTACAGCAAATGTTACTGAAAAGAGAGAAATACAAACAATTAGTCATGAATAAAAACAATAATAAAATTATATAATCATAAGATATGACAAAAACATATTAAACTAGGTGAGTGTATTATTGACCGTTTGCAAAGACCCGCCCCCCTTAGTTACTGTCCGACAAGCTAACTTACGCCGTTCTCACGCCACACCATGTTCTCACGCAGTGAAAAATACATCGCGGCACGCTGACAGACAGGACAGACCAGGTTACTTTTCAGTTACGTTTGATATTAAACATATTAAACAAAGTCTCACCTTTCAAATTTGGTCACTTTTTAAAGAAATTTAAACAATAAATACCGTTTTGTGGCTCTTTAATGTGTCGTGACAGATCGCTGTATAGAGCATCAGTTAAGCTGCTCGTGAACCGATCATCTCTTCTTTCTAGTTAATTTATAGCCTCAAATAAACATGAACAAACATAATGAATGTTGTTTTAACCACGGAAAGGCGTCAGTACACTCCGTTTTACAAGTTCAAATCCTCCTATGTTAATCTACTAGCTGCTAACTCTCCTGACTGCTTTGTCAGACAAAATGGCGGATGGCGAAGTATGATTGGTCAGATCACCTGTCAATCAAGCTCCCTGCGAAAGGTCAATTCAGCAATTCTTGAATAAATCTGACAGTAATTTTATAAAATCTTCACATGTTAATAATAAAATACAAATTACTACATGTATACTTATGAAATACATTAAAGAAAAACAATTTAAGTTATATTGCTGTTTGCAATGTGCCCATGGAGTCACAGTGCGCATTGAAAAGTATGAAAAATACACATCCTAGTGTATATCTATCCAACAGTTTACAGATTATTTGTTTCTTTACAGTTTTAAATTCCAGTTATTCTGCTTATGATGCCAATTAAAGTATTAGTGCTAGTGTGATGGACTGAAAATCTGAACGAGGCCTAACAGACACCGGTAGCAGTGACGACATCGTTTAGAAACCGTGCTACACTTCAGCAAGACGAAGTAATTTTATGCAGATCCACAGCCCTTTATATACAGATCAAGCATTATAATGGGATTATATCATATCAGAGAGAGTTTTACCGTGCTGACTGTCGTAACGTTAACCGTATGAGGCACGCTGGAATGCTGCAGCTGAACGGAGAATGATTGGCAGCCACAGCAGACGGAAGACAAGTTTCCTTGAACTTTAATTTTAGGATGTAAATATTCTTCTGTCCCTCACATTAATCTATAGAATGGCTTTCGATAACTTTGAATATAGTGGGACGAACTTTTATGGAGTCGGTCAGGCGGAAAACCTCGTAGTTTTCTATGCAGGACAAACCCTGACCAAGCGGCTAACGTTACAACACTCGACGAAATAAACAGTCGACATGATTTAAAAAGTGTGGGATTATCTTAAAAAACTATTTATTGTATTTAAAGTTAGATGGACAGATATTTTCAGAATATAATATTAAATTTGTAAGGATAATCTTACCTCATAAAGTCAATCCCCTCAGATGTCCTTCTCCAGACCAACGGTCCTGTCGTATATTGCGCGTGCGCGGCCGCTCTAGTCCAAATACTCCCGCGCACACGAATATTTAAAAATAAAAAAAAACTCAAAAAAGACAGACCAAAAAAAATATATATGCGGGGAATTTTTTTTCCTTCCTTTCTTCAATAAAAGCCAAATTGACTTTGTGGGCAGCATTTCAACATAAGTCTAAAAATATGCTTTTTTCCCCAGCACTGAAATGACACATAACGTTACCCAGAAACCCGCATTTGCTAAATTTTCAGATTGAGAACGCATGGAAGCCAAATCGCCTTGTTTGCATCATATAAAAATTATAAAATAAAATAGAATAAGCTGAAACAAACATGTACCTCTCTTTTTTTTAATGCAGTTTCAGAAATACACTGATGCAATATTTACATGTTGCAACAACTGAATTAGGTTAATTATACATGATGAAATTAAGTGCCAAAATACAACACAATTGTGTTGTATTAGCTCGTTTTAATTAAGTAAATTCGACAGCAGTAAAATCATTTTGAGTGAACACCATCTGTTTGATGGTAAATTGAGTCTTAATTGATTTGAACATATTATTGCAACATGATCATATCACTTTTTGATGACTGTGTTGAATTCTCTTGGAGTTTATGCAATGTAATTATGTTTGCATCGCAAACATAAATGTATTAAGTAGATTGTAAGTGTATTATTTTAGTATTCTCAATAAAGCTGCTTTCCTTTTTTTTCAGTGTGCTTCTACATCAGTGTTCCTATCCTTTCCCTCTGATTTTAGGGATAACCCTTACAGAAAAACCACATGAGTTTCACATGTTATCACATGTCACCACACGTGAACAATCTTTCACCACATGTGAACAATGTTTCACCACATGTGAACATAATGGAGCACGTGGCACATGTGGAAAACATGTTACTATAGGTTATGATGTGGAGCTCATGTGAAATATATTTGCACATGTTGTAATAGGTTTTAACATGTGAATCTTGTGAATCATGTTACCACGTCACAAATATTGTACATTTTCAGCTTCATTGTAATGGGAAGTTCAGATCATTTTACTGACTCGGATCTTTTGAATCTCATTCATTAAAATGTTATATGTTAATGGCCAAATCCCCAAACACATCAACTTACGCGATGTTGATGTTTCATTCATCCCCATAAGCTGAGCTATGCAGTCTGTAGTGCCGGATACTAAAGTAATTTAACTCATGGGTTGGGTTAGCTTTAGGTTTAGGGATATGGCTATATAGGATTCGATTATCAGACTGGAATTTTGTTCCAGGATCAACAAAATATGTCGACACAGGAACGTGTCTAACTCAGCAAAGTCAGGACATGCGCACATGATGGGCACTTTACTATCCCATGAGGCCACGGGAGAGGATTTGTGAATGGCAGTGAAGCAACGCAACTGATGCCATAGGTCACATGACAGTGACAACATGGTGGAGTACGTCCGAATGTCATTCATATACACATTCATACTATAGGCTATATATAACACTTTTTTAGCGGTCACAAAATCATTACTTATTCAACATGAGTATCTACTCAAGAGAATATGCAATTTCAGATGCAGCCCATGGCTTTCTTTAAAGGATCCTTCAAATTGAGATGTTCCTCGACGGAGCTTTATGACATGACGGCTGAGAAAGCACCCGCTTGAGAAAGAGAAGCATCCAGACACATCTCTGATGTGCTTTTAAACATATACGTCATTAACAACTAGTTGTTCAGTTCGGTTCTGTACATACGGCATAACATTTTTGTAAATGTGGCGTTGACTGGAGTTAATTCAGGTGTAGAATGTGATTGTAGCTCCTGTAAATGACTGAACTGTGTGTAAGCACTAAATGGTGAATTGACAACGGAGTTTAGCTGCAGTGTGTACATGGCCTTAAATCTAAACGCCATACAAAACAAAACAAACTTAGCATGAAGAATTGGATTAACGTCTCGTGACGACCAGAGCCGGTTCTAGACATTAGGAGGCCCTAGGCAAAATTCATGTTGGAGGCCCCCCACCCCCAATAAAAAAAACACTTGAAACAAATATGATTCCTAACCTTTTTATTTATACAACATTTAATTTTAAAAGCAGTATATTTTTACTTACACAGTACATAAGTTTGGACACATTACTATTTTTAATGTTTTTGAAAGAAGTCTCTTATGCTCATCAAGCCTGGATTTATTTGATCAAAAATACAGAAAAATAATATAGTGAAATATTATTAAAATTTTAAATAATGGTTTTCTATTTTACTATACTTTATATTTCTGTGATGCGAAGCTGAATTTAGTGTCAAGTGATCATTCTGATTTATTATCAAATGTTAGAAAGGGTGCTTAATATTTATTTTATAATCTGTGATACTTTTTTTCAGGATTTTTGATTATTAAAAAGTTGTTTTAAAAAAGTCTTCACTATCATTTTTTATATATTTAACACATCCTTGCTGAATATTCCTGTTTTTTTTTCTGTATTTTTGATCAAATAAATGCAGGCTTGTAGAGCATTATAATAAACTTCTTTCAAAAAACATTAAAAATAGTAATGGGTCCAGACTTTTACCGGTAGCCTACTGTATGTACATATTAATCAAACTTTATCTAAGGTAATCTCTTTTTTGTTTAATGAAGATGTTATTGTTGTTGTTGTTATTTTGCTGTTTTATTCAATTTATTCACAGTTCCAGAATCCCACTTCAGTAAATGAGCATAAGTGCTTTTATATCGCATTGCTACTTTAAATATGCTATACACAAATCAAGTGGAAGAGAAAGACACGATCGCTACTGAGCAGAAGAAAATGTATAAACTGATATTATTGGCGTAATGTCAGGGTATAATCTAATCATCAGCAGAATTTAGAAGATAGACCCATGAGATCCTTTATTTGAAACATTTAAAAATGTTGTAGTGTGTTGGCTTTTTAACTTAGAATACAGACGCCTTGTCTTTTAATTTTGTAGCTTTTTTACTAGTCAGCTCCCGACGCGATGTTATTCATTCATTGTACGCGCAAATTCAAAGCGTCGCGTCTGGGCACGTTAATGACGCTCGCGCTCTTTTAAACTCGTAATAAAGCGGTGAATGATTTTTACAGAAATGACGCTGATCTACAGGACAAGTTTATATTTAGAATACATTGCAATCACTCCAAAATAGATGACGACAACTCACACACCTGCATTTTGAGCTGTGCTTCTTTGTGTGCTTAGGCTTTTGCCTCGCAGCACCTGATGGATGCGTTCGTTACACATACTTTCAGAAGCCGGCACCCGCTTTGTAACGGACACATTAATTGGTTTAACTGCAGTAATGTAACAGTCTATGGTGAAGATAAACATCGTCACTATTTTTAGTTAATTAATAAATATTGAAATAAATTGTAGATAGGATATTTTTACATTATATTATTATTTTTTTTTTTTGTCCCTCTGTCTGGGCCCCATCCCGCCAATCGGGCCCTAGGCACGTGCCTAGTTTGCCTTTGCGTTAATCCGGCTCTGGTGACGACACCTGCGTACACCACCTCTTCCTCCTGTGTAACACAAACACAAAAGAGACCAAGAGACGAATGTTTAATAATCAGAGTGAGATGTTTTTCAAGAACAGTGCTAGTTACCACTAAAGAAAACCAAAGAAATCCCTCATTCTACAACAGTCATAAAAACTACATTTTAAACGCACATTTAAAAACTGTAATTATAATTTTAATGCATGCATATTCAAGAGAAACATTTTTTTCCCTCTCAATTATTAAATTAAACATTCTTAAAATGTTCACTCCCATGTCACCATTGACAACAGTCCAATATCACTCTATTGAACATAGGCTATAATTACTCTCAGATATTTTACTTTCAATTCTGTGTAATTTTACCATTTTTTGGTTAGTGTTTTCATGAAGGTTTAAATAAAAAGCTTTCTAATGAATGCCAGAGTATTCACACTCTTTCTCTCTCACAGACACAAACATGTCTTCACAGTTATTTGTTCCGGAAGTCCAGTTTCCTGTGGAACTGTCTCTGTTTCAGCCTGCAGAAACACCCTGAGCTATTATAGGCCTAACGTTTTTACCGGTAAAGAGTACGAACCCTTATTTTGTACCTCAGAAATAACTCTGTTTGTGCTGTTCTCTCTTACTCCTGTCTCTAGATTACATGCCATCTATTCTCCCCGGTAACACTTTATAATACTGTATCTTACTTACTGCATAACTAATAAGTAATTATTGAAGAACTAATAGGTAATTATTCATTAACTACTTCTTCACTACTGTTAACTAAGGAAGATGTGTTAACTAAAAAGTATGTAATATATTTTTATGATTGTGTTAAGTAACAGTTAGTTAATCAATAAATAATGAATTCTGTCATAACTCTTGAAGAACTACAACTAATTATCTACTAATTAAGGTTCAAGAAAAATAACTAAGAAGTAACTACTAATGAACTGTCATACAAAACTAACCTGTTTTTATATTTTATATACAGTACTGTGTGTGTCTGTTTTCCTCTGCATAGAATGCCATTGAGTAAATTCATGTTTGAGGCAATGACTGAGGGAAACTGAAAATATAGGGAACTTATTAGTAATTCATAAATAATTATCAAATAATTCTGCAGGAATTACTCAGAACCTGGAACAGTATTCTAAAGTGAGAATATAGGGAACTCATTAGTAATTAATAAATAATTATCAAATAATTATCCAGGAATTAGGCTACTTATAACCTGAAACAGTATTCTAAAGTGAACATATAAGGAAATTAATTGGTAATTAACAAATAATTATTAGATAATTCTTCAGGAATTACTTGGAACCTGGAACAGTATTCTAAAGTGAGAATATAGGGAACTCATTAGTAATTAATACAGAATTACCACATACTTCTGACTCAAATCAAACTTACTGTAAAAAACACATTATTAACGGTATTATCTAAACCTTTGTAAAATAGATAAGTTATCATACATTATGATACATTTTGCTAATTAAATAAAAAGTTTGCTTATTTGCAGATCAATATATAGCCTAGTAAATGTCTGCACTTATCTTTCTTATTAGTGCTGAAGAATGACTAAAACTGGCTAGAAAATAAAATAAAAAAACATTGATCAGTGCTTTTTACTTTTCAAGTAATTACCTTTGTACTTTTACTAAAGTAATTTTGAAAATGAATTGGCCAATAGTTTATCATTTTACTGGAGTAATATTTTATTGGGTTATCTGTACTTTTACTCAAGTACTTGATTTGTGTACTTCATCCACCACTCCACTGCTAAAATAAAACGGTTAATTTTAGTAACCACTGTGTATGACTGTTCATTAGTAGTTACTTCTTAGTTATTTTATTTGCACATTAATTAATAGATAATGAATAATAGTTCTTCAAGAGTTATGACATAATTCATTAGTTATTGATTAACTAACTGAAACTTAACACAATCATACAATTCTATTACATACTAATTAGTTAACACATCTTCCTTAGTAGTTAACAGTAGTGACTTAAGTGTTAATAAATAATTATCTATTAGTTCCTCAATAATTCCTTATTAGTTATGCAGTAAGTAAGATACAGTATTCTAAAGTGTTACCTTTTCCTCTTCTAATGGCTTCAATGTATCTACTCAGTTTCTTGGATCTAACACAGAATGCTGATTTTTTTTAAAAATTTCCTCAAACAAGCAATGTATTCAATTTATCAGTGCTATTTACTGTTGAGTTTATGTCAGTAGTGTCTGTTTAATTTACATGTACATTTCCCGTCAACTGCATCGGCATGTTAACGTCAAATTTCTTTCCAGTTAAAGGCAGAGAATTACATTCCCACATTTAAATGTTACTTTTGCTTTGAATGAATGAATGAATGAATAAACAAACAAACAAACAAACAAAGAAATTAATTAAATAATTTAACTTTGGAGGACTAGGATTAACACTGAAAAATAAGATTAGTTATCAATTTAATAATTGGAAATAAATAAATCACTATTTAAATAGACATTAATGATTGTAAACTGTCAAAATCTATTTAAAAATAAAAAAAATATTTAAAAATAATGATTTTGATTGTTTTCAAAGTGTTCCTATTACGCTATTAGGTTCCTAATTGTGTTTTGGAGTCTCCAACAATTTTACATGCATTTCATTTTCTCATATTATATTGTGTCACAAATGGCCCTTTGCAGCAACAGCAAAGATGAGATGAGCAAGATCTATTCACAGCAGTTATTTTATTAAAGGTAAAAAAGCACTCAAAATACTCAGAATCTCAAAATACACATTATAACCATTTGGTATAAACGTGCAAGATCAGCTTCAACAATGTAGCTTCTTGTAGACGTTGTTCACGGGCAGCCAATAAAGACCATAGACTGGCATTACACACTATATGCAGGTTTAAGGTTTGTAACAGGGAGTGTGACTGGAATCACATATTACACACTACATTACCTTATTTGAAAAAGCAAAATAGGGGCACTTTAAATGAAAAATAGAAATTAAAACAGAATTTTAAAACAATTTAATTCAAGTTTTGAAAAGTATCCAAATAAAACTACACAATAGTAAATGTATATTTAAAATAGCTTTTTAAAAAAGCATTTTCCACTTGCTTTTATTTGTCCTTTTGTCAAGCATGAAGCAGTGTTTTGAAAGGGCCCAACACTACTTTATAATGTAGTAGGACTTGAAACTGAACAAAATCAGACTTGGACTCAAGTCTAATTTTTGGACTCAAGTCTGAGTACAAGGCAGTTTTTCAGGAGCATTTGGACTCGGACTTCCATGAGCTGGTCTTATAGTCATAAAAATATGGTCTTGGACTCGGACTTCAGTTTGAGAACACTGCTTTATACCTTGCGTGTTGCGAACTACATAACATGGCAGGCAAACAAGAACTTATTTAAAGAGGGATTGTAGATGCTTTTACTAGCTGGTCCATCAATGAGAGGTTTTGGTCATTCAATGACAGAATCTCTTAGCAGGATAGTACAAACTCAACTACTGACTCAGTGGTGGATCTGAAGACTCACTCTCCTCATGCAAAGTTTTGAGATAGCAAGCAATAATAATTACAATTGACAAATGAAAATCAAAAACTAGTTAAAATTGCTACTGTGAAATAAAAGTATATTTATGGGGACATCCAGTGTTACAAATGAAATTTTTGTCACTGCTGTCAAAAGAGAGGTAAAAAAAAGCCTAATTTTAAAGGCAGATGTTGAAATGTCTTTCCCATGTTCAAATTCTTAGAACTATCTTCAGCTCTCAGTGTTACAGGAAACTCACACTTTTAGCAGCTAGTTTAGCTGTGTTTATTTTTGTGCCAACACATGTACTGTTTTTACAGTTATTTTAGAGTGAAGTGTCAAGATCTGCTCTTTCGCTCCTGTCTTTGGGGACATCTAACCATAGCTCTTCCCCCCCCCCCTGTTATTGCTTTTGTAGCTTAGAGTATGTGCAAGAGCCAAAGTTGAAGCATTTATGTTTAACCTATAGAACGGTACGACTACGGACCCACATGTGGAAAGTTATTTCTGTGCCCCTGCATGAGATTTTAGAATGTACAGCGAAGCCACATAACTGCCAGATTCAAACTGTACTTTCATGCTTTGGCTGGAACTGAGCAGAGACCGACACGCTCAGCGCTGTCATATATCACAACTATACAGTGTTTTCAACCACATAATGTTAATTTTTGGTTTCAGACATTTAAATACATAAACACTAGAAAAACAATAAATTTATAGTATGTACAATACACACATGGTTGTCTATGGAAGCGGCAATAATAATAATCCATTAAAATACAATTTAATTTAATAGGCTATTTTCAAAATATAACTGTTTTATTCATATCAGATAGTCCTACATATTGTTTAGGCAACTATAGGTCACTCTATTCTTCTCACAGTTCACCGGCAACTAACTGTCATGAATTTCGGGAGAAACTAATGAATTTATGTGTTGTAAATCGGACAGATGGGATTCTGTGAACTATGACGCAAATAAGATGGCGGCGCCCATGTCGTGCTGTAGATCAAGATCATTATTAAATGATTTTAAACGACAAAACACACTCACTTAGGCCCTACACGTATTTGAGGATCAGATTATCAGATGATGACATGGTTAGCAAGTTTCTGAATATTTTGAATAAAAAAGGAAAAAGGAACTGTTGTGACTGCGGTGTGTCATGACAACCATGATGCGTCGCCATGGAAACAGGTAATACATACAACCGGCGTAGCGTCATAGAACGTCTCTGAAAAGGTTCACGCCCACTTTTAGGGGAAAACAATCCGGCGAGCGCCATACACAGTATCGGATTGAGGACGTGTACTAACCCTTACAAACATGTAATTTGTATTTAAACATTTTTTTTTTCACACAATAGGCTACCCCTATTATGTATTTGTATTTAATTAAATTTTTCCACACAGTATTTTGTTTTTTTATTTTATTTTAAATACATTTCCATGTATTTATGCCCATCTCTGCCTGCCATCATCATCAATATCTTGCTGTTATGGAAATATCATAAATTACGGATGATGCTATCGAAATCTAAATCAGGCTAGTTGTATGGCTGGACAGAAAAGTGCACTCAGTAGCTACTCTAAATATAAAGACATAATATTATACATTTAAAGATGTTTACTTCTTAAAACCGTAGTAAAATCATTCACTGGCTACCTGGTGACTCGGTTAGGTACGAGTAAATGTCCGGGTAAGACACTTCTGGCCAATGGGTGGGGTTGTTAGACCAATTTGACGCTGGTAGAATGAAAGGGACATGTTTTTAAGTTGCCCAAATTAAGTTTATAAATGTATCGTTCACGCTCTATGGAAGGCAGGGTGAACATATAATTACTCGACATATTTCATCTAAGTGATTTCGGAAGTTATACACGTCTGCCGGCTGTGTACGGACGTTGTTTTGTGCCGCTATTTTGTATTGAAGTCTATGGGAAGTCTGGCTTGTTTTCCCCTAAAAAGGGGCGGTTACGAAATTGACAGTGAAGTTCCCGGATGTGCCGGTTGTATGTATAAGGGGAAACGTTCTAAAATAAAACATTCACCTTAAAAAAACTCACTCTGGGTCAGGGGGGATCAGCTAGAATATTTTAAACGTACCCGTGAAAGGGTTAAATTTGTGAATAAAAGGGATCTGGGTCATTCTACAGAAACGTCCACTTTTGGTATGGCAAGATGTCTTAAAATGTATTTCTTTTTCTAACATTTAAACTTACACCACATTATTAGACTACCCTTTGACTTTATGAATATGCATAAATAACACCTTAATGATTTTTTATATTTTTTGTACATTTATTTAAAGACCGCATGTACCATTTTTTTGTCACTGGTGTTACCCTACTTCTTTGGCAATATTAAAGGTTTTTATGAAATATTATTTCTAATTTTTTTGAGCACATATAGTCAGAGTTACCGAAAAATAATAATAATGCAACAAATAAGGAGATTATGTTTTATTTATTTTAATTAGGTTTGTTAAAAGTGTGCTTGAATGAGGTTAGTTC
Organism: Scardinius erythrophthalmus; assembly: GCF_964197995.2. Classification (NCBI taxonomy): domain Eukaryota; kingdom Metazoa; phylum Chordata; class Actinopteri; order Cypriniformes; family Leuciscidae; genus Scardinius; species Scardinius erythrophthalmus. The sequence goes on from NC_138234.1 coordinate 14,600,372, forward strand.
ATCTGTGCTACCATCTATTTGCTATAACAATGAAAATATTATGAAAACCAGTTAAAATCAAGTAATGATGCAATCCTTTAAATCTTAACTATTGAGTGTAGCAGAATTAAATGGATGTAACATTATTACTATGTCACATGTGACATTGTATTTAATGTGACAAAAAAAAGACAGTAACACCAGTGACACAATGAATCACCAATGGCATGCATAAGACCAAAGATCATTATTCTTCAACTATAATTAAGTATATGAGACTAAATTGTTACATTTGGCATATAATCTAAGTGAATAGCTTTGAATAAAGTTTATCTATAAATGGAAGTCACTGGTGTTACTGGTGTTACCCATAAGAAAGGTGACACCAGTGACAGTAACACCAGTGACAATTTTCATGAAAAATTCATTTTACAAAATGGCTGCTGCAAGGTAACAAACCACATGTTGTCAATCAGAGTATACTAACTAAATTAAGTAGTTTAATCCATTTGTATTCTCATTTTTTTTACAAGTACCTAACAGTAAAGTAGGTCATACCAGTGACTTCAACTAAAAGCTTCATATGAAATCATGAGATAAATGAGAAGATTTCTGCTAACTGAGAAGAGACAGTGGATCTACCATGGGCTTTTCTTCATAGATATTCAGGAAATTGGAAGAAGGAAGTCAAGTGATGTCATCAGTGTGATTTTTATTTCAAAATAAGAGATTTTTGTTTAGTGACACAACTCCAGGGGACCACTACTTTCATTATAAATTTTATAATATTTATTCTGCATTTTTTGTATATATATCATTTACATAATATATTTGATAGTTACGTATACATTATTGCATTTTAAATGGTGTAAAAATCTGTTATTGACCTCAAAATAAAGGATTTTCTCTCTGGACATGACTGTGGGGACGAGCACTTCTGTGGTGCTTGGAATTCTAAATAATTAATAAAAATCAAATATTGCCACATTGATGGCTCAAGAAGGTGTAATTGTTCAAATAACATATTGTTTTATTTTAAAATGTAAAGAAATTGTAACTCTAAAGTGTTTTTTAAGTGTAATATTTCTGTAAAGGCTAGGGACAGAAAAATGGACATTTTCATAGAATGACCCATCTACCAGAATGCTGTAAGATTGTAGATAATATCATGATATTGATATTAATATAATTTTTCAAAATGCATTTCTGAGAGTTCATTTCTTTTAGGATGTTGCCTTATAAGGGAGCTGTCTGTGTAGTCAGTAAAGCAGATCACTGGGTTTAGAACAGACTCATCACATTTTCTTTTAATTTCCATGTTCACCTTTTTATTTACATGAATTTGCAAACATACATAGAAATATGGAAAATATGCATTATATAATACTATTGTATAAACTCCTCCTCAATTATGCAATGACTGCTCAAATTGTACAGTGTAAACTGTAACATGAATTGTCTTACCGCTTTTTGTGCATTTCTTTTGTAGAACATTGGATCAGCGTAAGTGATCTCTTCATCACGGGTCTGAACTGTTTTAATAATAATGACAGGCATGTTAAAACAGCAAAACTGTAACTATTTCTTCAGATGTAACAGCAGTGTGAAACACTTGCCCTGTTGGTCTGTTTTTCTGTGTTTCTTGCAGATCCAGAAGATCCCAACAGCAGCAACAATCATCAGAGATCCAGCAACAGCAGAAGAGATCGGCACTATCAGAGACACTGAGACTGGAGGAGGAGAGGGAGTTTGCTGCTCAGATTCTGGAAAGATAAAGAGAGACAATCTGTCTGTCTGTCCTTATTCTCAGTCTCAGATGCACACAGTCTGTTCACTGACTCTCTGATACTAGTCTGACCAGCACGAGTCTCCTTTAACATGTTTATGACTTAAATGTGTTTGTCAGAAAGTGTAAAGAGATTATATGTGTTGTTATTGCCTATTTTTTTAGAAAAGAAAAAAGCAGAAAACAATTGTACGTATTACGTAACAATGCACAAAAATGAACTTGTTTATTGAACTGTTGTGTAAAAGCAATATCACACTCATAATCGTGCTGATGATGTGAATATCAGCTTCATTATCCTCTGTATTCTCACTTTCAGTCGATGAAGGACTTCGTGGAGTGGTCGGCTTAACTGGAAGACATTAGAGAAGCAGAGATGAGAATATATCAACAGTGAGAAGACTGCTTTAATGTCAGTGTTAGTCAGTCTCATCACATAAAATATAATCCACTCATTTTGGAAAAATAAATAAAATATACAAAATCTGAATACAGTGGCTCTTGTTTGCCAAGACACCACCATCTATTCTCTCTCCTAAAGGATCTTATATTCATATTACACCCTTCCTGACTGATGTATATTATCTAAACATTGTCCCATTATTAAGGTGCATTAAAGAGGACTTAAAACATTGTTCTGTATCATTCCGTGTCAAATCAACCATATTTCAGAAACTTTCCAGGTTCAAATTTTGGATTTTGTTAATATTGTTTTTTCAAGAGAGACACATAATGCAAGCCAAACTATTAAATGTAATAGAGCATAGATGTAAATATTATCAACTGTATGCAACGAGACCCACTATTGATTTCTGACCACAACAAATTTGTACAATTGACCAATTTATTCATGGATCCACATTTAGATCTCCATATTTTTGGGACTGAACCAGGGCCTTTAAAATGAAGATACCAAAATAGTTCAAGTTTGTTAAAAATCTAAATATAAAAGGAATCTTAAATAATTCTTGAGTTACAGGCATACAAACTTGGGGCAAAAAACACAAGAAGTGTTTTTTCCCTTTTTTAACTGTTGGCATACCTTTAATGAAACAAAGATTGCTAAAGTCAAGAGATTTTACTAATAGACTTACCAATCTCTGTGTAAAAATAAAATAAAGATTCTGCCATCTTTCTGAAGTAATTCATACCCCCTGTAATATGGCTCCAAATCTCAGGGTGAAAATTGTCCTTTTGCCCCTCAAAGCAGCAAGTTACTCAGTAAATATACATTCTTGACATTTAATATTTTGTCTTTCTTCTTCATTTATGTGTTTCTTTCACCAGAAAAAAAAATATATATATATATATTTATTTTCAACCGGGGACCTCTGGTTGAGTTAATACGGAATGACCCACCTAGCGTAACTTCATCTTTGTTAGGTTGAGTTCATTAAAGTAAATTATGCATTTAATTAAAATGCATATCCTGCCCTGCTGTACTTTCAGTGAATTGCACTTGAATGTTTTTGTAAGTTATTTTGCTCTGATGTCATCAAAGAAATTGATATTTGTAATGCCCCTGGATCTGTAGTAATTCACAAATGTCATACAGAGTTTGGCTAATCACAGTTCTTTTATTCATTGTGAAATGTTGCAGACTACTGTAATATATCTGAGTATCCTCCTGTAAGAGCACAATGGATCAGACACTGATGCTCATGACACTTGGAAGAAGTTTATTTAATAATAAACTATTTCAGTTCTAAAATATGTGTGTTCAAACACACCAAACCAACAATTACTAAAAACACACACAAAAACTGATTTTGCACGGGCACTTTGCACTAGTAGCCTACTTAAAATTTTAGAATAATGTAAACAAAATAAACTGCATCTGAAATGTATCTTCAAGATTTCTAATAAATAATCTTCAAATATCATTGTGGGTTATGACAATAATTATGTAGATTTTGAATATGACGATGATAGAAGAAAACACATGTAATTATGCTCACCATCAACAGTAACTTTGAATCTCTTGATAAACTCCTTATCCCCAATAATGGTACTTAGTTGATAAAATCCAGAGTCTGTGGTTCTGATGTCACTGATGGTCAGAGATCCAGTCTGATCCAGTTTCAGTCTGTCTCCGAATTTCTCATCATTTTCATATTTAGGATTGTTCTTGATCACTCTAGCGATGCGAATGTTTCCAAACCTCCACTCGATCTCATCTCTCTGTATGTCTGTAAGATCAGGGTTTAGAGTGACAGAATCTCCCTCCATCTCTGACACTGACTTCACTGCATCTCTGTCACCAAACACTCCTGGAGAACCAAGAGGAACTTCATCAGACACATCAGAAATAAATGTATACTACAGCATTTGTTTTGAACTTAATAGTTTTTTATTTAAAAAAAAAAAAACTAATTAAAATGAGCAAAAACAACTAAAAATCAAGATATTTCTCATTTTATTTCACCTCCTCAACCTGGATATTTAGCCTAATTTTAAAAGTGTGATTTCGAGAAGAACTTCTGAAGAATTACTGAAGAACATTCAGCTGTTAAATTTGAAATTTATGGAGGCCTTGGAGAGCCACTGACTACCTAATAATCTTAGCTTTCAATTGTCTTATATATGACATTTTAGGAATTAATTATTTAATGATGGATATATAAAGTGTTTAACCAGGAAGGGAACTAAATCTGTCTGTCAATCATGTATCAAAACAGTGATCAAAAACCGGAATTCAAACTTCTCACAGTAATATCAAAGGTAGCATCTTTATCTAAAAATAAAACAAAAACTGACATGAAAAAGAAACTTAGCTATATCAGATTACATTTGTCAATAAATATAGAAGATTTGAACTTACCGACAAGATGCCATATGCAGGATAAAATTATTATGTTAACCAATTTCATTTAAGCAGCTCTCTAAAAGTTTTAAGTAATAACACAATTTTAGTCAGAACTAAACAATGCAAGTGTGGCATAAAACCCAGTTACAGATCTCATAAAAACTTGTTTATCTAAACTGTCTTATGTTAACAGTAGGCTGGTTAATTAGATGCACGAGTGGGTGTGTAAGTGTCAGTTTGTGAAGTTAAAACCAGTGTAGGCTAAAAGAAACACACCCACAATTCTTTAGTCTAATTAAAGGGGTCATAATGCCATTTTTGTACAAGCTAATATGATTCTTTAGGGTCTAAATTAAAAGTTTGTAATATACTTTAATTAAAAATTCTCATTAGTATTGTAAGAAAACACTAATTTTACCTGGTCAAAATCAGCTCTGTTTTCAGCACGCTGTTTAAGTGCATGTGTCTTTAAATGATAATGAGCCCCTCTGTTCTGTGCGTACACCGTTTGAAATAATAACACAATATCCATAACGCCGTGTTCATTATAAACGTGGGATTATGAATTATATGGAGAACGTCGTACATAGAAAGCATGGCGTAATTTACCCTTAGTGTAAAAATAGCCGCATTCATCGTGAAGCGTGAAAGCGATTTGCAAAGATTAATATAAATATTAATATAAAGGTTAATAAAACGTTACACTCACTTCAGTTCTTCTGGAGGTGCAGCAGGAACACAACTAGTTGGTACCGATCCTTTTTTCAGGAGCAGCTTCTTAGCAAAAACAGCTTTTTACTGAACTCGTTTGTAAAGCAGTCTGGTGTGTAAAAAGATTTGCGCAAACATGAAAGCATTGATGTTGTGGGGAATATTCCATTCGAAAACAAACTTCAGCGGTTCGGATTTAGGAACATCAACATGACTGCTGTGTTCGTTATTGCACCGAAGAACAGAACACCACAATCGCTTAGATGCCATTCTGCTCATAGACAGTGCTCCAGCTATCACAACAATGACCGCGCCGATCCGCGCGGTTTATGATTGACAGCTCGTTCACAAGTGAGGGCGGGTCTGTGTTGAAACACTCCTGTCAATCAACAATCGTGGGAGGGGCGTCGATTTTGTGACATCACAAAATCGAACAGCTTGATTTGAGATGTGGGGAAAGGGGACAGATGGGAAAGCAGGACAGATTTTATGTTTGTATTGAAGATTCTGATTTTGGTGTTTCTAGAGAGCTGGGAAGAGAGCCATACAGGTCGGAGCGTTCTAAAGGCATATCTTGCTTTGCTGATGCGCAGCTTGACATCTTTATCAGCTCCACCATCTGTGCTGATGTTGCTTCTGAGGTATACAAACTCGACCACATCTTCCAGGGATTTATCCTCGATTGTAATAGGTTGCTAGGTATTGGTGTTAAGTCTCATGACCTTGGTCTTCCCGACATTTTTCCTGAGGCCTATCTGTTTACTGTGTTCATGCAATCTTGTGGTCTTGCATTGGATGTGTGTATGTGTTTCTGAGATCAAAGCCAGGTCATCTGCAAAATCAAGATCTTCCAGTTGTTCAAAAGGGTTCCACTGTAGTCCTGTCCTTTGACCATCCACTGACATTTTCATTGGCTAGTCGATTGCAATGAGGAAGAGGATGGGAGACAGTAGGCAGCCTTGACGTACTCCTGTTTTTATGTGGAGGGTGTCGGAGAGCTTACCATTTGAGGTGACTTGACCTGTGAATCCATCATGCATGCATTTAATGATGTTGACCAGTTTTATGGGTATTCCATAATGTCGGAGCAGCTTCCACAGAATATTTCTGTCTAGGCTGTCAAAGGCCTTTTCAAAGTGAAGTTGTTCATACAGAAACCTGCTTGTTCTCTCCTGAAAATCTTTTCTAGTGGTTCTTGTATTCTAGGATTATTCGGCAGAGAATTTTGTTGGGGACTGAGAGGAGCATGATGCCTCTCCAGTTTTTACATTCACTGAGGTTTCCTTTCTTGGGGACTGTGACAATTAACCCCTCTTTCCAATCATTGGGAATCTCCTCTTTTTCCCAGATGTAATTTAGGAGCCCATGGAGGATATCAGTGGAGGCACTGATATCTGCTTTCAGTATATTAGGTGGGATGTTATCCTTCCCTGATGCCCTGCCCAGCTTTAGTTTTTTTGCAGGCTCTCCTTATTTCCTCCTTTGATATCCTACCACATTTGATGTTTAGGTCTTTTTCCGCGTCCTCTATGACTGGGGGGCTGTCTGGGGGGAATCTATTCAGGACTTCGAAGTGTTCCTTCCAGCGCTCTAATTGCTGGGACTCTTTGGTGAGGAGGTTTCCCTGCTTATCCCTGATAGGCCGGCTTGTGGTCTGTTTTTTCCCCGACAACTGGCGGGTTATTCTGTACAGTTCCTTATTGGCGTTTCTTTCTCTGGCTGCTTCTTCTGCTTCCTTAGGGGCCGATCACACCTAACGCGTTTTTCAGGTTCGAAAACGCGAGGTGCACAGTTTTTACCATCACACAGAACGAGCAGTGCGCTGCGTTTTTTATGTTGCTAGGCAACTACTGAAACAGCTGTCCTGTCAGTCAAGTAAACGTCAAATCAGCCTTTTATTAACTTTATTTACTTTCTGTTAACATTGTGGTAGTTACGGTTTGTGAAGTCGTTAAGCTCCTGGTAACCCGCGAGAGCACCACTAGTTTATCCTCCATCATCGCACTCTCCGGGCGTTCAAGCAACTGTAGCGTTCATCACTACAACGGAAGGCCCGCCTCTCCATTCACTCGATTGGACAGTGGAAAAAAACGCGATGATGTCGGGCGCCTTTTCCGCTCGGAGTTGCTTTTTTTTCAACTTCAAAAACGCGAGGCGCAGCAGGCGGTAAAACGCGAGGCGCAGCAGGCGCATAAACAGCGCGCAGAACGCTCGCTGCCATAGGAAACAAATTGAAAATAGGCGCCTCTCACTGCAAAAAACGCGTCAGGTGTGATCGGCCCCTTAGCCAGCTCCTCTATTTGTGCTTTCTTGTCCCTCTTGCAGCTTTTACGGACCACCCTGTTTTTTTCTTGGTAGTCTTGTCTGAGGCGTTTCTTCTTGTTATTATCTGTCTCTCTGTTGAGTTTTGCTTTGATATCTCGTCTAGCTTCAATCTCACTCCAAGTTGCATCTGTGACCCAATCTTTTCTTCTGGGGTCACTGTAGCCAAGAAGAGATTCACAAGTGCTTATGAAGGCCACCTTGCATCTTTCCCATTTGTTGTTTACGTTGTCTCCTTCTGCTAGGGCTTGGAACCGGTTGCGGAGGTGGATTCCCCATTTCCGGCATATTTTATTATCCTTTAGTTTCCGTGTTTCAAACCTTCTCTGAACCCTGTTCCCAGGTTTCTTCTTCACTGCCAGTTTCATTCTGAGTTCTCCCATGAGAAGATGATGGTCAGAGTCTAAAGCGGCGCCCCTCATGGCTCTGAGATCAAGGAGAACTCTTCTCCATTTCCTGTCTATTGCAAGATGGTCAGTCTGATTCTCAGTGAAGTGGTCTGGTGATATCAAAGTAGCTTTATGGATTTGTTTATGTGGGAAGAGACTGCCTCCGATCACTAGCTCATTGAGGGCACAGAAGCTGGCAAAGAGGAGCCCATTTTCATTTATCTGCCCCAATCCTTCAGTTCCCATTGTTCCTCTCCAGTCGCTGTTATATTTTCCAATTTTGGCATTCATATCTCCCATGATGATCTTGATGTCTCTTTTGGGATTCTTCTGAAAGACAGCCTGTAGTTGTTGGTAAAAGGTCTCTTTTTCTTCATATACGGCATTGTTGGTGAGAGCGTAGCATTGGATAACTGTTATATTACGTCCTTTTGATGTAAACCTGGCTGTGATGATTCGTTCTGAAATTGGTTCCTATTCGATGAGGCTTTAACCTGCATCTTTTGAAAGGAGTATTCCTACTCCGTGTGTGTGTGGGTCATCTTCTTTGGGGTTTCCTGAATAGAGAAAGGTGTCACGATCCACACACAAAAACAAGAATAGGATCCAAATTGCAGTATATTTATTAAGGGCCAATCCATTACATCATAATCCAGTCCATGCAGAGGTCAAAATCCAATGAAGCAATCCAACACAAGAACAAAACAAGACACAGACAAGAACCGACCTAAGAAGTGGTGTGATACAAACAAGGACTCTGTAACAAACACTAAAACAGACAGGGTATTTATACACAGAACCTTAATGATAATGGGGAACAGCTGATTGCAATGATACAGTGATGGGTACAGACAAGGATTGTGGGGAATGCAGTTCATAATGTGAATGACACCGTGGGGAAGGAGGACCTCTAGTGGACACCCGGGAACACAAACCCAACACTGTGACAAAAGGTCTCTCCAGTGGCAGTTGTTACTTTTCCAAAGGTATTCCATCGGCTCTCACATACACCAACAATGCTTAGGTTGTATCGTTGCATTTCCTTGGTCAGTTGTGTCAATTTTCCAGTTTGGTAAAGTGTTCTGATGTTCCAACACCCAATTCTCGTTCTTGACTTCAGCTTCAGCAGACATTTCCCCCCCTGGGGTCTCTGGTGAGTTTGCCTCAGGCGGTTCATACATCCCACACGTGGGTCGTCAGTTAGGCTTCGTTCAGTAAGGGATAGAGCTTCCATAGTTTCGGTTTCTGTAACCAATTTATTTTTTCCGGGGACGGGTAGTTAGCCCATCGCCCAACCCCCAACCTGGAGGGCCAGTGGGATCACTCTTTGTCTGGTCTCTACCCTTCGACCTGTTCGGCTTGGGTGACCCTGCCAGGAGTACAAGAAAGTACAAGACTCCTGCCGACATAGCTCTAGGAGTCATGGAGACGTGCACAAACTGCTCCACCATGATAAGGTGGCGATCCTTTCGGAGCGGACCATTATATGACCCCTTTAAACTTTGTAACAAACAAACAAATAAAACAAAACATTTAGTCAGAATGCACATATTTTTGAATGGACATCAATGCGTGTGAGGTAGTAATCTGACACATTGGGTTGTGGAACGCTACTCTGATGTGAACATTTGTTATATTAATAACAAATTCATTATCATATTAGTAGTCACGTGATTATATACACGCATTGTGAAAGTAATATTGTCTTACTATTATTATAAATATTATCGTCCAGCTGCAGTTGTTAATTCACCATAAACTGGTTTGTTATGATGATGAAGATGAAGTTGATGTTCGATTCAATCAGTCGGCACTTTGTAATGTTTTAATCACAAATTAGATGTGTAAAGGTAGAAGACACGCAGTTGAACAGCATTAACCCGTTTCACATTTCTTCATTTCATCTCTTCTTGCAAAACATTTTCACGTTAACACTCTCACAGTCCCAAGGGGATTAGAATTGTACTATTGCAGTTTTTTTTTTTTTTTTTTTGCTTGCTTGCTTCAACACTTTAGATTTTAGCACAGAGGAGGAATTGGTCAAAATCCAGTAAAGTGTGTGAAGCTTGTGGGAAAGAAGTGAAAATTAGGCATTTTGTTTTCCCAAAGCTCCCAAAGGATTTCTTTCTTCTATATGTTACATAAAACAAGACGCAACATGTTTTAGCTCAGATTTCATCATAATTTCTCCTCAATTAGAATTCTTTATGGCAACTTAAAATGTTCCCAGTGTTATGTCACAAGGTGACTAAATGGAGGCGGAACTAAGTTCCGCGGGAGTTGTGTTCCCCCCGGGACCGTGGCATGGTAACACCAGGACGGTTCCGGTTATGCGTTCAGTCACCATGACGAGGGGATAATGACCGATGCACATCAGGTGTGGGGGATTTCTGCGGAGGCTGAAGAGACAAAGGGAGCGTATAAAAGAAACCGAAAGAAAACAGTCGGTGTGGTGCTCCCTCGTGAGTAGTCGTTACTTTGTGGTGGTGTTGCTGATTCATGGAGGCTTCTGGAGAGTGTTACGAGGGCTCGGCTGATTAAGAGTGCAAATGGCGAGTGTGCGAACACGACTTGAGGACGTCAAAGGCTGGAAAAAGAGTGAGTTATGGAGAGTGAGTGAAGATTGGAGAATGCCATCATCATTGGAAGGTAGATAAGTAGTATGATATCGCATCTTATGGAGTGTATGTACCTGCACTGAGTTGAATACGAAGTCATGAAGTGTATTGATCACGAGTGTAATTGTCACTGAGAGTGGTTGGATTGAGCGACCATTGAACTCTTGTTTCTCTCCGTCTGAGTGTGAGTTGAGTGCTGAGGAAGTTCTGCCCACCGTGCCCGTAAGGAGGCATCCGAATTCCCTCGTTATTTGATGAAGATCGATTCAGTACGACAGTGGAGGGACTGATCGTCGGAGAAGCCTCCTGTGTGTATTCCTTTATGTGATGTCCGCTGGAAGGAGGGACTCACAGTAAGAAGATCCTCTCGCCTGTCTGTTATACAGCCATACACGCCAGCCGTAAACCTTGTCCCTGTACTGAGAAACAGCATGCATGTATGTGCATAATTCACTCTGTCTGTTCAATAGAGAAGCCTCCTGTGTGTATTCCTTTATGTGATGTCCGCTGGAAGGAGGGACTCACAGTAAGAAGATCCTCTCGCCTGTCTGTTATACAGCCATACACGCCAGCCGTAAACCTTGTCCCTGTACTGAGAAACAGCATGCATGTACGTGTATAATTCACTTTGTCTGTTCAACAGAGGAGCCCCCTGTGCATATTCCCTTATGTGATGTCTACTGGAAGGAGAGACTCACAGTAAGCTGATTCCCCTGTCTGTCTGTTATACAGCAATACACTCCAGCCGTAAGCCTTGTCTCTGTATTGAGGAACAGCATGTATGTACGTGTATAATTCACTCTGTCTGGTCAATAGAGAAGCCTCCTGTGAGTACTCCTGTAGGTGATGTCTGCTGAAAGGAGAGACTCACCGTAAGAAGATTCCCTCGTCTGTCTGTTATACAGCAATACACTCCAGCCGTAAGCCTTTGTCTCTGTATTGAGGAACAGCATGCATGTACGTGTATAATTCACTCTGTCTGTTCAATAGAGAAGCCTCCTGTGCATCTTTCCTTATGTGATGTCTGCTGGAAGGAGTGACTCACAGTAAGAATATTCCCTCGTCTGTCTGTTATACAGCAATATATTCCAGCCGGAATCCCTCCGTTAATGCCCTGTTATGTAAGGAGAGACACATGTTGGACCAGACCTTCGTTTGTTCTACTGAAGCTCACATCCAACGGTAAGCTTCCGTTTTTCGCACTGAAGAGAAGCACGTGCATACTAGGGCTGCAACGATTCGTCGACGTTGTCGACAAAAATCGATTATAGAAATAGTCGACAATGAATTTCATTGTCGAAGTTGTCGCCAGACATGTTTTTTCCGACCGAGTGAGGCATCTCTCTTCATTACAATCTCTGCCGAGAGCGGTAACGTACAGAAATGGCGGCGTCCAAAGCAGCAGCTGCGCGTACCAAAACATCTAAAGTTTGGGAGCATTTTAGCCTGGATACGGCGAATAAAAAGATTACCTGCATGGTTTGCAAAGCAGTCCTTGCGTATCACGGCAGCACCTCGGTGATGCACGAACATTTAAAGAGAAAGCACGTCGGACAGTTGAATGCACGGAGTTTGACTCGCATCGGTAAGATTTAAATAACATGGAAGCCAATACGTTTTGTTTTGGATGTACATTGTACATTTTATAAGCGTATTTTTGCTTAAAAAAAAAAAAAGATTTAACGTTATGCCCGACTGAATAAACTGAACGACATAGCCTGAGCCTCATGTTGATTTTAAACTTGGTCTGTCCACCATGACAGGTTTGTGTCCAGGTAGTATCACACAGTCCATGTTTACAACTTAAATTCAGACGACTCTGAAAGCTTATTTTAAAACCGTTAGATTTCATAATGTTGAGACGAGTTGTAAAGTTCTTTTGCAACAGATTGACCACTGAATGTATCTCACAAAATGCACTTAATATTTTTGTTTACTGTTTTATTGCTGCTAATGTGCCTGCCCCTGGTTTACAGGAAGAAAATGTTTACTTGATTTTAATTTATTTTTTCTTATAAAACAAATGTGCCTGTCCTTTATCAAAATGATAGAGTTTCTTTATGCATTTCTGTCTATACTGACCGAGCACTGTGCCTAATTGGTTTTAGACAGGGCATTTTTATTTACTTTTAGTATGAGTCGGCCTATCAGCAGCAAAGTTCAATAAAATATGCATTTTTCATTGAAGTACCCCCTTCTTTCTTGTGTTTACTATAATTTTCCACAGAATTTAAGCAATCTCATGCTGAATTTTAGAAAAATGTAATAATTATTCGATTAGTCGACTAATCGTTTCAATAGTCGGTGACTAGTCGACTATTAAAATAGTCGTTAGTTGCAGCCCTAGTGCATACTTGGGTTGCTTATCTGTCTGTTTAGCAGAAGACTCCCTCTTCTCCTGTCTTCACTCTAAAAAATGCTGGGTTGTTTTTTAACCCAGAATGCTGGGTCAAGTCTGTTGGGTTATTTTATCACATGTAAAACACCTTTGGGTAGTTTTAATTTTCCAGTTTTTGGGTTAAACCTGCTGGGTCGCAACGCTGGGTTGTTTCACGAGCTTCCCGCCTTGGAGATGTTTAAATTCGCTCCAGCTGTCATTTTGAGAGGACAAAGCAAAGCAGCTGGGTGCAACTGTTTTAAGGTAAGTTTATATAATGTTTTATTTTATTTTTTCTTAATAATTAGTTTGAATTAGCACAATTATAACTTTTTTCGCACCAATAATTATTAAATTTATATAGTCAGACTAAGATTGGTGATGCAACTTACGACAAACGGCTATTAAGTTACCTCAGAATCAGATATTGACTCGCATAGTCATTTTAATGTGAGACGACAGATTAATACAGTTAATGATTCTGTATCACACGGAATTATGAAATATGTGAATATCTGTGAAAACAGAGGAAAGAGTCGTTTCTGTCACTGACAAGCGAATTCAAGTTCAAGTGGTTTTATTGTCGTTCATTCATATACAATTACAGTATACTACAAAACGAGATGACGTTTCTCCAGGACCTTAGTGCTACATTAAGAAAACAATAAAAAGAATCCCAAATCACAATAAGCTACACTGTTCGGACGTCCATAACGTTCGGACGCTCTCGCTTACTGCTCCGCGCTTTGCTCTATCGCTTTTACATTTTATCTCCTATTTTCTTATATTTTATTTCCTTTATTTTATTTCCTTTTATCACCTAATTTTAACTTTAGCAAATCAGCACAGTGCTCAGACGACAAAGTTTGGATTACTACAAAAACTGAGAATTCTTTTACCCGACCAGCTTACATTCCGGGAAAGGAAAACACAACTGCCTCAAGGATAAGAGAAAATGCCTCTTCTGGAATCCACTTGCTGCACCAACTGCCACAGACTTTTACAAAGGATTGCAGTTCTTGAAACAAAGTTACTTACGGGACCACCAAACCAGACGGAGCACACAACAGAGCTTCATCATGGACACCCTCAGCATACCGGTGAGTCCCATGAAACTAGTGCTCCTCGACAGGTAGAGAAACAAGCCGATCGACTTACTAATCGATGGCACAAACAGGGAGGGAGACCCAAAGACACTCGAGACATCAGATTGTCACGAGCCTCACATATTGCCGCAGTAGCATCCTCTACCCCAGATACAGCTCTGACAAGGATTGCAAACACTGGTCTCCAACCACCGCCTATACATCTTGAGAACAGATTTGAAGTGCTAATGAATGTAAATGAGGAATCCCCAAATGTGATGAATGTGATCGAACACAGACTGAATGGGACAGTGGCTAACACTGATGCTAACTGGCGCTCAAGGTCGAGCAGACAGCGGCACTCAGCTCAGAGCGCTGCCGAGCCCAGGACTCTGATAGTGGGGGACTCCATAATCAGAAACATTAGCAGCAGGGATACAACTACATGCTGCCTTCCACAAGCAACAACTTCTGATATAAACAGGGAACTTCAGAACATTCTGATGAAACATAAGACTGCAAATCGACTCATCATTCATGTGGGGAAGAATGATATTCATAAAGAGCAGTCAGAACTCCTTAAGAAGGATTTCAATGAACTTTTTGAAACACTTAAAAGACTGAAAGTGCAAACATTCATCAGTGGACCACTCCCAGCAAGAGGAACAAACCGGTTTTCACGGTTGCTTGGGCTTAATACGTGGCTGCAAAAAAACTGCAATATAAAAGGAGTAAACTTCATTGACAATTTCAATCTTTTCTGGAGTCAGAGACAACTTTTTCATCGGGATGGCCATCACCCAAACAAACTTGGTTCAAGAGTGTTAAAGGACAATATCTACTTCTCCCTCAATCATCCTTCTGCAGTGTGTGCCAATCCACTCAATCTGAACGGCACACACACATCTGGACACAGTATGAATGACGACGGGACTTCACTTCAGCAGCAAAATGGACATGATAACACCACTCCGCCACAACAACCTCTGCTCACGGACACAATATCAGCTGAGCCCTGTCCACACAGCTCACCACAGACAGACATATCAGAACTGCTCCAAGATTCACCACCCAAGGACGACTTCCTGGAAAACAGCCAGGGAATCCAGGACAGCATATTACAACCTCCGATAACACCAGAGCAACAGCCCCTCTCACCAGACACTTTCTCCCTCTCCCCAGCAACTCCACTCCTGTGCTTCTCACAGAAAATGGAAGAACTGGTGTATGCTGGAACCAGACTATCCCACTCTTTTGCTGCAAGCCCCCAAATACCAACCAAAAAAAGACAGGCACCATTACCACCAAAGCCTGCGGGCCCAGCTCGCCCTCCCCCTCCTCCTGTGAGAGCTCTTCGGCCTCTGCCACAACGCCAGGGCCCACACCCTCCTCCATCTGCTCGAGGTGAACCGAAAACAACTGATACCAGCTCTCAGTGATATGTGTCGGGTCCCCGTTTTGATAACAGTAACTTTCTCAAATGTTTACAGAACAAACGGGAACCCAGTGTGCCTGTATCTTCCTCTATTGCTGTTCTATTACAAGATAGAAAATCTAAGGCCTTCAATAGCCGTGCAGCAAACCTAACTAATCTGGTGCCTCTTACACGTCAAACTAATATTGCTGTGGGGAAAAGTAAGTCTGTTAAGTTAGCAATCCTTAACATTCGCTCACTTAAAAATAAATCACTTCTAGTCAACGACTTAATAACCACAAACAATCTGGATTTTATGCTTCTAAATGAGACCTGGCTAGAAGACAGCTGCAGTGCAACAATCCTCAATGAAGCAGCCCCCCCGAACTTTACTTTTATGAGTGTCTGCAGAGCTGTTAAGAGAGGTGGGGGTCTAGCTGCTCTTTTTAAAGATATCTATCAGTGTAAGCAAAAATCATTTGGGAATTACTTGTCTTTCGAATATCTGGGTATTGTGTTAAAAGGTGCTCCACGCATTTTACTTATCATTATTTACAGGCCTCCAAAATACTCTCCAGCCTTTGCTGAGGACTTTACAGAAATGTTATCAACAATTACATCAGAGTTTGACTGTTTTGCCATTGCTGGAGATTTAAACATCCACATAGATAATGCAGAAACCAATATGGCAAAAGAAATCAATACTGTTTTAAAAACTTTTGATCTGACTCAGCATGTTCATGGACCCACACACAATCGTGGACACACTCTAGATTTACTTATCAGTAAGGGTCTAAACATTTCATCGATTGTTATTAAGGATGTAGCACTGTCTGATCATTTCTGTATTTTCTTTGATATATTGATCTCTCCTGCCACTGAAGCTAGATCTGTGTCTGTCAAGAAGAGATGCTTAAATGAGAACACTAGTGTACTATTTATGAAGGCTATATCCTTAACACCAAGCATATCTGCAGACTCTGTTGATTTTCTCCTTGATTCCTTTAACTCAAAAGTTAAAAGTGTAATTGATGATATTGCTCCTGTTAAAGTCAGGAAGAAGAGTGGCAGACAAAAAGCACCTTGGAGAAACTCAACAGCAGTGCAAAATATGAAAAGACAATGCAGAAAAGTAGAGCGCATGTGGCGGAAGACAAAACTTGTAGTCCATTATAACATCTACAAAGACAGCATCCATGCTTTTAATATGGAACTAGGCAAAGCTAGACAGACTTTCTTCTCAAATATTATAAACAGTAATTTAAACAACACACGCACTCTTTTTGCTACTGTAGAGAGACTGACAAACCCCCCAAGCCAGATTCCCAGTGAAATGCTCTCGGACAACAAGTGCAGTGAGTTTGCTTCTTTCTTCTCTGAGAAAATCAATAATATCAGAAAGGTGATCAGCACATCCTTGAGTTGCCCTGGGGTTAGACAGACCATCAAACCACCTGAGAAAGTAGTTACTATGTCTGACTTCAAAGAAATTGATGGCAAAATTTTGGAAGAAACCGTACAGCACCTTAAAACATCAACCTGTGCTCTTGACACACTTCCCACATCATTTTTCAAAAGTGTGTTAAATAGTTTAGAAGCAGATCTTCTAGAAGTGGTAAATGCCTCACTTCTCTCTGGGAGTTTTCCAAACTCCCTGAAAACTGCAGTTGTCAAGCCCCTCCTGAAAAAGAACAATATGGATAAGACCATATTAAGCAACTATAGGTCGATCTCAAATCTTCCTTTCATAGGCAAGATCATTGAAAAAGTTGTCTTCAATCAGCTGAACAAATTCTTATGCTCGAATGGATACTTTGACAATTTTCAATCTGGTTTCCGACCGCACCACAGCACAGAGACAGCGCTCATAAAGATAATAAACGATATTCGCTTAAATACTGATTCAGGCAAATTATCAGTGCTGGTATTACTCGACCTCAGTGCTGCATTTGACACTGTCGATCATAACATACTTCTTGACAGGCTGGAAAACTGGGTGGGGCTTTCTGGGAAAGTCCTAAAATGGTTCAGGTCATACTTAGATGGGAGAGGTTATTATGTGAGTATAGGAGATTATAAGTCTGAGTGGACATCCATGACATGCGGAGTCCCTCAAGGCTCAATTCTTGCGCCACTCCTGTTCAACCTGTATATGCTCCCAATGAGCCAAATAATGAGAAAGAACCAAATTGCTTACCACAGCTATGCAGACGACACACAGATCTACTTAGCCCTATCGCCTAACGATTACAGCCCCATTGACTCCCTGTGCCAATGCATTGATGAAGTCAACAGTTGGATGTGTCAAAACTTTCTTCAGTTAAACAAAGACAAAACTGAAGTCATTGCATTTGGAAACAAAGATGAAGTTCTCAAGGTGAACGCATACCTTCACTCTAGGGGTCAAACAACTAAACATCAAGTCAGGAATCTTGGTGTGACACTAGAGTCAGACCTTAGTTTCAGTAGTCATGTCAAAGCAATAACTAAATCAGCATACTATCATCTGAAAAATATTGCAAGAATTAGATACTTTGTTTCCAGACAAGACTTAGAGAAACTTGTTCATGCTTTCATCACCAGCAGGGTGGATTATTGTAATGGACTCCTCACTGGCCTTCCCAAAAAGACCATAAGACAGTTGCAGCTCATACAGAACGCTGCTGCCAGGATTCTGAGCAGAACCAGAAAATATGAACATATCACACCAGTCCTCAGGTCTTTACACTGGCTCCCAGTGAAATTTAGGATTGATTTTAAAGTATTATTACTGGTATATAAATCATTTAATGGCCTAGGACCTCAATATATTGCAGATATGCTCACTGAATATAAACCCAACAGATCACTCAGATCACTAGGATCATATCAGCTAGAAATACCAAGGGTTCACTCTAAGCATGGCGAGTCTGCTTTTAGCTATTATGCCAGCCGCAGCTGGAACCAGCTTCCAGAAGAGATCAGACGTGCTCCTACAGTAGTCACTTTCAAATCCAGACTCAAAACACATCTGTTTAGCTATGCATTTAATGAATGAGCACTGTGCCAATGTTCGTCCGACTGTTTGTACTGTACTGTATTTTATTTTTTTATTTTTCTAAACTGTTTTAATTATTCTTATTTCTTTTTATTATTTTAATTTCTTCTATGTAAAGCACTTTGAATTGCCACTGTGTATGAAAAGTGCTATATAAATAAACTTGCCTTGCCTTGCCTTGCCTTGCCTTACACAGACTAGATAAAAATTGCACATAAAAACGTGCAATATAATAATTTACTAAAAGACAAGACAAAAGGCACAATAAAAAGACAAAGCAGCGCCGAACAGTTTATGGTAGTGCCAAGGTGTTGTTGTGCTTACTAAAGTGTAAAATGTAAACATACCACTCTCTGAATTAAAATTAATAGACAAAGTTCTCTTAAGTGCAATTCCGGGCATGTGCAAAAAGTTCAATACCACATAGTAAACACACAGAATGTGTGTTTATTTTATCAGTTCTTGGGTATTTAAAAGTCTAACTGCTTCAGGGTAGAAGCTGTTACCCAGTCTGGTAGTGCGGGCCCGAATGCTCCGGTACCTTCTGCCAGATGGCAAGAGATTGAAGAAACTATATGAGGGGTGAGTGGGGTCTCCCACAATGCTGGTTGCTCTGCGGATGCAGCGTTGTGTGTAAATGTCTTTGATAGATGGAAGAGAGACCCCGATGATTTTTTCAGCTGTTCTAACTATCCTCTGTAGGGACTTTTGATCTGCAATGGTGCAAGTCCCAAACCAGGCAGTGATACAGCCACTCAGGATACTCTCAATAGTCCCTCTATAGAAAGTTGTTAGTATGGGCGGTGGGAGGTGTGCTTTTCTCAGCCTTCGCAGAAAGTAGAGACGTTGTTGAGCTTTCTTGGTAATTGAGCTGGTGTTAATGGACCAGGTTAGATTCTCCGTTAAGTGAACACCAAGGAATTTGATACCTCTGACAATCTCCACAGGGGAGCCATCGATGTTCAGTGGGGAGTGGTCACTCTGTACTTTCCTAAAGTCAACAACCATCTCCTTAGTTTTGTCCACATTCAGCGACAGGTTGTTGACTCTACACCAGTCCGTTAAACGCTGCACCTCCTCTCTGTACGCTGACTCGTCGTTCTGGCTGATGAGACCCACCACGGTCGTATCATCAGCGAACTTGATAAGATGGTTCGAGCTGTGCTTTGCTGCACAGTCATGAGTCAGCAAAGTGAACAACAGTGGGCTGAGTACACAGCCCTGTGGGGCCCCAGTGCTCAGTATGGTGGTGGTGGAGATGTTGTTCCCAATCCGGACTGACTGAGGTCTCCCAGTCAGGAAATCAAGGATCCAGTTACAGAGGGAGGTATCCTGGCCCAGTACTTCCAGCTTCCCGATCAAATGCTGAGGAATGATTGTATTAAATGCTGAACTATAATCAACGAACAGCAATCGGACATATGAGTCCTTTTTTTCCAGGTGAGTGAGGGCCAGATGAAGAGTGGTGGCGATGGCGTCATCGGTTGAGCGGTTAGGACGATACGCAAACTGCAGTGGGTCTAGTGTGGTGGGCAGCTGGATCTTAATGTGGCCCATGACGAGCCTCTCGAAGCACTTCATAATACATGATGTGAGTGCAATGGGACGGTAGTCGTTGAGGCAAGACACTGAAGGCTTCTTAGCTATGGGGACGATGGTGGTTGCCTTGAAGCATGTTGGAACGACGGCGCTGCTCAGAGAGATATTAAAGATGTCGGTAAGAACATCCGCCAACTGGTCTGCACATCCTCTGAGCACCCTGCCCGGAATATTATCTGGTCCCGCAGCCTTCCGCGGGTTGACTCTGTATAAGGTTTTCCTCACATCGACCGAGTTGAGACAGAGCACCTGATCATTTGGAGCAAGGGTGGTCTTCCTCGCCACCACGTCGTTCTGTGCCTCAAACCGAGCATAGAAGTTATTCAGCGCATCTGGGAGGGAAATATCCCTGTCACAGGCAACTGATGGTGTCTTGTAGTTGGTCACGGCCTGGATTCCCTGCCACATACGCCGCGTGTCGCCGCTGTCCTGGAAATGAGTTAGGATTCTCCGACCGTGCATGCGCTTTGCCTCTCTGATGGCCCGGAACAGTTTGGCCCTTGCAGTACTAAGGGCCGCTTTATCACCTACTCTGAAGGCGGAGTCACGTGTGTTCAGCAGGGAACGCACCTCCGCAGTCATCCACGGCTTCTGGTTAGAGCGTGTGGTGATGGTCTTGGAGAAGGTAACATCATCAATGCACTTACTAATGTAGCTGGTCACTGATAATGTATATTCTTCCAAGTTGGTAGAGTTGTCATATGTTGCAGCTTCTTTAAATATATGCCAGTCAGTATACTCAAAACAGTCCTGGAGAGCATAGATGGCTCCTGCTGGCCAAATTTTCACCTGTTTTTGAAGTGGTTTTGTGCGCCTGACGATCGGCCTGTATGCTGGAATAAGAAAAACAGAGATGTGGTCTGAATAGCCGAGTTGGGGGCGGGGCTCCGCCCGGTACGCGCCTGGGATGTTTGTGTAAACAAGATCAAGCATGTTCGCCCCTCTCGTTGCAAAGTCCACATGCTGATGGAATTTAGGAAGCACTGACTTGAGATTCGCATGATTGAAATCTCCAGCGACAATAAACAATCCATCAGGGTAAGCATTCTGCAATTCGCTAATAGCCCCATAAAGTTCACCGAGCGCTTCCTTGGCATTTGCACTTGGGGGAATGTAAACACCGATTACTATAACAGAGGTAAATTCCCGTGGTAAATAAAAAGGTCGACTCCTAACAGTCACAATCTCTACCAGCGCTGAGCAGTAGCTAGAGACTAGCACAGAGTTATTGCACCATTCCGTGTTAATAGAAACACACAAGCCACCTCCGCGAGTCTTACCGCACAGAGATGCATTTCTGTCGGCACGAAACGAGGCGAGCCCATCTAGCTGAATGGCGGCGTCCGGAACTCTGTCGCTGAGCCACGTCTCTGTGAAAATAAAGACGCAGCAGTCTCTAAACTCCCGCTGCGAAGTTTGCTGGAGCCAAATAATGTCCAGTTTGTTGTCCAGAGAACAAACATTCGAAAGCAAGATAGACGGGATAGCCGGCCGGCTAGGCTTTGTTTTTAGCCTAGCATGGACCCCCGCTCTCTTGCCGCGCTTACGTTTCCTCGCGCACCGCTTACGTCATCCTTTCCCCCGGCTACCGGCGTTATGCAACACCGAGGGCTGGAATTTCGGCCTCCGCAGCAAGCCGAGGTTGCGAAGCTTCTCATGCAGATCACCATCCAGCTTGGTTATAGTATGAGTCTTGTATTTAAGCAATGTCTGGCGATGGTAAACACAAATGCTGGTCGCTGCGATATCCATAATGCCGTGAGAAAATAGGCTAAGTAATAACAATAGCAACATTGAGGATCTGGAGTGGCCGCTGCGCACTACCGCGCCGCCATCTTGGAGTTTAACTCACACAATTCCATTGAACAAAGTGAGTCGAGTCACTCAAAACAAAACAATTGAGTAATATGACTCGCTGCCCTTAGGTAAAACGCCTGCAATTGTCCTTACCGACATGTAAAATACATAAAAAGTAGCCTACGTAAATGTCGTGGGACCGCAGGTATAAAAGAAACTACCATTCGGTTCAAATAAACCGGTTCACACTTGCAAGTTTGAAACAAAATGATTCCCGGAAATGAATCGACTTATCAGCACCGCGAACACTTTCAAAGTGCGTGCGTGCTTACATCAGTGCCGTGGGTTGGACCAGTGAGGTGATTTGGTGTAGTACAAAAAGTATTTTTTACATAGGCTACATAAATTCGTTTTTGGTAAGTGATGTAATTTAAAATTTCGTTTTTTTTCCTAGTTAGAAAACCATATGGATATGAACTCTTCTCTTCGAGTGGCAGTTACCCAGTCTTATCGACAAGTTTAACGGTAAGTTCATGTTTATTATACACTTTTGCTGCTTTTACATCTATAATTGACTGCCTGTGATAATCAACTCAACCTCGCGAAACTTAACGCATATAAATTTGATCCGTGCTTAAATATAGGTAGCTCACAAGGCTGCCAACTTCTGAATTTAGCAATTTATACCTAAGCTTGTGGTTCGATTCCGATCTTGATTCAATGTCGATTCATTTGGATAAATATCAGTAGCTACATGTTCATTTTTTAATGAACCTACTATTCAAACCTACTATATTATGGCCCTGCTATTCTTTTTAATTCTTTCAACTTTAGTTAGTGTGTTGTGTTGCTGTTTGCATAAAAAAGATCTGTAAGGTTACAAAAATCAGTCACTCCAAAGGGAGATAGCCTATTTTATGTAACAAAATTTTAAGGATTGCAATTAATTTAGAAAAATTGAATCAGTCTTTGGAAAATATTCCACAAGGTGATGTTTGTTGTTTTAAATCTTCAATACAACATAAAAGGCAAGGTATTTAGTATCATTATTATTTTTTTATGTCTGTACCCAGATAGCATGTAACCATTGAAACAATGTTGAGTCAGTGTTGATGCGTCAACGCTGATTACATTGAAATAACGTTAGAAAGTGATGTTGTTTTACCATCACTCTTGCACCCTCAGTTAATATTGAAATAATGTTCAGATTTCAACCACAAATCAATAGTGTTAATATTGCTTCAACATTAAAAAGTGATGTTGTTTCAACATAACTTTTGCACCCTCGGTTAATATTGAAATAATGTTCAGATTTCAATCACAAATCAATGGTGTTAATATTGCTTCAACATTACAAAGTGATGTTGTTTCAATGTCACTTTTGCACCCTCGGTTAATATTGAAATAATGTTCAGATTTCAATCACAATTCAATGGTGTTAATATTGCTTCAACATTACAAAGTGATGTTGTTTCAATGTCACTTTTGCACCCTCAGTTAATGCTGAAGCAATGTTGAGATTTCAACCAAAAATCAACGGTAATAGTATTGATTCAACATTACAAAGTGATTTTTTATCAACATCACTTTTGCACCCTCAGTTAATGTTGAATCAACATTACACTATGATTGATTCTACATCACCAATGCTGAATCAATACTGAAATTAACACAAATAATCAATGGTAATATTGAATCAACGTTACACTAAGATGTTGAATCTACATCACTGCTGTTGAATCAACACTGAAATTATCTTAAATAAATCAATGGTAATATTGTTGAATCAATGTTACACTATGATGTTGAATCTACATCACTGCTGTTGAATCAACACTGAAATTATCTTAAATAAATCAATGGTAATATTGTTGAATCAATGTTACACTATGATGTTGAATCTACATCACTGCTGTTGAATCAACGCTGAAATTAACTAAAATAAATCGATGGTAATATTGTTGAATCAACGTTACACTATGATGTTGAATCTACATCACTGCTGTTGAATCAACTCTGAAATTAACAGAAATAATCTTTGGTAATATGGTTTGATCAATGTTACAATGTGATGTTGATTCTAAATACATTTTGTTGAAACACTGAAAATACAACTGAAAAGGAATGTCAACCAATGTTGCCATCTGATGTACTAAGTTAATGTTGAAACAACATTAATATTTCAACTACACTTCAATGATGCGTCAACAAATTCCTGACCAAAAATTTGGCAAAAACCTTTTAAAATATAAATGACACATTTCCAGCAGTTGAGTTAATTTATTTTATTCAATCAATGACAAAAATATATTAAAAGATCATTCTTTAAAAAAGAAAGGGGGAGAAATAGGACAAAAGCATTTCAACCTTTAAAAATAAAATTGGCTTCAGAAGTCTGATGTCATAACTACAGGTGCTCCAACGGTTCAGGTTTTTAAAAATCTGTCATACATCAGACTACTGCCTCTTTTCCTCTGGGTTCTCTGAAATCTGAAAAAGAAAGCATGATGTTACTCGAGAACAAGTCAATTCAGTTGCCACATTCAAGAATGTTAATATACTAAACACAATACGATTTGCTTTTTAAAAAAAGTTGCTGAACACAAAATATTCTAACTATGATTAAAGTATCGTTAAATTCTGATTATTTCATTTATTTTTTTTAAATCTATTAATGCTTCAATATAAAAAAATCACTACGGCAGGGGTGTCCGATTTTATCTCCAGCCCTAATTAAACACACCTGAAGCAGCTAATCAAGCTAATCAAGGTCATTGGGATCAATGGAAACTTCCAGGCAGGTGTTGGAGCTAAACTCATGACTTCATGAAGAGGAACAAACACCTATGGGCTATACCCATTAACAATATCTCAGTTCAATTTCTGTGAAACTACATAGCATTCAAGTAACACGTTTATCTTGTAGAATAAAAGAACTTTGGTTTTAACAATGAAAATTTCTTTAAAGGGATGGTTCAGCCCAAAATGAAAATTATGTCATCATTTACTCACCCTCAAGTTGTTCCAAACCTGTATGAGTTTCTTTCTTCTGTTGAACACAAAAGAAGATATTTTAAAGAATGTTGGTAACCAGAAAGTTGACGATGGCCATTGATTTCCATAGTAGAAAATAAATACCATGGAAGTCAATGGCTACCCTCAACTGTCTGGTTACCAACATTCTTCACTCTCTTCTTTTGTGTGCAGCAGAAGAAAGAAATTCATACAGGTTTGGAACAACTTGAGGATGAGTAAATAATGACAGAATTTTCATTTCGGGATGAACTATCCCTTTGAAGCTGCAGATTCACCTTATGTAGAACTTAATCTCTTCAAATATCACAAAATAAAATAGCCATGTCAGTCACTTTCTTAATAAACAAGATGTTTTTTGTTATTGTGTTTCAGTGGAAATTTCTCAAATTTAATACAGATTCAGGAATATGATTGATTACCTGATTAAGCAGTGATAAGGCACAGGATATCATCAAGTCCCAGGTCAGGTGATTATGCTGTCGACAACAACTCGGTGTATAATCAATGTCAGCATTATCAGGAGGGGGGTGCTTTCTATTTATTTATTGTCCATCTTCGTCGGCCTTCATTCCTACTAAAGGAGCAATGTGCTCTGCATGCAAGCACTGATGGATGCAAGACATGGGCTATGTTTGCAGTGTAACTTTCTTGCTCATGTTCATGTCTTCTGCACTTCAAGAAATGTGTTAAATGACATTAGAACTTTATTCAGGAAATTCGTAATAAACTTTACTAAAGTAATGTGCATTTTTTAAGTATATAGATGCACCATTGTTTGAAACTGTGCTAGAGAAGTCATGTAAGTATGTCAGGTGCTTCAACAAACCAGACTTCTGTATAGGATGCACCTATGTTTTCTCTCTAATGAGGAAGCGTTACACTACTGAGAAGTGCGCATACAAAACCAAAATGGGCGTTTACCAATCAGTGGCCAATTTCAAACTGCAATAAATGTTTTTCAACCATTTTTCAACAGACTTGCTAAACCACCCCACCCCTAAACCAAGCCCCCACTGGATTAGAGCAAATCAGGTAAAGCAGTTGAAAATGCCCATTGTGGTTTGAAAACGCCCCACTGATAGACAAACACCCACTAGTGTTCTGCAGAGATACCTGCCTGTATGATCTTGTGCTCATCAACTACAAATCACTGTTAGTTCAATGTCACTGTCTCCACCCATGTGTGCTGTTGGCTTTCATCAAAATTTCAATGCTGATCCAACACACTTTAAACACTGAAATGTCAATCTCAACCAAAATTATGGTTTGGATCAAAACTCAACATTGTATTAATGTTCCCATGCTATCTGTGCGATTTATTTCAACACTTTACTTACTTGGAAAATTAATGTATGTTAGTAGATTTAGTAACAATAAATAAAATGCAAGTAAAAAGCATGCTAAAAACAGAAATACATTATATGCACCATTGTTTGAAACTCGGAGAGTTCATGCATGTCAAACACACAAGACTTCGGTATAGGATGCACCTTGTGTTTTCTCTCTAATAAGGAAGCATCAATTAACTACTGAGAAGCCCACATGCAAAACCAAAATGGGCGTATACCAATTAGTGCCAACTTTTAGTGCAAACTACAATTGGTTTTTCAAAAGACTTGCTAAAATCATGAGGGCCCACCCCTAAACCAAACCCCCAGTGTATTAGAACAAATGAGGTAACACCATTGAAAGTGCTCATAATGAACTGAAACGCCCCACTGATTGGGAAACACCCAGTAGTGTTTTGCACAGATACATGCCTGCAAGATCTTGTGCTCATAAACTAAGACTCACTGTTAGTTCAATGTCACTGTCTTCAACCATGTGTGCTGTTCCCTTTCATCAACATTTCAGTGCTGATCCAACACACTTTAAACATTGAAATTTTGATGTCAACCAAAATGATGGTTTGGATCAAAACTCAATATTGAATCAATGTTACCATGCTGTCTGGGTAGCTTATTGCACAAACTTTAGTATATTTGTTGTAGCTGGTCCTGTTTCTGAGATGTTATGTCTCTTTTCTGCAGAGAATAGAGGTGATTTTGCTCTTTTGGTCCTTCCCCTTCTTCCTGCCACAGTGTATTGGTCAGAAGGTAAATCGGCCATCTATTGACGAAGCTAGCTAGAAAGGCTTTCATTGATCTTCAACTAGTGAGTATAAAACCGCATAACTGCTATTTAAATTGCATTGTAACCTGACTGGAACTGCCTGTGCATTACGCAAGGGATCCTGTACATCCAGCCAGTTGATATTGCAGAATAAACTTCAACAGGGTAATCAACACAAAGTGGAGGGATCTCGTATCACCCTGAAGGAGTTTATTTTGTGATGAAAACTGACTGGATGTACATTACCTCAAAACAATTCCTGTTAAGCAACTTTGATCCTAGACAAAAAAACAAGATCAAACAAGACATAATGTAAAGCATACCACTTATTATATGGCTTATCGCCAAATAAAAATATTGATTGTTGAAATCATGATAAACTCCATTTCATGATAAACTTCACACAGTTATTGAACTGAATTGAATCAACACTGAACTGACTTCAACTGAATAATGAAACCGTTGCCATTTAAACAATCTGTATTGTTGTGTTTATTTTCTTTTATAGGTCGGAACGAACATGGTGTAGTTTCTAAACCGGGCAGAGTCTACATAACCCGTGTCTAAGAGTCGTCTTCTTCTTCGGAGTCAAAAAAAAAGTAAATTTTACTGTGTACATACTGTAAAATAGGCCTACAATTTTGCACATCTGTGAATTTCACTTTAATTTCCTAAGAATTAAATGGTATAAATTACATTGTTCAAAACTAATTTTCTTTCTTTCTTAACTGTATTTGACTTTATTTAACTATACTTGTGTACATTTTTGCATATTTTAAAAATGATTTTGCATTTGCTGACTTTAAAATGAATTGTCTGTTGATTTCACTGCGTATTTAGACCGTTACACATGTAATAGTTAAACGTATAAATGTCATTGTTCAGAACTAATCTTCTTTCTTTCTTTAATTGTATTTGACTATTTAATACTTGATGTATTTTTAAATGATTTTGCATTTGCTGAATTTAAAATATAATTGTCAATGTCACTGTATTTAAACCGTTAAACATGTAATAGTTCTAAATAAACTAATCTTTATTTATTTATTAAAACTGACAATATTGAACTACTTTGATGTCAGCACTAAATGATTTTTGCATTTAAATTTAATGTGCAGTTTGTTGTCATTGTTGCCAATTTTAACACATTTGTGAATGTCAGTTGACAAGCATTAAAAATTATTTTAAGTCTAAACATGTTCTTCATTGTTTCTTAATTCAAAGTTTTACAGTAAAGCACAGGTGAAATTATAAGAAAAAGAAAAATAACCCAGCAAAAATAACCCAGAATAGCAAATCCATTAATGGTAAAAAAATTACTACATCTTGGGTTTCTAGACAACCCAGCCTGCTGGGTTAAAATGTCACTGGGTTAATTTAACCCAGCATGTGTTCTGTCCAATATTTACCCAGCACTGGGTTGCCAATTGGGTTGTTTTTAACCCAGCCAATTTTAGAGTGTTGCTCTGCACCTTGAGAAGGTGTACTCATCTGGACATTCACCTGCCTGGTAAGAAGATTTCCCCTCTGGTCCTCAGTGCCCGTATACCGGCCACGTCCTGATTGTTCAACGGTTCGAGAAGGCCTGCTTACCGGGATACTCACCTGTCTGTCCAAGGGAAGATCCTCCTCGACCACGAGACTTGTCCCGCTCCGCGCCTTAAGAAGGTATACGTACCTGGATATTCATCTGCCTGGTAGAAGATTCTCCTCCTGGCCATCAGCTCCAGTACCGGCCACACCCTGAGTGTTCAACGGTTTGAGAAGGCCTGCTTACCGGAATACTCACCTGTCTGCCCAAGGGAAGATCCTCCTCGACTACGAGACCCCGTCCCGCTCTGCACCTTGAGAAGGTATACGTATCTGGATATTCAGCTGCCTGGTCGAAGATTCTTCTTCTGGCTATCAGCTCTTGTACTGGCTACGCCCCGATGGTTCAACGGTCTGAGAAGCTCGCTTACCTGGATACTTACCTGTCGGCTCAGTGAAAGATCCTCTCCGATCACGAGACTCTGTCCCGCTCCACGTCTTAAGAAGCTTTGCTTACCTGGATACTTACCTGTTCGTCGGGCTGGTGGCCGACTTCCTCCTCCCCTAGTCGCTACGTTCGGGCACGAGTTGCCTCGAAGAATCCCACGTCTTCCCCGGGGTCAGAGGTTTGGTCCCCGCGCCTGTGGGGGACCCAGAAGTTTGATTAGGACTTTTAGATTAATTTTATTCAATAAAACTTGTTAAACTTTTATCCACTTGTCTGTCTGGTCTTTGGCACGCTCCTCGAGATGGTCCTGGGTTCTAGGGGTGGGTGCAGTCTGGCTTTGGCCCCCCCGACCTGTGACAGTTACTCGTCGTAATTGCATTTTTACTAATAATAATTAAATTAGAGAGCTCTAATTCAGGTATACTAGTAACAATTGACTGTTCGCAAAACCCCGCCCTCGAACGGTCCTCGTCCAATCCTAGCTCAGCAACTGTAACTAAGGAGAAGGACCTCCGTCAAACATTGCGATCTCAGCACATGGTGAAACGATGCGCCTATGGCACCTGCAAGTCTGACACTAGGTACCCCAAAAGTTTAGAGGGAGGGGTCGTTTTTTTCGCCTTTCCAAAGCCCAAGACCCAAGCGGAAAGATGCCGACAATGGATTAAGCATTGTGGGAGACCTCACTCACAGCTAAGTGCCTCGAAGATTAATAAGCATACATATGTCAGCGTATATATAAGCGTCAGTCACGCCTGTTTCACATATACTCCGTAGTCCGTTTACAGTGCATTTTTTTTTTCCGCACCCATGTTAACAGGTAACTTAAAGCTTTCACACTGCACACAGATGCTGCAATCGTTTCGGCACCGAGTCTATTTTTGCTGTGCTGCACGCGCTGAATTAAAGTGACAGCGCATGGCTCTTGCCAAAACGAACACAGATTGACATGAAAATATAATAATCTCACCATAAACGCATTTAATAAAATAAAATGTAGTAAACTCACCATAGCCTAAATGTATTTTTGGACTTGCAGACTTGGAGGAGTTCCGTTTGCACACAAGCACACACACACACACACACACGCGACTTGTTTAAATACATTTATATTGTTAATAAATAACAATAAATTGTTGTTGTACCAGCAATATCTTCAAGTTTTGTTTTTCACTGTATTAATCTCAAATGTCATGATTTGCCAATGCAAGAGAGTAACAGTTAGCCTACTGGCACCTTTTTCCCCCACTTCAAGCACTGGTCTCGATTGTTGTAATATTCCCGTCTTTGCTTATTTTAACATTTTGAACATATCCCTCCACTGCATATTGCAGCCCTTTCTGTCGTGCCCTGGAGGATATGTCTGCTGCATTACTCCAAAACCAATCACTTATCAGTGTTGTGGGTAACGCGTTACAAAGTAACGCGTTAGAGTACTCTAATTACCTTTTTCGTGAAATGTGTAACTTAACGCGTTAGTTTCGTGCGTTAAGTAATCAGTAACTTCGTTATTTTTTAAAAAAAGTAATCCGTTATTTTAAGGAAAGGAAAATCCCGACTGCAGCCTGCTTTTTGTCAGATCTACTGTGCCACCTGCGGATGTATCAGCGGAGCCGAAGCGCTGTGATCGTAAAGTCAATGGCTGTGATACGTCTGTGCCCTGCGCCTGACCCTGTGTGTGTGTATGTGCGTTTTCGAACTCCCGGCAAGATGGCAGAGAGGACAGCGTTTGGATTATAGAAGTACGCACATTATTTTCAATTTGTCAACGAAAAGGAAAAGAACATAACGGTAAAATGCAAAATTTAGGCTTGTGACACTTTAATAATAATTAGTTAAGCTATTAAGCGATTTGTCATTTGCCTGTGTGGCAGTGAAGGATTTAATTCGGTTTGTAATCATTTTTGTTTGACAGGCAGCTGTTAATTTGTTAGATCGTTGACTGGTTGTTCATTTCTAAATGGATTTAAATCTGCAAGCCTGTTTACCTCAGGTTGTGTTTACAAGTAAGCACACTTGATGCACTTTGATAACTGCATTAGAGTTAAAGAAAAAATCAGGAGTTATCTTGTATGGTGCTCATATACAGTAACCTAGGCTACCCGGGCTGGGTAGGTGCAAATTTTGATTAATATGTTCTGTGATAATAAATAAACAAAACGCCATGTGGAATAGCCTATTGCTGACTGTCTTTCCTGTTATTGTTATCCTGCAGTGTTAATTTAGTCGGATGACTGACGTTAATCATTGTCAGGAGTCACGACTTGTAGGTGCATTTAAAGGGGCCGGGGGCTGTGTCTGTCAATTAAGCTGCAGCATGTGTGAGCCGCTGCAAACGGCTTTTAATTTTTGGTAACGCATGAGTACTCTAACGCGTTACTTTTATGAATAGATAACACTGTAACATAACTGATTACTTTTAATTGATGGTAACGTTGTAACCTAATTAACTACTTTCCAAAGTAACTATACCCAACACTGTCACTTATACCGGTATGGAGCTCAACCCAGCCATGTTTCTGTTTCTCAATTGTTTGACGGGCGTAGTAACAATAACTAGGGGGCGTGGCTTTTGCGAACGGTCAATTACAATTAGAGAGCTCTCTAATTCAATTCGCAGCAGAGACACAGCGAGGGAGGGACTGGAGGCAGCGAGACTGGATTCATCCTGATATAAATGGATGTTTGGAAATGACAGCAGCTCAGTGCACGGAGAGTTCATCCGTTGAGGCTGTCGCCTGGGCCCACACTCTGCCTTAATGATCTGAAGTTTGGGCATGCTGTGCTGAGTTTCAAATATCACGTGTGAATTGAGTGTGTTGTAGTGCAGGGGTTCCCAAACTTTTCCATTCCAGGACCCACCTAGACAAGAATAATCTATCTCAAGACCCACCAAAATATAAAATAATTTTAAAGCATGAATGTGGGGTGGGAGGCGTTCTCTTTGGAGCAGTTTTTTTTTCCTTGTTATAGTATGAATGACAAGTTTAATTGCAATACAAACTTTTGGCACATTATCAAAAATTGAGAGCCTAACAGCCTAATCCCAGCCAGCAATGACATGTGGGGCCCAGATGAGGGCTTCATGGGCGGCAAACGTGGGCCCCATTATGGGCTTGCACCCGGGATCCACATTGGGGCCAGCCGTGGAAGCCCAGACGTACTAAAAGTGGGACCTCTAAGGGTACTGCATGGGTCTTAATTGGGCAATTCATGTCAGACCCATTTGGGCCCCACCTGCCCAATGGGGTCCAAAGTGGGCTTTGCAACATGGCTACACAGATGGGTTTTAAGTGGGATCTGTAAGGGTCTTATGTGGGTCTTAACTGGGCAATTCATGTCAGACCCATTTGGGGCCCACCTGCTTAAAGGGGTTTAAAATGGGCTTGCACCCGGGATCCACATGGGGGCCAGCCATGGATGCCCAGATGGGTTTTAAGTGGGATCTGTAAGGGTCTTATGTGGGTCTTAACTGGGCAATTCATGACAGACCCATTTGGGGCCCACCAGTCTGAAGGGGTTTAAAGTGGGTTTGCACCCGGGATCCACATGGGGGCCAGTCGTGGATGCCCAGATGGGTTTTAAGTGGGATCTGTAAGGGTCTTATGTGGGTCTTAACTGGGCAATTCATGACAGACCCATTTGGGGCCCACCAGTCTGAAGGGGTTTAAAGTGGGTTTGCACCCGGGATCCACATGGGGGCCAGTCGTGGATGCCCAGATGGGTTTTAAGTGGGATCTGTAAGGGTCTTATGTGGGTCTTAACTGGGCAATTCATGACAGACCCATTTGGGGCCCACTAGTCGGATGGGGTTTAAAGTGGGTTTGCACCCGGGATCCACATGGGGGCCAGCCGTGGATGCCCAGGTGGGTTTTAAGTGGGATCTGTAAGGGTCTTATGTGGGTCTTAACTGGGCAATTCATGACAGACCCATTTGGGGCCCACCAGTCTGAAGGGGTTTAAAGTGGGTTTGCACCCGGGATCCACATGGGGGCCAGCCGTGGATGCCCAGGTGGGTTTTAAGTGGGATCTGTAAGGGTCTTATGTGGGTCTTAACTGGGCAATTCATGTCAGACCCATTTGGGCCTCACCTGCCCAAATGGGTCTAAAGTGGGCTTGCACCCGGGATCCAACCATGGCTACCCAGATGGGCTTTAAATGGGCTCTGTAAGAGTCTTATGTGGGTCCTAACTGGGCAATTCATGCCAGACCCATTGGGGCCCCACCTGCCCAAAGGGGTTTAAAGTGGGTTTGCACCCAGGATCCAGCTGTGGATGCCCAGATGGGCTTTAAAAGGGACCTGTAAGGGTGTTATGTGGGATCTTAACCGGGCAATTCATGACAGACCCATTTGGGCCCCACCTGCTTAAAGGGCGTTTAAAATAGGCTTGCACCCGGGATCCACACGGGGGCCAGCCATGGATGCCCAGATGGGTTTTAAGTGGGACCTGTAAGGGTCTTATGTGGGTCTTAACTGGGTAATTCATGTCAGACCCATTTGGGCCCCACCTGCCTAAAGGGGTTTAAAGTGGGCTTGCACCAGGATTCAACCGTGAATGCCCCTATGGGCTTAAAGTGGGCTCTGTAAGGATCTTATGTGGGTCCTAACTGGGCAATTCATGCAAGGCCTATCTAAGCCCAAACATGCCAAATGGTTTAAAGGAGAACTCCGGTCAATTTTAACATTGAGCTCATTTTTTTGTACATTTGGAGTGCTGTCAGTACAGAGAACAACGACAAAAATCGGTGTTGCCTACACCGAGTTATCCTCTTTTTAAAATTTGCACCCTGTTGACTTCAATGGGGCAAGTTTTAAACCTGCTTTTTGCCTCTTAACATCCTTGATGTGTCATTACAAGTGCCCAGCTAATGTGAGTGATTCCTTCAGAGTGAACACGGGTGAATCTGACTGCAGTAGATGTGAAAGATATGAATAAAAGTGATGTTATTTCAGCAAGCGCACATACCTGTATTTACATCCTGTTTTCGGTCAAAGTCCATAGTAATCGATTGTCGAGTTCACGCGCATTGGTTTAGTACCTATGATCATGTGCGTGAACTCGACAATCGATTACTATGGACTTTGACCGAAAACAGGATGTAAATACAGGTATGAGCGCTGGCTAAATAAATATCATTTTTATCCATATCTTTCACATCTACTGCAGTCAGATTCACTCATGTTCACTCTGAAGGAATCACTCACATGACCTGTGCACTTGTAATGACACATCAAGGATGTTAAGAGGCTAAAAGCAGGTTTAAAACTTGCACCATTGAAGTCAACAGGGTGCAAATTTTAAAAAGAGGATAACACGGTGTAGGCAACACCAATGTCGTTGTTCTCTGTATTGACAGCACTCCAAATGTACAAAAAAATGAGCTCAATGTTAAAATTGACCGGAGTTCTCCTTTAAGGAAACAATCTAAGAAAACACTTTGAACTGCAAGAAATATATTGTTAAATTGAACAACAAAAATGATCTTTAAAAAACAATTTAAATGTCACAATGTAACGGGTACCGTAGCAACGGCACCGTGGATAACAGATTAATTCCTGTAAAACAGGAGAGAAACGAGGAGACAGTATTATCAGTTTCGAGCTCTCTGCAGTAATTTATTTTCTGAATTTTCTTCAGCAATCACATCTTTATTGTTAAGTACCATTGTATGTTTCACATATTACATGTTCAGTGTCTTTTTAACATTACAATTAATTTTCAGTGTCCATGTCAATGCAAAATCCATATTAAAATAAACCTCTTTCCACCAAATGCATGTTCACTTACTCTTCATGCTTGTATTTTATACTATTTATCAAAATGAAATGTAAAGACAATGGTAATATTCACCAGCTTTTTTTTTAGATACTTAGAATATTCCATTCACAGTATTTTATCAGTATCATGTTAATACAGTACTGCAAAATCATGCTCAGAACTCATAAAGTGCTTAAAGCCCATACACAAAAGAAATATATTTTCAGGATATATTTTGGAATATATGCAAATATTTGAAATTGGCCCAATAAATATATTTCATACTTATATTTCATATATTTTTGTTATATTTCAGAATATATTTCAATATATTTTTTTCTGTATGGGTCCCCAAAAATGCCAAAAATATATGTGGCATATATTCCAAATACATTGAAATATATTCTGAAATATATCAAAAATATATGAAATAATATAAGTATGAAATATATTTATTGGGCCAATTTCAAATATTTGCATATATTCCAAAATATTTCCTGAAAATATAATTCAAATATATTTCTTTTGTGTATGGGAGTGTAACTTTTAACCTCATTTTAAACTGTAAACATTTTTGTATAAACTCATTGAGCAAAAAAACATTTCCAACAGATGGTGGGAAACTGACATACAGTGAGCTAAACATATCTGTTAACATTACAAGCTCAAAAAAATATCATATACACGGGGAAAGTGTGTGTTGAGCTGACTTGCTCTCTAGTAATGTCTCTCGACCGTTACTCTGTAGGACTTTGCCCTCTCGTTTCAACTCATTTCAAACTAAATCAAAAACAGACCCTAACGAAACTCATTTCACTAAAAACAGTTCACTCATATCTCACATACATTTCAGCATAGATAAATGCTACTTCTGGGGTGTTCCCTTACGAGAACGTTCTCTCGTACTGCGTTGCAAACGCTATGGGAAAACTCCTTTTCTCGAGAATATTGAAGCCTTTATTTTAAAACGCATTTGCTACAGCACAGGCGAGAGCATCAGACCCACGTGAGTGAGCTGATAGGCTGTGCTGTGGGCAACTGCACGAACCAATGGCGGATAGACAGAAGCGCGCGAGCCAATCAGGGCGCTTGGCGCTCTGTCACTGTCAAGCGCGCGAAACTACACGTGACCATAACATATAAATACAGATAGAATCCGCCATTTGACAGATTTAATCTCCTTCAGCTCGACTCACCTCGTCGCTGATTTTCTCCGGTCGTAAGAAGCCCTCGTCGTGGAAAAGCCGTCCAGCGGAACAGCTTCGCATCCCGGCATCTCGCCAGCTGAGCGTTTCCCTGTGGCATCCGACGAAAAATTATATCCTTTTCATTGCATATTTATCTAAAAGAGCAAACCGCTGTTTTCACAGCACGGCATAATGCCTCTCTCCATCTGTGAGAGCTGCGGGGTCTCCCTGCATGCATCCGACGGACACACCCAGTGTGCGGCCTGCCTCGGCCCTGAGCACGCCGAGGCAGCGCTCATGAAAGGCGGCTGCCAATTCTGCGACGGGATGCCTGTCTCCGTTCTCCGTTCAAGGCTGTCTTCGACGGTGACCGATTCCGCCCACCTTCCGTCTTCGGCGCCCCACGAGCCCCGTAGGAAGAAGCGGCGCGATCAGAGGCGTCCTGAGCGCGGTGAGTTTAGCGAGTGCACGCCGGGCCTTTCTCCTCGTGCCTCGCCCACGCCTTCTTCGCCTGTCCTGTTCTCTCGGAGCGAGCAGCGCCCCTCGTCTGAAGCGGCTGGACTCGTCTCTTTCGGCGCATCTCCGGATGACGTCGATGACGCACTTTCTATGGCGGCATCTGAGAGCGAGGATTGGTCGGGCTCCGCGGACCCCGCCCCCCCCTCTCAGCTAGAGTTTTCTGATACTCGAGCGAGCATTGACGCCGAACTTCTCCGTGTCATGTCTCGCGCTGTTGACGAGTTGGGACTCGATTGGCTTTCTCCAGCTGAGCCCGCCAGAAGCCGCCTCGATGAATGGTACCTGCCGGGGCGCCAGCAGGCCCCTCGTCAGCGCGCCGCTCCATTTATGCCTGAGGTTCACGAAGAGCTCACAAAATGCTGGCGCGCGCCCTTTTCAGCGCGAACGCGCTCATCTGCCTCTTCTACGCTCTCCACTGTTGACGGCGCTGAAGAGAAAGGATATGTGTCTCTCCCCCCACTGGAGGAAGCGGTCGCTGCACACTTATGCCCCCCCACTGCAGGTAGTTGGAGGTCTAAGACGGTGCACCCTTCTAAGCCGTGCAGAACTACTTCGGCCATTGCCAGCCGCGCATACGCTGCCGCCGGTCAAGCCGCCTCTACACTTCACGCCATGGCGACGCTTCAAGCCTTCCAGGCCAAACTTCTCCGTTCCATGGATGAGTCAGGCCCGGACCCAGACACATTTAAAGACCTCAGGAGTGCCACGGATCTGGCACTGAGGGCCACGAAGACCACCGCTCAAGCCCTGGGCCGCAATATGGCCAGCCTAGTGGTAATGGAGCGCCACCTCTGGCTAAACTTAACCGAGATCAGGGACGCGGATAAATCTGCCTTCCTCGACTCGCCCGTCACAGCCTCAGGTCTCTTCGGCCCATCTGTCAGCGGCTTCGCCGATCGCTTCACTGAAGCTCAGAAGGCTTCCAGCGCCATGAGACACTTTCTACCAAAGCGCTCCAGCTCAGTCCAACGGCGCCCCAAGAGCACGCCGCGACCTGAGAAAGTGGTGTCCCAGGTCCTCCAGCCCCGCCCAGCGGCTGAGACCAGTAAGCACATGAAGCCAGCGAAACGGTTCCCGTTCCCTAAGCGCCAGGG
The DNA here is from genome assembly GCF_964197995.2 of Scardinius erythrophthalmus. NCBI lineage: Eukaryota > Metazoa > Chordata > Actinopteri > Cypriniformes > Leuciscidae > Scardinius > Scardinius erythrophthalmus. The sequence goes on from NC_138234.1 coordinate 14,637,977, forward strand.
CCCGCGGCCGAAGCTGACGCTCGATCACGAGCCCAAGAAGCCGTCCTAACCGGCACAAAGAGGGGTCACTGTCCCGATGCGGCCGGACCAGCCCCAAAAATCGCTCGACTACTGCTCACGGCTCCCTCTTCAGTTCAGGCGGCTGCAGCAGTTCTAAATGCAGTTCATGGGCCCGTCACATGTCACGCACCCCTGCAAACAAACGCTGTTTTAACAGCGACCCACACAAAGCACAAATCGAGCATAATTTCTCACATGCATACATGTCAGTCCGAGCCCCCCACTCTGGGTGTTCCAGATATGATAATGCCTCTAGCTCTGCGGGCTCTAGCTTGGCAAGCTATCCCCGGAGTTTCAGTATGGGTGATGAACATCATAAAGCATGGTTACTCGCTTCAGTTCGCCCGCAGACCACCGCGTTTTCGCGCGGTTATACAAACCACGGTAAGGGGCACATTGAGTCATGTCCTCCGCACCGAAGTGTTAAGTCTGCTGGCGAAAGGGGCCATCGAGAAGATCCCCCCTTCTCTGAGCGAGTCAGGTTTTTACAGCCGATACTTTCTTGTTCCAAAGAAAGACGGCGGCCTGAGACCCATTTTAGATCTCAGACATCTGAACAAGGCTCTCATGTCACGGCCGTTCAGAATGCTCACGACCAGACATATCCTGACGCAGATTCGCCCAGGCGACTGGTTTTTCTCAGTAGATCTGAAAGACGCTTACTTTCACATTCAAGTGAACCCCCACCACAGGCCATTCTTGAGATTCGCCTTCGAGGGGCAGACATACCAGTACACAGTTCTTCCATTTGGACTGGCACTAGCGCCTCGTACATTCACGAAGTGCATGGATGCAGCTCTCTCCCCCCTGAGACAGCGGGGAATGCGCATCCTAAACTACCTCGACGACTGGCTCATACTGACCCAGTCAGAGGCGGAGTCACATACTCACAAAGCCTGGCTCCTCAGCCATCTAGAATGTCTAGGGCTCAGGGTCAATGTTGCAAAGAGTGTTCTGTTGCCCAGCCAACGTATCACGTTCCTGGGAACAGTTCTCGACTCCGTACTTATGAGAGCATGGCCCACACCGGCCCGTGCTCTAACGATTCAGCAGCTCACGGCATCGTTCATAGAGGGCTCTCTTGTACCCCTCAGAACGTTTCAGAGGATCCTTGGCCTGATGGCCTCTGCATCATCAGTACTCCAACTAGGCCTACTGCGTATGCGTCCTCTTCAGCTGTGGCTGGCTCCTCTGGTGCCACCCCACGCCTGGCATTCAGGCCACTTGATTATCAAGGTGGACCAGCGCTGTGTTCAAGCCCTGGCCCCTTGGAAAAACGCCAGCTGGTACCAGCAGGGCGTAAGCATGGGGGTAGTTTCAGAGAGGAGGATGATTTCAACAGACGCCTCCAACTCCGGTTGGGGAGCTCTGTACGAGGGCAGGCCTGCCTCCGGCCTCTGGTCGAGCTCGGAGAAACGCCTACACATAAACTGCCTCGAAATGAGAGCAGTTTTTCTAGCCCTAAAAACATTCCTCCCATACCTGGCGGGACACCACGTGTTGGTATGGACGGACAACATGTCGGTGGTCTCTTACATAAATCGCCAGGGCGGCCTCAGGTCCCGCAACCTGTTTGCCATAGCCTCACAGCTCTTGCTATGGGCTCACACCAATCTGCGCTCGCTCAGGGCAGCTCACGTGCCAGGCACGTTGAATACAGGAGCAGACATGCTCTCTCGGGGCAGAGTTCCCCCAGAGGAATGGTCTCTCCACCCTCAGACAGTTCTCCTACTCTGGGAGGTCTTCGGGAAGGCAGAAGTAGATCTTTTCGCCTCAGAAGACAACTGTCAATGCCCAATCTTTTTCTCAAAGAGCAGGGATGCGTTGGCCCACGACTGGCCCAACCTTCCTCTCTATGCGTTCCCCCCGGTCTCGATGCTCCCTCAGGTCATCGAACGGATCAGGAACACGAAAAGCGCAGTGCTATTAGTAGCTCCTCTCTGGCGGACCCAGGTTTGGTTCCCAGAGTTGATGCAGCTGTCTGTAGCAGACCCGTGGCCAATCCCAGTGAGGCGCGACCTCCTGACTCAGGCCAACAGGACAATCTGGCATCCCCGTCCCGACTTATGGGCCCTACATGTATGGCCACTCAACGGGTACCCCAGAACCTCCCAGAGGGCTTCCTGAATACTATAAAGGAAGCTAGAGCTCCGTCTACCAGACGCCTCTATCTCAGTAAATGGTCAGTGTTTTCCAGCTGGTGTTTAGCTCGAGACCTCGACCCATACACTTGTGAAGTACCAAGAGTACTGTCTTTTCTACAGGAGATGTTGGACGCGGGTCGCTCCCCCTCCACTCTCAAAGTGTACGTGGCAGCCATTGCTGCTTTTCACGTATTGGAAGCCGGGGCCTCCTTAGGAAAAAGCGACCTTATAGTTCGCTTCCTCAGGGGCGCCAGGAGGCTTAACCCGCCTCGGCCACCGTCTGTTCCGGCCTGGGACCTCTCCTTGGTCCTGCGGGCTCTTAAGGGACCTCCCTTTGAACCACTTCAGTCAGCTGATCCTAAGTCTCTCTCTCTGAAAACCGCCCTGCTTCTAGCACTGGCGTCAGTAAAGAGAATAGGGGATTTACAGGCGCTGTCTACCAGCGCTTCCTGTCTGGAGTTTGGTCCTAATGACTCCAAGGTCATTCTTAGGCCAAGACATGGATATGTTCCTAAGGTGCTCTCAACTCCGTTCAGAGCCCAGGTTATTTCTCTGTCAGCTCTCCCCTCCTCCGAGGAGGATAGCGATTCTCTCATGCTTTGCCCAGTCAGAGCTTTGAGAATTTATCTGGAGCGTTCGGCCTCTTTCAGACAGTCTGAACAGCTCTTTGTGTGTTTCGGGGGCCGATCCAAGGGCCTCCCGGTCACTAAAACCACACTGTCCAGATGGATAGTTGACGCCATTGCCCTGGCTTACACCTCACTGGGCCTCTCTTGTCCCATAGGTGTTAGAGCTCATTCCACGAGAGGTGTTGCCTCTTCGTGGGCTTGGTCAAGTGGTATTCCCATTGAAGACATTTGTGCGGCGGCCGGCTGGTCCGCTCCGTCCACATTTGTGAGATTCTATAACCCTAAAACCCAATTTTGGACAAATGTGGGCAAAATAATTTTGATTTATTTTTAAAAAATACTTCCCTTGATCTGAGCGGTACAAGACTTGGCTACTTTTCCTAAGTTTGCCTCCTGAACACACAAAAATTTTTTGGACTCAATTCTACAATGTTAAGTGGGTGAAAAAAAAAAAACTCCTTAATCCTGTATTTGGGTCAAAAATGGGCACCCATAGAAATGAATGGGAAAAACTGTAATTTAGAGCATTCTTCTTGTTTTTTTGTAAAAATAAATAAATAGATCCAATACAATGCATATCTAACATACACACAAATGAAGGGCTGATCCTGTACAACATTCTTATCATGGCAAAAACTCACACTCATACACACACACACACAAACAATGCATTCAATGAGCCTATGACAGAGCTGGGCTTATATATTTATATATATATATATATATATGAAAACTCACACATACAAAAACAAATAATTGAATGAGCCAATGTCTGACCATGTTTTTTGGTATGATCCAATCATCCACCTGGCTCATCACCCTCTCTCTCTCTCTCTCTCACACACACACACACACACACACACACACACACAAAAACAATGCATTCAATGAGCCTATGACAGAGCTTTTTTTTTTTTTTTTTTTTTTTTTACAAAAAAATATTTTATTAGTTATTTTATGTATGTTCTTACCTGTTTGGTACTAATTAGTTATTTAAATTTGATGTTTTGTGTTTGAAATACATGATAAATGATATACTACTTTGTCTTTTCCTTATAGCATGGTCATATTTATCTAAGCATATTTTGGCATCTTTGTATAGTCTCACCTAACACAGATATATATTTTTTTAAATTACAATTTTAACTTGTGATAGTCAAAAACTTAAGAGGTCAAATTCATTTTATACAGTGGTTCATAGAGTTCAGCCTTTATATGCAGCCATTAAGCACTATAGCCATCTAGTGGCTATTGATATTATTGTTTTTTTGTTAATTTAATACCAAAATAAGACACCAGGTGACAGCAAAGTCACTTCATCTTTAGGTTTTAGCTCTAAGAACTTATTGGAATGATATTTTAATGTAGTTAAAAAAATATAAAAAATAAAACATAAAAATAAGCATAATTTACATTGAAAATATGGTACTTTTTGAAGTAAATAAATTCAAAAATACCCCCAAAATAAAAAAAAACACCATAAATGGATAGACAAAATATTATCGAAGACAGTGATATAACATTTATAACAATTAAAAAGTAGGATCACACCTGAGTCCTCTGTGCCCACATTTGTCCACAATTACAGGATTAAGGGCTATAAAGTGAATACGTTTTGAGGGATAAGCTGGATGTCCCTGCTCTGCAGACATGCGTTCTTTCTGTCTAGACTCTGGCTCTGTGGATCCAGACTAGTTTTGAACCATGGTCACTTGGGTATTCCCATCTATAGCATATGTGCGGCGGCCGGATATCCGCTCCGTCCACATTGTTGAATTATAGCTTTAATGCCCTTGCTTGTAGCTACAGTTCTTCTGTCTAGACACTGGCTCTGTGACCCAGTCTAGTTGATATTGAACACACGGTTTTCACTTTGTGGGCTAAGTGACTGGCTCTGGCCAGATCCGATGAATTATAACTTTAATGTCCCTGCTTTGCAGTTACAGTCTTTTCAGTCTAGACTCTGGCTCTGCTGACCCAGACTAGTTTGATATTAAACACACGGCTATCACCTTGTGGGTTAAATGACTGGCTCTGGCCAGTCTTTATTACGGATAATTGATGGGCCCGATGTTCGGTCTCTTTTTATCCTGGCTATTCTGTACTTCCCGGAACTCTGGTGAGTCAGAGCGGCCAAAAGATTAATAGCACGGCGTTTTAAATGGAAACGTTCCCATAGCGTTTGCAACGCAGTACGAGAGAACGTTCTCGTAAGGGAACGTACTGGTTACTTTCGTAACCTCGGTTCCCTTAGAGATAAGGGAACGAGTACTGCGTTGCCTTGCCGTGCTATTTTTCTTATGGCAGGTTTGTCGCTTCAGTCGATTATACCTGTCAAATGGCGGATTCTATCTGTATTTATATGTTATGGTCACGTGTAGTTTCGCGCGCTTGACAGTGACAGAGCGCCAAGCGCCCTGATTGGCTCGCGCGCTTCTGTCTATCCGCCATTGGTTCGTGCAGTTGCCCACAGCACAGCCTATCAGCTCACTCACGTGGGTCTGATGCTCTCGCCTGTGCTGTAGCAAATGCGTTTTAAAATAAAGGCTTCAATATTCTCGAGAAAAGGAGTTTTCCCATAGCGTTTGCAACGCAGTACTCGTTCCCTTATCTCTAAGGGAACCGAGGTTACGAAAGTAACCAGTACGTTTCTATACATTTACCCACCTGTAAAACAGGAGAGAAACGAGGAGACAGTGTTATCAGTTTCGAGCTCTCTGCAGTAATGAGAAACCCGCAACTCACGCAGCTACAGTAACTCGTCACTCTACACTGCCCCTACTGGCCTGGAGCAAACACTACACAATTCACTTTAAGTCACGAAAATTCACATTAAAAATAAAACAATTGGGATACTTGTTTTTTTTTTTAAATACAATCACTTGTTTCAATTAAAAGACAATAATTGTGAATATTCTTAAAACACAAATACAACACTTTTGTGGTCGTCACAACAATATACCGGTAAACAAATCAAAAATATATTTAAATTTTTAAAAAAATCTCTGAAAAAAAAAACAGCTCTCCAAAAAATACAGTAATACAAAATTGTTACATCGAACAACAAACATAATCTTTAAAAAACCATTCAAATGTCACAACATACCGGTAAATAAATCAAAAATATATTTTTATATATATTATCCCAGTTCAAACCCATGGCCACTTGGCCCATAAAAATGCTATGCAGGACCCATATATGTGTTCCCAGATCAAACCCATGCCCACTCGGCCCATAAATAAACCATGCAGGACCCATATATGTGTTCCCAGTTCAAACCCATGGCCACTTGGCCCATAAAAATTCTATGCAGGACCCATATATGTGTTGCCAGATCAAACCCATGCCCACTCGGCCCATAAATAAACCATGCAGGACCATATATGTGTTCTCAGTTCAAACACATGCCCACTTGGCCCATAAATATGACATGCAAGACCCATATGCGTTCCCAGATCAAACACATGCCCACTTGGCCCACAAACATGACATGCAAGACCCATATATGTGTTCCCAGATCAAACCCATGCCCACTCGGCCCATAAATATGTCATGCAAGACCCATATATGTGTTCCCAGATCAAACCCATGCCCACTCAGCCCATAAATATGTCATGCAAGACCCATATATGTGTTCCCAGATCAAACACATGCCCACTTGGCCCATAAATAAAGCATGCAGGACCCATATATGCATTCCCAGTTCAAACCCATGCCCACTCGGCCCATAAATGTGCCATTCAAGACCCATATATGTGTTCCCAGTTCAAACCCATGCCCACTTGGCTCATAAAAATTCTATGCAGGACCCATAAATGCATTCCCAGTTCAAACCCATGCCCACTTGGACCATAAATATGCCATTCAAGACCCATATATGTGTTCCCAGTTCAAACCCATGCCCACTTGGACCATAAAAATTCTATGCAGGACCCATATATGCATTCCCAGTTCAAACCCATGCCCACTCGGCCCATAAATGTGCCATTCAAGACCCATATATGTGTTCTCAGTTCAAACCCATGCCCACTTGGCTCATAAAAATTCTATGCAGGACCCATATATGCATTCCCAGTTCAAACCCATGCCCACTTGGACCATAAATATGCCATTCAAGACCCATATGTGTGTTCTCAGTTCAGACCCATGCCCACTTGGCCCATAAAAATTCTATGCAGGACCCATATGTGCATTCCCAGTTCAAACCCATGCCCACTTGGCCCATAAATATGTCATGCAAGACCCATATATGTGTTCCCAGATCAAACCCATTCCCACTTGGCCCATAAATATGTCATGCAAGACCCATATATGTGTTCCCAGATCAAACCCATGCCCACTTGGCCCATAAATATGTCATGCAAGACCCATATATGTGTTCCCAGATCAAACCCATTCCCACTTGGCCCATAAATATGTCATGCAAGACCCATATATGTGTTCCCAGATCAAACCCATGCCCACTTGGCCCATAAATATGTTATGCAAGACCCATATATGTGTTCCCAGATCAAACCCATGCCCACTTGGCCCATAAATATGTCATGCAAGACCCATATATGTGTTCCCAGATCAAACCCATGCCCACTTGGCCCATAAATATGTCATGCAAGACCCATATATGTGTTCCCAGATCAAACCCATGCCCACTTGGCCCATAAATATGTCATGCAAGACCCATATATGTGTTCCCAGATCAAACACATGCCCCCTTGGACCATAAATAAACCATGCAGGACCCATATATGTGTTCCCAGTTCAAACCCATGGCCACTTGGCCCATAAAAATTCTATGCAGGACCCATATATGTGTTCCCAGATCAAACCCATGCCCACTCGGCCCATAAATAAACCATGCAGGACCCATATATGTGTTCTCAGTTCAGACCCATGCCCACTTGGCCCATAAAAATTCTATGCAGGACCCATATGTGCATTCCCAGTTCAAACCCATGCCCACTTGGCCCATAAATATGTCATGCAAGACCCATATATGTGTTCCCAGATCAAACCCATTCCCACTTGGCCCATAAATATGTCATGCAAGACCCATATATGTGTTCCCAGATCAAACCCATGCCCACTTGGCCCATAAATATGTCATGCAAGACCCATATATGTGTTCCCAGATCAAACCCATGCCCACTTGGCCCATAAATATGTTATGCAGGACCCATATATGTGTTCCCAGATCAAACCCATGCCCACTTGGCCCATAAATATGTTATGCAGGACCCATATATGTGTTCCCAGATCAAACCCATGCCCACTTGGCCCATGCCTGTCCCTTATGGGGCCCATGTAATTAGCTCATATGGGCTTCCTATGTGGGACTCGTACTACAAAACCTACATGGGACCCGCTGATTTCACCCAGCCAAAGCCCATGCCCACACAGTACCCATGGAACCCGTAGTTAACCCATCTGGGCCCCACGTGTCATTGCTGGCTGGGATGGCTGTTGAAATAATGTGAAGAATACTGAGTAGTTTTTGTCTGCTGCCTCAACTGATTTACCAGACATGGCAGTCTTGGCAGAACAAATTTAAAGAAATGAAAAAAGATTAAGTAAGCTTAATCATAACCAAAGGTTTGATATGACAAAAATCAGAATATAAAAAAATATAATAGACTAATAATTTTATTTGACACTAGGCACAGGACCTAGAATTTCAATACTAATATTTATGCTGCGAGTGTTGTTAAACTCATTGCATTGAGGGAGAGAGCCAAGATGGCGTCTGCTTAACATCTTCAGGTCGGAGCTCTGCTGACAAACTTTCTTTTTGCTGACTTCGGTGGTTTAAGAGAGCCTCAAACTGCCCCCATAGTGACTGAAACGTCTTTTTCCATTAGCCTTTGGCATTTTTATGAAAGGATATCTTTCCTCTCCTTTTTTTTACTCTTGCATACTTTTGCTCCAACGTGGAAGGGAAACATGGAGCACAGCGATGGTGTTCGCAACACCATACACTCCTACGTTAGAAGGTCGCTTGATCCCATTTTTACGGATAAAGATTCGGGATTCACACCACTCCCCGAAACTCCTGATAATCGCCCAGCAAAGAAACCCAAGCCGAACGTGAAGACCCCTGAAGCTCCGCCGGCTATGCTAGCAGAGATGCTACGCATAGAAAAAATGCAAGAGGAGTGCCTAGCTAGGATGGGACACGTGGAGTCTGCCGTTAAAGCTAATAGCATGAACTCGATTCCTTCTGGCATCAAAATGCTGTTGAAATGTTTCTCCCTCTCTGGTCCCATTATCACAAAATTAGATCCGTCCCAAACATTTGTGGGTAAAATGTGCCTCTCTGCCAGCCATTCTAAGAATAAAAATATTAGAATGCTCTTTCAGCAACTTTGTGTTTCTATCCCTCATGTTATGTCTTATTGGAATAGTTTAGTAAACGACATACCTTGGAAAAAAGTTTGGTCTTTACCTTATCGATACCTCCTAACTAATAAGGTGAGAAAAATTTCTTTTAAAATTCTGTATAAATATTACCCAACTAAAATGTTCATTTAACATATTCAAAAAAAATATCGGCACCAGCTGTTCTTTTTGTAATAGTACTCCTGAAACTCTGGCTCATTTATTCTGGTCCTGCAGTCATGTGGAAAAATTCTGGTCTGAGATTTTAAGACTTCTGCAAATTAACATCCTCCCAAATGCATCATTTTCCTTCAAAAATGTCATCCTTAGTTTTTATGAACATGAAGTAGACAGTAGATACTATGTTATTAACCTGATTTTTATTTTAGCTAAGTTTTATGTTCATAAATGTAAATATTCCAACTCAAAGCCATTATTATGTCTCTTCATGTCTGATATAAGAAGATACTTTGTATCCATTAAAAACTCCAATAATTCCAAAGCCTTAAAAACCGTAACATTGTTTGAAAAATTTGACGTATGTAATTGGTGATTTGCAAATGTTTATCCTCTCAAATGTACCTTTGTGTTTTTTGTTTTGTTTTGTTTTTCCTCTCATTCCTGTATAATTGTTCTGTGCTCTGCTGCTCTTCTATATGTTGATTGTTTTAAGCCCCCATGTTAATTGTTTGTTCAATCCAATTTTTCTTGTGCTTGTGTTTGATTTTCAGTAAAAAAAAAATAAATAAATAAATAAATAAATAAATAAAAACTCATTGCATTGTTCAGCGCAGAAAACGCTTTCGTGCTCGTGTGTGTACATGTGAAATACTTTTTATATATAGGCTATATTTTTTTGCGTTGTAGCAAAATGCATGCAAGGGAACGCAAACAACGCACTCTTACGACGACCATATCTCTGAAAGACAACAGTGCTGGGTTGGCTTGCGACATGTGTTAACAATTTCAGCGTCTCAGAGCGGCGCGGTTCATTAAGCGGTTCTGTGCGCAATATTAACAAGAAGAAACTCGTTTACTCCAATCACTGCTCTGCATTCTGCATGAGATCGCGTTACACCGGATAATTCAAATGTCACGAAAGGCTGATTCAGGTCTCCGCTGCGTTTCCCAAAAGCATCGGGAGCTCGTAGAGACCACAAGTGGCAACGGTTTTACGATCTACTTAGGCATACAATGCTTTTGGGAAATGCAGCGCTTTTCGTGACATTTGAATTCTCCTGTGTCATGCGATCTCATAGCGATTTCTATTTAACGTTGGTACATCGTGCAAAATGTTTGTGTGTGTGTCATTCATGAAAGGTAAATTTAGCTGCAGCCAATAGTGACTGCGCGACCCACCTCTTCCCAATCTGCGCGACCCACAGTTTGAAAATCTCTGTGTAAACACGAGTGTGGGACGTCGCAGAGTGTACGGGTGACCAGCCTATAATCCCTCGACGAAGCTGTGAATTATGTTCGTTCCTCTCTTTGTCTGAAACTGCGGAGTTACGTTCATGTTATGTTCATATCTCTCTCTGTCTGAGCTTCGAAGAAGAGAACGCGGAAGCTGTGAGTTATACGTAGGCTACCCTCCATTCTCTGTCTGAGTCCAGTGAAGAGCCTGCTAAAGCTTGCACCGTTTTTAGACACATTCATTTTAAACTAATAAATAAATGTGTTAATTTCCGAATTCTTGTTGTCCGCCTCTTCTTGGGTACGGGGTAGCTCCTCAAGGTGGTGTGGTAGCTCAGGGGTGTCGGTTGGTAGGCAGGGCCTCCACACCTCTGGCTCGGGCGTGACACAATTGCAGAGCTAATAGAGCTTTCTAATTCTACTTTACATTTAATAATTTAGCTAGCAGATGCTTTTATCCAAAGCGACTTATAAATAAAAGCAATTAAACTAAAAATAGGGCAACAATATGCAAGCGTGCGCGTATGTGAGTGTGTGTGTGTGTGTGTGTGTGTGTGTGTGTGTGTATGTCAGATGGATGAACAGATATTAGAAGCAGTTCAGGGTATGCTAAGATTCCTCTCTGTGAAAAGTATGTGTGTAATACTCAAAATAGTTTGTGTTTTAACGCATGTGTGTGTTTGGGTAGCGTGTTTATGCATGTATCCACACCATGCACAGGCCCAAGGGCTCGATGTTTGCAAGCACACATGTACATATGTGAACATGTACATAATGAACATGCACCTTAAAAAAAAATATATATATATATATATGTATATGTATATATATATGTATATATGTATATATATGTATATTTCTCTTATTTTCAGTCTAGGAACACCACAAGTGTGACTATGTGCCATTCTGTACAAAATAAAAGCTTTTCAAAACAAACTTCTGGGTTAATCATTAAAGTAGACTAGTAGTGTGATCAACAGTGCAATTTTTTTTTTTTCATATTTCATTTAATATTTCCAAATTTGGTCACAAATAATGCTTTATTTACTAAAACAAAAGAGATGCACTCTCAGATAAATGAGGCCATGCGATTAATCAGATGCAAATAGAAATATAAAACTCGTGAAAGAAAACAAGTTGACAAAAAGATTGAATCCAAAATTGGGTGATAATATAGCATAATGAGAGATTTATAAGCTATTTTTTGTAGGCAAATTTGTAGGCATTTTTTACTAGGAACACCACTAGTGTGACTCTGTGCCATTTTTTTTACTACAGTCATGGTCAAAATTGATGGCACCCCTGATAAATATGATAAAAAATGGCTGTAAAAAATAAATCTGCATTGTTTATCCTTTTGATCTTTCATTCAAAAAATTCACAAAAATCTAACCTTTCATTGAAGTAAAAGAATTGAAAGTGGGGGGTAAATCACATTATAAAATAAACGTTTTTCTCCAAAACACGCTGGCCATAATTGTTGGCACCCTGTTATTAAATACTTTTTGCAACCTCCTTTTGCCAAGATAACAGATCTGAGTTTTCTTCTATAATGCCTGATGAGTTTGGAGAATAACTGACAAGAGATCAGAGACCATTCCTCCACACAGAATCTCTCCAGATCCTTCAGATTCACAAGTTCATGTTGGTGCTTCTTCTCTTCAGTTCAGCCCACTCATCAAGTCAGGGAACTGTGACGGTCATGGCAGAAGCATCATTTTGTGCTCAGTTACCCATTTTTGTGTTGATTTTGATGTTTGTTTTGGACCGTTGTCCTGAAGGAAGATCCAACCACGGCCCATTACAAGATTTCTAGCATAGGCTGTCAGATTTGATTTTTTATCTGTTTGTATTTGCTAGAATCCATAATACCATGTATCTGAACAAGATGTCCTGGACCTCCAGCAAATAAATAGGCCCACAACATATAAGATCCAGCAGTATATTTAACCGTAGGCATGGGGTACTTTTTATCCCTATTTGCACCAAACACATCTGGTGAGTTTGCTGCCAAAAAGCCCTTTTTTTAGTCTCATCTGACCACAGAACCCTGTGCCGTTTGAAGTTCCAGTCGTGTCTGACAACTGAATATGCTGGAGTTTATTTTTGGAGAAGCGAGGAGGATTTTTCCTGAAACCCCCCCCCCCCCCCAAACAACATGTGGGGATGTAGGAGTTGTTTGATTTTTTTTTTTTAGGCTTTCTGACCCCCAAGACTCAAGTAATCTCTGCAATTCTCCATCTGTGATCCTTGGAGAGTCTTTGGCCACTCAAACTTTCCTCCTCACCATCCATTAAGACAATATAGACACACGTCCTCTTCCTGGCAGATTCGTAACATCTTTAGTTGATTATAACTTCTTAATTATTGCCCTGATGGTCAAAATGGGGATTTTCAATTCTTCAGATATTTTCTTACAGCCACTTTTTATTTTGTGAAGCTCAACAATCTTTTGCTGCACATCAGAACTATATTCTTTGATTTTACTCATTGTGATGGATGATTCAGGGAATTTGGCCTTTGTGTTTCCTCATATTTAAACTCCTGTGAAACAAGAAGTCATAGCTGGACAATTTAATGTTCCTAGTCACCCTGGTGTGCTAAAAAAGGTAAATAGTAATGGGAATATACTTCAGAGATATTTTTCTCATAAATTCTAGGGGTGCCAACAATTATGGCCAGCGTGTTTTGGAGAAAAACATTTATTTCATAATGTGATTTACCCCCCAATTTCAATTATTTTACTTCAATGAAAGGTTAGATTTTTGCGAATTTTTTGAAGGAAAGATAAAAAGGATAAACAATGCAGATTTATTTTTTACAGCCATTTTTTATCATATTTATCAGGGGTGCCATCAATTTTGACCATGACTGTAAATAAAAGCATTTTGAAACAAACTTCCTGGTGAAACATTAAGGTAGACTGTGATCAACAGTGCACTTTTTTTTTTTTCATATTTTGTTTAAAATTTCCAATTTTATTTTATTTTTTCCTCAAAAAATTAGATGCCTACTCTCAGATAAATGAGGTCTATAATTAGTCCGATGCAAATAGAAATATAAAACCAGTTCTAATTGAAAGAAAACTAGTTGACAAAAATATTGAATCCAAAATTGGCTGATAATATAGCAAAACTAGTGATTTATTTGCTATTTTTTGTAGGCCAGTCATTTTTGACCGGGTACACCACAATTGTTTTGAACATAACACAAGGGTTAAGATGTGCTGATAAATCACATTCAGTTAATGAGAAGAGCTAATGTCAGGGCCAATGGTTGTATCATTTTTAGCCATGATATCAGCTGTCCCCTCCTTGAACTGCCACCTTAACGTGGTGGAGGGGTTTGAGTACCCGAATGACCCTAGGAGCTATGTTGTCCGGGGCTATATGCCACTGGTAGGGTCTCCCAAGGCAAACAGGTCCTAGGCGGCGGGTCACACTAAAAGTGGTTAAAAAAACCCTTTATGAGAAAAATTACATCGAGGACCATGATGTCGCCCAGTATGGCGCAGCCGGGGTCCCACCCTGGAGCCAGGCCACCCACCACGGGGTCCGGCCGGGCTCAGCCAGAAGGAGCGACGTGGGGCCGCCTTCCCGTGGGCTCACCACCTACAGGAGGGACCATAAGGGGCCGGTGCTGAGAGGATCAGGCGGCAGTCGAAGGCAGGGGCCTTGACAACCCGATCCCTGGACACGGAAACTTGCTGTAGGGACGTGGAACGTCACCTCGCTGGCGAGGAAGGAGCCTGAGATTGTGTTTTGGCCGAGTCTCCTGTCAGAGAGATCTTCAACTCCCACCTCCGGTGGAGCTTCGACTGGATCCCGAGGGAGGCTGGAGATATTGAGTCCGAGTGGACCATGTTCTCCACCTCCATTGTTGAAGCGGCCCTTTGGAGCTGTGGCCGTAAGGTCTCCGGTGCCTGTCAAGGCGGCAATCCCAGAACCCGCTGGTGGACACCGGAAGTAAAGGATGCCGTCAAGCTGAAGAAGGAGTCCTATCAGGCCTGGTTGACTTGTGGGACTCCTGAGGCAGCTGACTGGTACCGGCAGGCCAAGCAAACTGCACCCCGGGTGGTTGTGGAGGCAAAAACTCGGGCCTGGGAGGAGTTCGGTGAGGCCATGGAGAAGGACTATTGGCTGGCCTCGAAGAGATTCTGGCAAACCGTCCGGCGCCTCAGGAGAGGGAAGCAGTGCCCTACCAACGCTGTCTACAGTGGAGTTGGGCAGCTGTTGACCTCAACTGGGGATGTCGTCGGACGGTGGAAGGAATACTTTGAGGATCTCCTCAATCCCGCCGTCACGTCTTCCATTGAGGAAGCAGAGGCTGAGGGCTCAGAGGTAGACTCGTCCATCACCCAAGCTGAAGTCACAGAGGTAGTCAAGAAACTTCTCGGTGACAAGGCACCGGGGGTGGATGAGATCCGCCCTGAGTACCTCAAGTCTCTGGATGTTGTGGGGCTGTCTTGGCTGACACGCTTCTGCAGCATTGCGTGGCAGTCGGGGACAGTGCCTCTGGGATGGCAGACCGGGGTGGTGGTCCATCTTTTTAAGAAGGGGGACCGGAGGGTGTGCTCCAACTACATGGGGATCACACTTCTCAGCCTCCCTGGGAAAGCCTATGCCAGGGTACTGGAGAGGAGAATAGGGCCAATAGTAGAAACTCGGATTCAGGAGGAACAGTGCGGTTTTCGTCCAAGCCGTGGAACACTGGACCAGCTCTATACCCTCTACAGGGTGCTGAAGGGTTCATGGGAGTTTGCCCAACCAGTCCACATGTGCTTTGTGGATTTGGAGAAGGCATTCGACTGTGCCCCTCGCGGCGGCCTGTGGAGGGTGCTCCGGGAGTATGGGGTCCGGGGTCCTTTACTAAGGGCTGTCCGGTCCCTGTACTACCGAAGCAGGAGCTTGGTTCGCATTGACGGCAGTAAGTCAGACTTCTTCCGGTGCGTGTTGGACTTCGGCACGGCTGCCCTTTGTCGCCAGTTCTGTTCATAATTTTTATGGACAGAATTTCTAGGTGCAGCCAGGGGCCGGAGGGTGTCAGGTTTGGTGACAACACGATTTCGTCTCTGCTCTTTGCAGATGATGTTGTCGTGTTGGCCTCATCAAACCAGGACCTTCAGCATGCACTGGGACGGTTTGCAGCCGAGTGTGAAGCGGCTGGGATGAGAATCAGCACCTCCAAATCCGAGGCCATGGTCCTCAGTTGGAAAAGGGTGGCTTGCCCGCTTCAGGTTGGTGGAGAGTTCCTGCCTCAAGTGGAGGAGTTTAAGTATCTTGAGGTTTTGTTCACGAGTGAGGGAAGGATCGAACGGGAGATTGACAGACGGATCGGTGCAGCTTCTGCAGTAATGCGGTCGATGTACCGGTCTGTCGTGGTAAAGAAAGAGCTGAGTCGCAAGGCGAAGCTCTCGATTTACCGGTCAATCTACGTTCCTACTCTCACCTATGGTGATGAGCTTTGGGTCTTGACCGAAAGGACAAGATCCCGGATACAGGCGGCCGAAATGAGCTTTCCCCGCAGGGTGGCTGGGCGATCCCTTAGAGATAGGGTGAGAAGCTCGGTCACTCGGGAGGAGCTCAGAGTAGAGCCGCTGCTCCTCCACATCAAGAGGGGTCAGCTGAGGTGGCTCGGGCATCTTTTCTGGATGCCTCCTGGACGCCTTCCAGGGAAGGTGTTCCGGGCGCGTCCCACTGGGAGGAGACCCCGGGGAAGACCTAGGACACGCTGGAGAGACTATGTCTCCCGGCTGGCCTGGGAACGCCTCGGTGTCCCCCCGGAAGAGCTGAAGGAAGTGTCTAGAGAGAGGGAAGTCTGGGCATCTCTGCTTAGACTGCTGGCCCCGCGACCCGGCCCCGGATAAGCGGAAGAAGATGGATGGATGGATAGTTTGTACCTAGTATAAACTATTAACTGATAGTTGATGGAGACCAGTCAGTATAATGACCGCATTTCTTTTGGACGTGACTCAAGCGAGGCAATATCGGACACCTTGGGAGTGAGAACAGGTTGTCATTTTTTTTTTAAAAGTGGGTATTATGGGAACAAACTCGCACATCACCAATTTGGGACAGGTGGTCATCAACAGGGGCGTAGCACCAAATGTTGGGCCCCGGTTCCAGAACCAAGGTACACACAATACCAATATATATATATCAATATATATTTGTGGGCCCCCTCTTTGCCAAGGACCCCTGTTACTCAGTTCCACTATTACCCCCTGTCTGACGCCCCTGGTCATCAATGTCTGTTTTAAAATAGCTATGGAGCTCCAGGTGAACATAATTTCTAATTTGACCAAAGAAAAAAAACAGTCATACACAAAAATCTGAAATCATTATTGTATTTTAAGCACAGCATGCTTACAGTTCTATTTCAATTTTGGTATATTAAACATAGCATTTAAAAAACACTGGATCCATTCTTTTTTATTTTTGTCATCATGCAAAAAGTCACGCAAAATGCAAAAGTGCAAAATAATTTTTTTTTTTATTTTTATTTTTTTAAAGACTGCTTATTCTTGTTTTAGAGTATCAGATCCAGCACTGTGGGTCTGATGTCTCTCTTGTTCAGCTCTTCTGGATCTGATGTCATAAACCAGCACAATGAAAGCAGCCACAGCAGCCACGCCCACCAGAGCAGTGACGACCAATCGGATCACAGCTTCAGTGCTTTCACAAAAACTGACTTCATCTGTAGAAAGAAATTAAGCACAGAATTTTTTTTTTGACTCTGTAAACATACACTAATATCATACTAATGTACTGTGAAAGAAATTGGATGAGTAAATAAATAACATCACCGATAACGTACCTGAACACAACTGACAGAGATCGGTAATGCAGACGTGTTTGGTCTGGTTGCTGAGAGGATTGTTCACCACACATCTGTAAGTGTTGTTATCCTGATATTCCACCTCCAGAGGTAGAGAGAGACTGATGCTGAGATCAGACACACTGATGCTGGACAATACACTGATTCCTTTGTACCAGGAGAGATTAACCCTGAACACATCCATCACTGAACACCGCAGCACACATGTTGGGCTTGATGAACTTTCTGATGATGAAGAACACTGTGAAATGACACTGCTGATGACAGGAATGGGCACTGGAGCTGCAAAACATGAAATAACAAAAATAAATGCAGGGCTTCCTGGCTCTCACAAAACAGCACATCTTCATCCTTCATCAGTGCTGAATTAAGTTTCAGACCATAGACTGTAAAAAAATATGGACGACGCCCCTTCGCTCTCTTCCATTGGTGAGAACTAAAGCCGCCAGTGTCCCGATATGGCGCTGACATTTTGGGACCAGACCTGCGCAGTAGTGAGCAGGAAGTAAAGCCGCGAAATCAAGGCCCTGCCCTCACTCTCGGTGTGAAATAATTAATTATAGAAATTTATATATTAAATTTAAAGCTCCAATCTCCTCAGTCCTCCGAAGATCCCGATAAAGTTTGTTGGTGCTTCAGTGACTACTTCGCTCAGAGGACCTGTCAATCATGACGTCACACCACCGTTTTTATAGCATCAAATAACTAACTAAAACTAACTAAACTTATTTTAAAAACAAACACTTGAATTTAAATCAGCGTGATAAAAACTACTGTAAATGACAGAAACCACCTTTGGAAAAAAGATATTTGAAGTGTAATTAAATTGTTTAGTTGGTCTCAAGTCCCGTTGAATAACACGGGGAGGCGGGGTTTATGACCTATACTAGTCACCGGGGGGCGATCGAGACGTTTTGGCTTCACTTTTCAGGGCTTGTGCGGCACGCTTGTTTCAAACAGGGGGGCAGGGTTTCATATTTTCTTGAAGCTTCCCCGGGCGCCGCCATTGATTAGCGGACCATCACCTGCTGTTAGCATCCCATTGACTCCCACTCATTTTGGAGTCACTTTGACAGCGTTTAAAGACTCCATTTGTCCATTATTTATTTCTAAAGAAACACGAAAATGTATAAAAGGCTCCATTACCTTGCAGCTTACGTTATGGCCCATAGAAGCAGTTTTGGTAAAAATAGGCTAACGATTGCGTCATTACACGCGACTCTCTGTCGCACAGTAGAGAGATTACCGTATGGACAGGAGGAGAAGCTTGCGGGCAATCGGGGGGACGTGGAGGCAAACTGGCAAAATAATTAATCAGAATACTTAGCAAAAGTTTCTCCTGCTCCAAGCTCATGGACACCTCCTACTCACACTCTCCGTCTCTGCAAGTTTCGGAAGGGAATGATTCAGATTTCCATCAGCCACAGACTGGAAGTGAGGTGTGCTTATACTGTCTTAAAAGAGTATAGCGCTAATTACACACATAATTGTTTTATTATGAGCTATGTACACATTTTAAATGGATTGATATCTACAATATTTAACGACAATACTTTTAAATAAGACATGATTGCTTTGTATGATCAACAGATTGAATTTCGGCTTTTATTCATCAACGCACACATCAGTTAACACACAAAAGTGCGCATTGAGGGCGCATATCGACCGCTAAGGGGGCGGTCGCGAGCACCCTTCTGAAGCCTAAAATGACAAATGGGACACCCTACGGTCTCATGGACTTAAAGGGATACTCCACTTTAAAATGAAAATTCTGTCATCATATACTCACCCTCAAGTTGTTTCAATCCTGTATGAATTTCTTTCTTCTGCTGAACAGAAAGGAAGATATTTAGAAGAATGGCAGTAACCAGACAGTTTCTGGTCCCATTGACTTCCAAAGTATATTTTCTCCTACTATGGAAGTCAATGAGACCAGAAACTGTCTGGTTACTGATATTCTTCTAAATATCTTCCTTTCTGTTCAGCAGAAGAAAGAAATTCATACAGGATTGAAACAACATGAGGGTGAGTATATGATGACAGAATTTTCATTTTAAAGTGGAGTATCCCTTTAATGGACATACGGCATACTCTCTTGAGTACTTTGAATAAGTAATTACTTCACAACCGCTAAAAAAGTATGTTCTATATATTATGAATTTGTATAGTATGATTCAGATGTAGATTGTTCTCGTGCGTCAAGCAGGTTCGCTTGAGCTTCTGTGTGTGTTCTCTGATCAATAAAATAACTAAGTGTGTTGATTTAATAGGCTATTTTTATCATAACAGAAAAATTACAGAAATTATTATTATTATAAGAAATATTATTGTTTGGGTTAGTTACACCTAATTCTACTTTACTTTGCAATGCACTTTGATTGATTGCTCATATTTTTTTGCCAAGTAGATCTATCTTTCTGTATTTGATAACTCTATCATAAACAATAAAATATACAAAATACCGATAAACACCTATATTTAAGCAGATAAAAACCTAATTCATAAATTAGTTCACCACATCATAACAGAAATATTAATATATATATATATATCCATTTGTTATTGTATCTTTGTGGGTATTTGCACTGAAGGTATGTTATAGCTATCTTTTTATACATATTTTGAATTATTTGAATAAAACAATTGCCTGTTGACTGAAGCTGCACTACCGCCTTGCGCCTGATTATTAATGTGACATTCGTCATGCTTCCGGTCTGAGGCTGGTGCTGCGGGTCTGCAGCTATTATCAAAGAGTATAGAGGCCCAAGAGGCGAAACTCAATAGAACGCTCCATAGCAACAGTTGCCCCCGTGACGGCGCGGCCGCCATTATGGACTGAAAACTGAAGGAAAACGCCGAGAAATAATGGGAGTCAATGGCACTGAAAAACTTAACATAACAAAAACTTAACATAACTTATTTTTTTCTGGCCGTCATATCTACATATGAAAACAATTTAAAATACATTAACGAGGATGACCGACGTTAAATGACGTTAAATGACAGAAAATATACGTCTATGTGTTGGTTATGCATGGCCTAATTACCCTTAAGAAAATAGTATTTTGGGACAAAATATTACTATATGTAACGAGTATTTAACCCGTCTTGTAGGGGAAAATGTGTTAGCGCTGCCACGGAAGACTGAATGGCGAAAAGATCTTAGTCCCCGCTTTCAGTACTTTTAATCTCATTACACACTAGAGGTATGTATGCTGTGTGCTACTTTATTGGAATCTACAGACCGACGAGGGTAGGCTTCAGTTTGTGTAGCGTCACAAGATGGCTTCCTGAAGTAAAGTAAATGTGTGAGACAGTCTAATATACTCCTCCCTCCCCTGGTCTAATAAAGTAGCTGAGATGCCCCTACTCCTTGACAGCTCTAAACAAAAAAAGTACAATGCAGGTAAGTACGAAAATTAAACAATATTTATTCCGTGTGTACTTTTCTTTCTTGTAATAAGGTGTTAATTCAGGGTTGATAATCACAAAATAAAAGAAAATAAATAAAATGTATGGTCTTTGTGTTTTCTTTTAAACTCACTACAACACAACCACTTTCAATGTAAAAGCTCTAAACCATTCAATTGGACAATGGTAAATCTCACTTCAAAATAAAAAAAAAACACTTGTTTACACCACTTTCAGTTTTCAAATAATCAGCTTCAAATGATCAAACAATCACATTTTGAAAAAACAACAATCAACAATGGTATACCCAATGAAATTTCACATCTGGAAGAGCACTTACGTGAAACGTCCCTTTTTGTGTTCACTCAGTTCAAAAATATCAAAAAGGAATCAATTGAAAAGTTGTCTTGACGTAGCGTGCGTTGAAATTAACTTGAGGTTTTCGTAGAACTATCACTCAAGCTTAATGAAATGTCCAACAAAAACAAAAACAAAAAAATAAATCAAAATGAGTCGGAAAGTAAGTGAATCAAATGGAGATGAATCAAAAATGAGATATCAACTAGAATGTATCAAACTGGGATACACCAATGGAGAGGTGTCAAACTGAGATGTAGTTGGATGGCAGGGTAATACAAAATAGTCTTAAACTCAAATCTTCTCAAAAAAAAATATGTTCAACGCCAACTGCAAGCATCGATTCCCATCTCACGTGCGATGACACGTGCCGAACACTCAAATACACGTGACCAGTCTGGTTGAAACGTTAATTCGTAAGAGTGCTTTTCGAACAAGATGAAAGAAGTCAAAAGCTCAACAAAAATGTGAAAAATCTCTTCAATCGTCCACAATCAGGCTAAATTTGTACTTTAAATGCACTCACAGTTCTCGTTGCCTTCACAAAACATTACTGCGTCACTCCAGCAGTCCAATGCAATTCACGGATCAAAACTACACAAAAACTACGAAATGCGGAACAAAAATCACTTTATATCGTCCTGTATTCGACTAAAGCCCTGATTATCTTCCGTTTAAGTTACTTTATCGGACGAGCTTCTCAAAACACGACACAACACTCACTTTCTCTTCTCCGTGCGTCTCTTATAGACAAATCCGGCGAAACACGGAAGTAAAGCAGCGCCGCCATTACTGCGTGCCTTGCTGCTAAGGAAGTAGCGTTGGTCCCGTAGGCGGCTGTAGCTGTACGAAATGTTATTTTTATCTATTTATCTTTAATTTTGTACAGTCGCCCTGCTGTATGGCTACAACACTTCCCTCGGCCGGCCATGCAGTCACACACTACTTCGAGAACTTTGCAGTTTTCTCTCTATATTGTTACTGACACATTATGGTACGAGTTCACTGCCCGTGAAAACCGCACGACACCTTTTAATGTGAGCTCATCTGCGAAGGTATGCAAGTATCTGGCCAATGCATTCCGGAGCTCATGTAATTCTGACCTTCAATCAATGCCCTGTACTTTAGGTTCTGAAGCTCGCATGCCAGATGATTAATAAAATAATGTTTAATACCTGTAAGCTGCCAACTCTCACGCTTTCACCGTGAGACACACGCAATTGACACTTTTCACACGCTCTCACGCCACACATCCATTTTCTCACGCACATAAAAATCGAGAAGCAAAGAGGACACGGAGACCGACAGACTAGACAGAGCAGGTTAGTTATGATATATATAAAAAAAGCTCAGCTCTCAGATTCTGTCAATTTTATTATGAAATTCAAACAATAAATATTTTGGCGTTTGTAAATGTGACGTGACAGATCCCTATGGCACGTGAACCTATCATAACTTAATAGTAAATAAACACGAATGAACAATGTTAAAAGAAACAGTAGCATAACCTACCGAAATGTATATTCATCATACATAATATCGATCAATCAGTGTTTTTTTTAACCGCGGAAAGGGTCAACAAAACAGCTGGAGAACAATTATGTCACATAACATTTACCTCAGGAAAGCAAAAAAGTATTCTGCTAAATATGTGTACTATATTACATATTTATTATAAGTTTTCTTATATCATTAAATAAAGTTGTTATTATAATAAAAAAAAACGCATTATATTTAATTTGAGTTATTTTTAACCTTAAATAATACTGCCAGCTGTATGTTTAACTTACAGCATTAGGTGAGAATTTTTTTCTTGAGAAAAAATAACGCCTATCTTGTGTACCTAATATTTACCCAAATTAGTCAATATTAAAACAAATCACAAGAATTGAACTGAATTGAAATCCTGAAATTGTTTCAAGCAATAATAAAAAAAAAAACGTACCAGAAATTGTACCATATAATATAACATTGCAACATGTTGTCACTAAACCTAATAAAATTCAGTTTAGTAACTAAAATGTTTTGACAATCACAATATTTAAGCCCCAGGATCCGCTTTCATTGAAATGTCATTAGAGGACACCGGCAAGTGTCACACCCTCACACTTCGCAGGCACGCAGTAATGGCGGCAGGCAAGATGGCGGCGCCCATAGAGTTCGCGGCGGATTTGTGTATATGCCGCGCTCTTCTTCTCTTTTTTTCCCACGCACACTCAACACTGGAAACCAAACCACCCGTCAAAATAAAAGTCCGCCAAAAAAAGAATGATTTTTTTTAGGTAATATATACCCGTAACATTTAGAAGTAGCCTACTATAAGACTACTATAGAAATACTATAGCGGCTCTAGGATATTATAGAGGTATTACAGAACATAACATACTTCTGTGATGTTCTGTACCTCTATAATATTTTTAAGCTGATAGTATTTATATAGTAGTCTTATCGTACTTCTGTAGTATGTCCCAAATTACTATAGTATTCCTATAAAATTACTATAATATTTTGTCCCAAAATACTATAAGATTCCTATAGGCTAGTACTTTTTAGTAAGGGTATGTCCCTCCCCCACCGAATCGGCTTCATTAGCCTACCACTTACGGTTTGCCATAGATATAAACACTAGATGTCGCCTTGGGGTTCTAAACATGCGTCAAAACCGCCGCCATCTTTGAACAGGGGTCTTGCCATATGAAGTAGCTAGGTAACGCTGCTATCTCCGCCTATACTTCGATTTTATGGATGATACCGGACTTTTGTGCTGCGTATGGATGTTCACACGAACGAAATCTAAACCAGACAGCATGGGATTACATTTACTCTGTGGATGGTAGTAGTCAAGTTGTTTTTTTATAAGTTCAGTGTACATTTCTCTGCTTGGAGGAAGAAAATGAACTGTGATTCTCGCACAGCTAATGAACATTCTTTAGATATTATTTGAAATAACTCTTGTGTTTAAAATGTACAATATGCAGGAGTTGATCCTCAATACCCATTTTTGGCTGCATGTGCTGTGTTGTTCCTAACTTTTGATTTTTTACCGATTGTACTCAAACCTTTTAATAAAAAAAAAAAAAAAAAAAAAACCTGTAAGTACAGTCCTAATAGTATGCTGGTCCTCTCCCTGTCAATCTTCAAACAGTACATCCATGATTATTATACATAGAATTCCGCAAATCTTATGTATGTGTGCGTTTTGCACAAGGACAGTGGGCTCAAGGGCTTGTTTCTTTTCCTTGCAAACTGGGGATGGAGGTGTGGAAGGAGTCGAAGGACACTGAAATTTGTGAAAATGTCAACTGTTTAAAGCCTTTCTTTAAAGTGAATTTCGTTTTGTATAAATTGTATCTTAATTTTAATAAATTTTATTCATCAACAAATTGCTTGTTGATATAATCATGGAGGCGTCCGCGCGGTAACTTACTTATTGCACGTTAACTGGAGCGCATCTCATCCTAACTTAACGAAACTCAGCCTATGCCTCACACAGACATGAGAAATACATCAAATACACAAAGCTTAAATAGTCTTTAAACGAAATAATTTAAAACGAAAGAAAAAAGCTAGGCTACTCTCTGATTATGTAATCCATTATGTGCATTTCTCTCTCTAGGCGCGTTCACTACGGAGATGGCGATCGTCAACTTCATCTTTGCAGCCGAGTCGACACTGTCAGAAGTTTATTAATAAAAATCAATGCACGCGTCACCGGATTTACAAATGCACTTCTTGCTTGTTGCACGCACACATAATATGTCGAAATAACGAGATATTATGTTGAAATAACATTATTCTTAATAAAACATCTTTTAGAATATTTGATTGAATGCTGAATGTTGCGCTTGTTCAATTTAATAAAATAAAAAATTTAATTGTGATCATTAAAATAATTGAATATTAAATATTTAGTGGCCAAGTTTTGCTCATTTATATATGTATTATATAGCAATAGTTTATTCTAAGTTTACTCAAGTGGAAGAATGTGACTAATAAACGTAGGCCTACTAGCACTATGCATTATATTTTGAAAAAGAAGTAATTATCTTAATATCAAAACCTTAAATTTCCTCTGGACTCAATGATAAATACATGACTGACCGTTGGAACGAACCATAAAAACTAGAAAATCGCATTTCATGACGATTTATGGTGATTTTATTTCCGTTAGACCACATTGACGCTGATGCATTAAAGAGGAGGGGCTCCCCTGTTCCAAGATGGCGGCTCTATTGACGCATTCGTTCCAATGAACTGCCGTATACAAGGCGACATCTAGTGTTTATATCTATGACGGTTTGCAAAGATACAATTATGCAATTACTGCAAACCTTTAATCTATCAATATTTATGTTCTATTATGCATTTTCCTTGTTATATGAATAACAGAAATTCATGAAATAATATGCAGACACAGTAAGATATTTATTCAAATGTTGATTTTGAAATTAGTGAACATCACCATATATATGATTTGGAAAAATAAATAAATAAATAAATAAAATTATAAATGAACATTTCTAAAGACAGTTAATCTTTTACATAGAATATCACAAAAATATTAACAACTTGTTTTTTCAACATCTTCAGTGAAAGTGCACACAGTGAACGTTTCAATGGCAAGAAAAAAAACAATCTATGAAAGTCCTATTACAGGCGGAAAGGTACAAAAAAGATGTGCAATCTAGCAACTATAAACATCTACTAAAATGGATTTTGCCATTGACTGGTGCTAACGATTTCAGCAGCTTTCAGTCCATAATGGCGGACGCGCCTCCGCAGCGCCATCTACAGACTGTTACCCATAACACAACAGAGTTTCGCCTCTTGGGCTTCTATACTCTTGGCTATACCGAATACCCAGTTCCTGCTGTGCGACTAACATGCCAAAACGCGGGAACTTCCGCCAATAGTTATAGGAATTATAAAAACGTTCCTCCAGTGCGAAAGACCCTTGTGTCCAGTGGTGTAGTGGTAAAAAAAGAGGTGGGTAAACTATAAATTCTGGTGGACCACGACATGGTCACGGGGTAAGGTGGGCCACTGCCTACCGTTGTATGTGTATCCTGATGACATCGCTATAGGCTATCATTTGATGGTACTACCAAGGGTATCACTGGTTGTTCCCTCATCATAGGTCACACAATCACTATTCAATTCATACATTAATCTAAGTTCTTGTTAAAGAGACTCAGAAAGGAATAATATGGTTGAGATCTATAAAGTTTAGTGGGGACCGGGGACAGTTGCAACACTTTTTGCATTTCTCTCAGTTACTCAGACTATTTGGACTAGACCAACCAAATTTGTACATATTAAACTTCTGTCTGCCAATTACCCATACCATTTAAAGATGATTATATATGACATATTGTTCACAGTATTTATTTGAATGGAAGAAGTCAGATGTTGCAACTGACCCCGACCCAGGGACGGTTGCAACATGTTAAAAATACCTTTAATTTCATTAATTAACTTAAGCTTTTTGTCTCAATGAGCATAGAATTCTGAAAATATTAACTGTTTTAGGCCTACTATAATATTATAGTATTATTTATTTCAATAATATTATTGTAGTCTTTTTTATTTAGTCATATTTATCAAATAACAGTTATTGAGTTTTGTTAGTTTATGTGTAGAACATAGGCCTACATAGATTCAGTGTGCAGGAGTTACAGATGCTATTCAATCTCTCCATATTTCAGTGTCAGACAGGAAGAATTGAACAGTTTGCAATGCAACAAACTTTTATTAAACATGCAATTTATATCTTGTTGCAACCGTCCCCATCCCTATCAGCCATGACAGAACATCATACGCCTGCTAGACACACTGACTTTGACACATGCTAACCATACCACTTAGAAGTCAACAAAACAATAATTCAAACGAAGTAAGTTTTGTTTAATTCATACAAAATTTCAGGACAGTATGACAAAAATATATCTCATGAAAATGTTTACTTTCATACCTCCAAAACAATTTTTGTTCAATAAATGCAGCAGCAGATGTTGAATATGTCTACTGTCTTTTTGGAGGGGGGAGGGTCTAACTGTGCATGTTCAGTATGAGTGTCATCACGCTAGCTTGTTTCTGATTGGAGAAAAATGACATGTTGCAACCATCCCCATCCATGTAGAGGGAGAAAAGTCTTTAACCTGGTGCAGGCTTGATTCCCTCTGAATCTCTTGCACAGTTGGGTTTTGACATGCTCCCTACATTAAACCAGCTGCCTGTAAATCACTTTTTTGCATCGTTTTATTGATTTCCTGTTGCGACTGCGATCAAGTTTCATTCTCGCGCAGCTTGTTTAGTAACATCACGAGCGTGTGTTTTCTTCTACGTGTGTGCGCCGTTCTCTTTGTTCCGTGTGTGTGTGTGTGTGTGTGTGTGTGTGTGTGGCGCGCGCTGCGAGTGCGCTCTCTGCTCCGTGTTTGCGCGCTTTTCTGCTCTGTAGTTAACGGCCCAAATGCTCGAATCATGTGCCGATCGGCGATCACGCACTGGAAAAGCAAAGTCCGCTCAAATAACGTGACATTAGAGGTGGATAAACGCAATGTAGAGGTGGATAAACGCACTTTGGAGGTGGGCAAACGCTATTTCCAAATTTTGGGAGGTGCGTAAACGGCGTTTACGTGCGTTTAGCCTCCACTACATCCCTGCTTGTGTCTCCAAGCGAGACAAGTGAATGACTGTGTCGTAAAAGGGTTCATTACGCGAAGCTTTTCAATACGGTGTACGTTGTGGCCATCTGGTGGTCAAATAATGAATATCACCTTCGTGTCTGGCCAATTGAAATTAAACAATTGTTTAGCCGTAGGCTACAGGAGGAGTAGGCTACAGCCTAATAAGTATGTAATATCCAATATAAAAACATCTTGAAAATTTATAATTTTGAGAACGATTTAGTGTCCTTTACAATATGAAAAGAACATTAGGCTATATTAATTATAGGCTACTGCACCTACCGTAAACAGTAACACTGAACGTCTTGGTTGACTCCTTGTTATTGATAATTGTACTACATTTATAGACTCCAGTGTCTGTGGCTCTGATGTCGTTGATGGTGAGAGATCCATTTCTCTCCAGCTTCAGTCTGTCTTTGAATCTCTCATCATCATACTTTGGATTGTTTAAGTTAATTGCGTTAACTATGCGTCTGTTGTAAAACCTCCACTCGATCTCATCCGTCAACTGCAGGCCTATTTCAGAAACATTCGAGTCCAGAGTGACAGAGTCTCCCAGCATTACTGACTGAACTTCATGTGATTCAACCTGAAAAACACCTGCAGAACGAGATTACACGGCTTAAATATTTAAATCTTGGAAATCTTCTTACCGTAAGAAGTAGTAGGCTATTGTGTGTATTATGTAACTATACTTTGTGATAACATTGTTATGAAAAACAGATTTATAACTTACCAACTAGACACAACAAAACGAGCAAAACAAACGTGGCAATCATTTTCTTAGAGTCGCAAATTGTCACATAACAAGTCCGAAAATGTGATGTTATTTTAAGATAATGAAAAGGTTTTTTTTTGTTGTTTTTTGTTAAGTGAATGTTTCACAGATCCGCTTCATACTCCAAAACACTCTGCACGTCACCGTTATGTGCGCGTGCCTGTGGGCGTGAACTAGTGTGCAACAGGTGGTGACGTAAGCATCTGTTCAACCTATGAGAATTTTAGAGAGTGAGCTTCAGAGCTCTTGGTCCGGTTCTTCTTAAAGAAATCCACCCAGTTCATTAAACTTCTAAGTAGGTTAATAAAACTGACATTGTAAATAACGTTTGCATCCAATTGTAATTGTGCAGCAAAGAAGCTGGTAATAGAGGACACTTTATAATAAAGGACACACAATAATTATTAGCTAGTACTATAATACAAAAATATGAAGCAAAAACCTGTGTGCAACAATTTTAGCTTTCCAAAAAGTAAGCTGTTGATGATCATCTGTTGGAAGTTGAAATCTACAGGAAAATAATTCCCATGTTTCTTGCTGTTTTGAAGGGAAGTCAAACCATGAGATTAGATGAAGAAGACGCCCTTCATACTAAATATGCAAACTCACACATCCTGTGAAAATTCACAAAAAAAATGTGTTATCATGTGAGGTCTTTTTCAGTTCTTCATTTTACTTCTAATTTCACACTTTTTTTTTTAATCCCTTTAGGTTCTAATAGTCAAAAATAGACCTACAGCCTAATCATGTTTAGAGTTGTATCTGCAAACATTAGCTTCAGATCAGAGAACAGATCTCAGTTCTTGTGGTTTATTTTCAGGATATTCTCTTCTCTGAGGTTATAGGCCCTATCTCGAGAATAACAGATACTCTCCCTCATTTCCAAACCTCACAAAAGAAGATCAATGAACGAGGAACTGTCTTGACTCAAGTTTACACTTTAATTCTGTTTGTGTGGTTATTTTCTCTTCTCATTTCATATTGACTGAACTTTAGTTTTGGTATTTTGAGTTCTCCTAGAGACCACATAGATGTTTGACAGGATCTGTCTCAGCAGACACAAACATAGTGTTCTTAGAGTGATTTAAAGGCTTCTGTTTTTTTTTTTTTAATTGCTTTGTTTTGGATTCATCACTTTGTTGTGACATTCTGCATGATTGTTATTCCATCCATCGATCCATCCAACAATCCATCAATTCGCCATACCTCTTGTCCTATAGAGGTCACATTAGGGTTTGCAGCATCTTGGGCCGTAGGCAGAGGCACTCTGGACAAGCGACTATTTTTTCTTGTTTATGGTAATTACAGTATTAAACTAAATATACACTGTTAGAAAAATCTGTAGAAATTACAGTATTACTGGCAGCTACTTGCCAGTAACTTACTGTAGATTTAAAATGATGTTATTTACTGGCAACAATTTGTTCAAAATTAAATGAACATTAATCATTAACAAGTCTTTATCTTTACAGAATAAAACTAAAATAACATCCTCATGCAAAGCATTCTGTGAACCAAAATCTGAAGGAAAAAAAAAAACAGAAAAAGGTTGATGAAGATTTCTGGTTCCCAGAATGCTTTGCATTAGATTGTTATTTTATAATTTTATTCTTTAAAGACAAAGACTTGTTAATGTTTAATGTTCATTTAACTTTGAACAAACTGTTGCCAGTAAATAACATAAATTTAAATCTACAGTAAGTTACTGGCAAACAGCTGCAAAACTACAGCAAATTTTTTACAGTGTAGGTGTGGCGTTACGAGGGAGGCTACGTAATGATGCAATTGAATGATCACGGGCATGTTCTCCCATACAAAGCTAAATGAAGTCACGACTACGCCACCCCAGCATTAACCCAGCTGGGGAAATACCCATAAGAAAAAGGGCACACAAATTCGTTTCTCCCTCCCACAATCACCAGACACTGAGACGTGAATATTGTACAAAAATATATATAATTATTTAATGATCATAAATAATTTAAAAAAAGGTTATTAGAGACAGTCAAACAATGGGGCTAGATGGCAAGGCCACTACTTTGTATATGAGCAACGAAGTTCAACCAGTAGACAGACAGGTCGACTCTCGTGATGGAGCTGGGGTGCACCATTAGCTGCTGGACAGGCTGAGCAGTAGGCCTCGAATCAGCCCGCAAGGAGTACACCGTGCCCAAAACTTCCAAAGCACACACACACACACACTTGTGAAATCCACTACAAGAAAACCTCTACCACGCTCAAAAGAGAACTTCTGTTCACCATACCCAGGACGGCTAGCCTGCCCGCTTTTGGGTCACCCCTGCTCCTATGAAAGAAAAAGAAAACAAATTACCAAAAGAATATAACAGCCTATGAACAAACAGCATTAATTGGTATTGATATTGCCAGCCATAGGCAGTTAAAACCAAATAAACACACAGAAATGAGTACTGTTGAAATGAAAACACATGAAAGCAAAACACATAAAAACAAAACTAGAAACAACAACTACTAAGAGGCAAAATAAAAAGAAACAAAAGGAAACAGAACTACAAACAAAACAGCAGCGTCGAGGCTAAACCGCGTCGCAATCAAGCACCCTCTTTAACGGCCGATCGGCCGGACTTCCGTTCGAATCTAAGGCAGACCATTCCCTCATTCCGTTTACTCACGCACCGAACAGTAAAGTTGCAGTCACGCAGCACGCCGGGTTATACGTGCGATCGATTCCCTTTTCTACACTGGAACTACAGCAGCAAGGGGAACAAAAACCCTTGAGCAGTACGCTCCGTACCTCCACGCAGACACCAGCTCACGCACCGAGCAGTAAAGTAGCAGTCACTCACAGCACGCCGGGTTATACGTGCGATCGGATCCCTTTTCTACACTGGAACTACAGCAGCAATGTAGAGGAATAGATACATAGATATAAATATATATAGACAGCTAGATTAATAGATAGATAGATAGATAGATAGATAGATAGATAGATAGATAGATAGATAGATAGATAGATAGATAGATAGATAGATAGATAGATAGATAGATAGATAGATAGATAGATAGATAGATAGATAGATAGATAGATAGATAGATAGATAGATAGATAGATAGATAGATTAGATACATATATAAATACATATATATTATAGATAGGCTTACATATCTAGATAGATATCTAGATAGATATCTAGATAGATATCTAGATAGATATCTAGATAGATAGATAGATAGATAGATAGATAGATAGATAGATAGATAGATAGATAGATAGATTTGGTAAAATGGAGGCTCCCCAGAAGAGATGCCACATCAACACCAGTAGAAACACAGGACAGTTTATGGGAACTTTTTGATACTCGCATCCAGGGCCGTTTCTAGGCATAGGCAAACTAGGCGGTCGCCTAGGGCGCAAACAGCTGGGGGGCGCCAGTGAGAGCCCCCACCACACCAAGATATTTTTTTCTCGCCCAAGCGAGTGGAAGGAAAATTCATATTTTTTTACATTTCCGATAATGGAGCGTATATTTGCTCTTAAGTGCCTGTCTTTTTGGCAAAAAGACGCTCATCTCTAAATATCTACAGTGGCATAGGTCGTAAGGCATGAGTTGCTTGAAAGTTGATGCGTTCCACTCGAGTTCGAATCCGCCTTTTGCCGAACTCGCTCTTCTTCTCCCTTTTCCCAACACGTGAGATGTAAAATTTATAGCCTAACATAAAGGTCTCTGGCGTTATTTTTTGTCAACGAACTAAAATCGAAACCGTGATATGGCTTTGTGCCTTTATAAAACAGCACAAGACTTTAATTAAGTAGCCTATATAGGCATTCTGTTTGTGCTGCGTGATTTAGAGAAAAGTGCGCACTTTGCTCATGCGATCAGCATGGTGATCTGGGGTCTCATTTATAAAACTGTGCGTAGGAACCTTACTAAAAGTGTACGTGCGCCCGAAAGCCAAAAATGGCGTACGCAAAAAAATATTCAGATTTATAAAACCGTCCGTACGCCAGAACCTGCGCAGAATTCACTTTATAAATCCCAGTCAGCGGAAGATTGTGCGCACATGCGTCTCCTCCCCGAAATAACCATATATGGAGCTTACAACGCCTAGTTTTACTATGCAGATCCTCATCTGCATATCATTTGCATATGATTATTCATCCACGTGATAACGTTTAACGGTACAAGACACATTACATTAATAAAAATCAAGTAGTTGCCTATCCTTGCCTTGTTTTTGAATACATAAATCAAATAGTGTAAAATACATTTCAAAGAAAGTTTTTCTCAATCTTTTCCACTGGCCGAATTGTATTTTTAATTGATTTATATTTTTAATGGAAACAGATAGGCCTTGGGCATTATTTGCACGAAACTATTTTCTCAGACAATCTGGTATTATCATGATAAGCAATTATCTCTGTGGTTAAAACAAGGAAAAGTGTTCAAAAACATCGCATCCACAACAAATATTTCTATTGACTGAATTTGAATATAAAAATGTTGTAACTTCTCAGTAATGATTTCATGTTTAAGTGCTTAACTCCATTAATTTGAATGGCATATTTAATCTAAATGTTTATATCAGAAGTAAAACATAGTTTAAATCATTATTTTATTTATTTACACTGTTATTTGCGTCAGTTTCACTAAACGGCCCAACGCGCTCGCTGGCGCGGACATTTAAGAAGGGATGGATATTTGCTTCAAGTGACAGGCTTGGTGAGTGAAATTATATTTGTATTATCTTTCTGTATATGTTTAATTTTCTTTAGATTTTCTGTCTAAAAGTGACCAAAAAGACACTTAACTCCAGGGGCCTCATTTATAAAGCTTGCGTACGCACAAAACGGGGCTGAAAACATGCGTACGCCAGTTCCTGCGCAAAAGGTGGGATTTATAAAGAAAAACTTGACGTGAAAATATGCGCACCTACACGCAAACTCTGACCCATGCGTACGCACATTTTGGAGATGGAGCAGTTTGGCGACACCGATGGTGAGCTGGAGTTAAATGTCTTTTTGGTCACTTTTAGAATTTAGAATTAAAATTAAACATAATACAGAAAGATAATACAAATATAATTTCACTCACCAAGCCTGTCACTTGAAGCAAATATCCATTCCTTCTTAAATGTCCGCGCCAGCGAGCGCGTTGGGCCGTTTAGTGAAACTGACGCAGTTTAAATAAATAAAATAATGATTTAAACTATGTTTTACTTCTGATATAAACATTTAGATTAAATATGCTATTCAAATTATAGAGTTAAACACTTAAACATGAAATCATACTGAAAAGTTACAACATTTTTTTATATTCAATCAATATAAATATTTGTTGTGGATGCGCTTGTTTTTGAACACTTTTCCTGTGGCGTGCTGTGTTTTAATGTTTTAACCACTGATGTATAAACGTTGCGTACGCACAAAATGGGCATAGAAATATGCGTACGCAATTTTCCACGCACATATTGGGGATTTATAAAAAATAAACTAGGCGTAGATAAGTGCGCACCGTAAGGATGCTCTTGACCGTGCGTACGCACTCTTATAGTAGAGTATGTGTTTTGGCGACACCAACTGGCCCAAATAGCAATAACTATTTAAAATGAAAAACTTTAATTATCCTATTACATCACCCAATAAATCAAATTGCATCAACCTGAATTATCATTATGATATGATTATGATGGAGTTTGATGGATTCATTGATTTGAATAAAATTTAGACTCTATTTCATTATAGCTCTGCACTGGTGTCTTGCAGAAGATCACTTTTAGACAGAAAATCTAAAGAAATACAAGATAATACAAATATAATTTCGCTCACCAACCTGTCACTTGAAGCAAATATCCATCCCTTCTTAAATGTCCGCGCCAGCGAGCGCGTTGGGCCGTTTAGTGAAACTGATGCAAATAACAGCTTAAATAAATAAAATACTTCTGATATAAACTATGTTTTACTTATGATATAAACATTTAGATTAAATATGCCA
Source organism: Scardinius erythrophthalmus (assembly GCF_964197995.2). Classification (NCBI taxonomy): domain Eukaryota; kingdom Metazoa; phylum Chordata; class Actinopteri; order Cypriniformes; family Leuciscidae; genus Scardinius; species Scardinius erythrophthalmus. Next base: position 14,672,637 of record NC_138234.1, read on the forward strand.
TTCAAATTAATGGAGAACACTTAAACATGAAATCATTACTGAGAAGTTACAACATTTTTTATATTCAAATTCAATCAATAGAAATGTTTGTTGTGGATGCGATGTTTTTGAACACGTTTCCTGTAGCGTGCTGTGTTTAAATGTTTTAACCACAGAGATAATTGCTTATCATGATAATACCAGATTGTCTGAGAAAATAGTTTCGTGCAAATAATGCCCAAGGCCTATCTGTTTCCATTAAAAATATAAATCAATTAAAAATACTATTCGGCCAGTGGATAAGATTAAATGTATTTTACACTATTTTGATTTATGTATTCAAAAACAAGACAAGGATAGGCAAATACATGATTTTTATTAATGTAATGTGTCTTGTACCGTTAAACGTTATCACGTGGATGAATAATCATATGCAAATGATATGCAGATGAGGATATGCATAGTAAAACTAGGCGTTGTAAGCTCCATATATGGTTATTTCAGGGTGGAGACGCATGTGCGCACAATCTTCCGCTGACTGGGATTTATAAAGTGAATTCTGCGCAGGTTCTGGCGTACGGACGGTTTTATAAATCTGAAAACTTTTGTGCGTACGCAAATTCTGCCTTATGTGCGTACGCACACTTTAAGGATGAAATCTACGCAAAGTTTTATACATGAGGCCCCTGGGGCCTCATTTATAAAACTTTGCGTAGGATTTGCGTCAGAAGTGGCGTACGGATGAAACATAGGACGTGCGTACGCACAGAAATATTCGAATTTATAAAACCGTGCGCACGCACATCCTACGCAGTTTTCCCTTAATAAATCACAATTAATTCTAAATGTAGCGCAGCTTTTGCGGCTTCATGTCACGCCCATAGTTGCCCATAAATAGACCGTGAAACGCCCACAAGTTAATATTCATCGATTGCGAAATCATGGCAAACACAGAGGAAAACCAAGAAAGGTAACTTCACTCACGCGTGAAGCGCATGATCAGCCATTGTGCGTCATTACGCATTGTGATGGCATCATGGCATTTTATTACCATCCATTTGATTGCATCTGACAAGCTACAGATGTGTTATGAGGATGAATTGCATAACATGCTAATATTATTGCAGAACATATTTATATCTTTTTGCAAATATGTGTTAAATTGCATTTCTGTTGTAATCTTCATTTGATTTTGTTTGTTTTACACTGCAGATCGATCAAACGGGTGTTTGTGTATAGGCTGTTAATTGTAAGACTTGCTTTGTGAAGTCTACATGTTATTTATGAGAGGCATTATTGCCATTTCTTTTACACAACGATCTACAGTTTCACACACTTTCACGTGTTTCTTCCATCTGCCGACGGTGTCGCCATTTCTCATTTCACCCGTTTTTGTGCGTACGCCTGGGTCAGAGTTTGCGTGAAGGACCGCACATTTTCCCGTCAAGTTTGCTTTTTATAAATACCAATTATTGCGTAGAGAGCGGCGTACGCCTTCTTTTGTGCGTACGCAACGTTTATAAATGAGGCCCCTGGTGTTTTCTCCAAAATAAAAGCTCAAGGGTTTATTTCTTGCAAGTGAAGAAATTAGGACCTAAGTATTGTAATTTTCCTATACTATTGTAGTATAATGTAAAATATACTTTTGAAATATTCATTTTAATTTATACAGTACATATTGGCTATATGGATTTTACGTCATAGGAATACTTATATAAATCATAAACACCAGTGATAATGTAATGTAGACTGAGTCTCTATATCATAACTAAGATGTTTGAGCCCTCTTTAGTGTCCAGGTACAAGTCAATGGTTTTTCTTTGTTCAATGTGCACAGTTCATGGGTTGAAGCTCTTAATTTTTTTTTTGGGGGGGGGGGCTCAATAGGAATCTTGCCTAGGGTGCCAAAAAGGCTAGAAACGGCCCTGCTCGCATCCATCAAACCAAGATGATACACAGTGCTACAGCTGATGCCACAGTGGAAGTGAAAAAATACATCAACGATGCGTATTTACCCAGAACTCATGATCCACTAACTTACTGGAAAGAGAGAGCAATCTTTCCTCATTTGTATGTCCTTGCTAAAAAATATCTTTGTATGCCAGCAACAAGTGTCCCTTGTGAGAGGATTTTTTCAAAGGCTGGAGAAATTATCTGTAAAAAAAAGAAGTAGGCTAAGTCCTTCCACAGCAGAGAAATTAATATTTTGGAATAAAAATCTCTAAAAAAAGTCAGACATTGTGGCTTGATTTCTTTTATTAATATTCATTTTTCATGACCAAAATAACATTATGCACAGTGAGGAGCCTATAGGTTACAAGCTTCACATATTAGAAAATTATAATAATAAAAAAACAACACATTTCTTTAATGGCTCGTCAAGGTTGTTTCAGATCAACACCTGCAAGTGACCACTAGGTGTCACCGTTGAGACGGGTGTCGGATTGATTCGAAGCCTCGAAACAATATGCCACATTTGGTTCAACTGTTTCATTGCTTCACGAGGCCTCGATCTGGCCATCACTATTGAGCGGTACGCTCCGTAACTCCACACAGCCATCAGCTGCGCAGAAAAGTCAGCTCATACAGAGCAAGCGAGCACCAGCAACCATGACACCCAGATGAACGCGAGGATGACGCCATATCCTACCACTCTGGAAATGCCCTTTATAAGGCCCGCTAAATAATCATGGGGCGGAGTCATGCTTAAAGGAGCACTTCACCACATAGGCCTGACAAAATATTTCAAGAAAACTGAGCATGGCTTGTAACTTAATTTATTGTGGGACACCATGTAAGGGGGGTACAGTTGTAAGACCCAGGACCAGATATGATGAAAGAAGACCAGGAGTTGTGAAGTTCAATCAAATAAGTAAAAATTTACTGAAGAATAGTTTGCAGTTAAATTGGTAGAGCCAGCGTCAAAGTCTCATGAGGAGGTCGCAAGCTAACTCTACCTTACACAAAAATCGTACACCAATTATACCATTTCCAAGGGCATTCATTACATCTTTACTACTTCTGATTGGCTAAGATAACATAAAGTCTAAACAATTCTACACTTATAGACAGTAGGGTACATTGACATTAATCAAGATAATTGTCGTCCGAGTCCCTGAAGGTTCGATGTTGACCTATAGGAGGTCGTCGAAAAGGGTCCCGAGATCTGCTGCTACATACCACGAGACCTGCACATAATAAGCAACGCATACACAAAAGCACAAAGAGAATAACAGTTCTGCCAAGGTTGTAGAGGGCCTGAGCTCATTATTATCAGGTCAGACTACCCAAAACATACTGATAACACCTTCCCTCCTCAGAAGGAAGTACTGTCCACTTTATTCTCTAGAGAAATACACATGAAAGAAATACAATTCTGTGAACTAACTGTGAACTAGATCATGTAAGTCACGTAGAAGTTGACCCCTGTAACCTTAACTTGGTCAACAGAAAACAGACACAGAATCATCTGATGGGCGCTTCAGGCTTGCCCTCTTCTATTAGTTATTAGCTGTTTTCCCAATACAAAGGGCCTGTTTTCAAGGTCCTCATTCAGGGCAATAAAGATTAGTCACAGACATCATAATGCACTTAAAAATATACAGTGGTGGAATGTAAGGAAGTAAAAATACTTTGTTACTTTACTTAAGTACATTTTTCACGTATCTATACTTTACTGAATCAATAGTGCATACTTTTGACTTTTACTTCGTTACTTTTTGCAGCAATTATTATACTTTACTCCACTACATTTCTACAACGTTTCGTTACATTTTCGTTACATTTTCTGATCAGTTTTTCCCCTTGCCAAAACAGGGATTGATAAAAAATATTTTGCCACCTAAAAGTAAAAAAAAATAATAATAATTGTGTCACGTCCGTTACGGATTTATATTTCCCTCATATTAAATATAAAACGCATGTGTCTGTAGACTAGTATTTTTCTAATGTCTGGACTTCTTTATTAAGGGAGTATGGATATAGTTTCAATTGGTATTTGAGAATTTACATTTCAAGTTTTAACTGCAATTGTCACGTCCATAACGCTGGGATTGCCCAATCTTAAAGAATTTATCCAGGTCTACGTATTGTATAATGTTAACTTCAAATAAGGGACGTGTCTCGATTCTGCCTTCTCACACTCACACCGCGACACAGGTTCGTGGATCTGAGTGTCGCGATTTCGGTTTCATGTTGCATATTGTTACAGCCCTAATTATATACATTAAGAGAATAAATTGTTATGAAAGTACTTTTACTTTTAATACTTAAAGTACATTTAAAATCAGATACTTTTTACTTTTTACTTAAGTAGGGTTTTCATTGAGGTACTTTTACTTCTACTAAAGTAAATATGTCTCTGGTTATTTGTACTTTTACTTATATAGGCTACTGAGATTCAGTACTTCCTCCACCACTGAAAATATATGAGCAGAAATGCTGACAACAAAATAGGATTAAAACCATATATGAATCACTCGTGAATATAGGTAATGATTATGAAACTTGATTAGTACTTTTGTATATTTTTGTTGTACTGTTATGTCTTATTAGGGTTAAAATAATTTAACTAATTTCAAATAACAACATTTTTAACATTTTCAAACGATAGGTAATGATTATGAAACTTGATTAGTACTTTTGTATATTTTTGTTGTACTGTTATGTCTTATTAGGGTTAAAATAATTTAACTAATTTCAAATAACAACATTTTTAACATTTTCAAACCCCTTGCATTTAGACATATGACGTGCAGTGACGTACAGATGTTGACCTCACAACTGCAGTAACTCTCACCAAAGCAGAGGCGACCGCTTTCTTTCTTTCTTTCTTTCTTTCTTTCTTTCTTTCTTTCTTTCTTTCTTTCTTTCTTTCTTTCTTTCTTTCTTTCTTTCTTTCTTTCTTTCTTTCTTTCTTTCTTTCTTTCTTTCTTTCTTTCTTTCTTTCTTTCTTTCCTTTGGGCAATAATATACTGTTTGGGCCTCTTTGAAATAGTATGATGATGTAACTCCCTCTTTCGCAGAAATCACGTGACCTGGTCGGTTTGCTGCGAGTCCATCGTCATCCTGCATCACTTCCATCATTCAGTTTGGATACGGTCGGCAGCGACATCAGTATGAGGAATATTTTCTTCTTTTGGGGGGCTTTATTGCTCGTGGACGGTGAGTCACGTTAATTTCCATTAATTCAACACTTTCGGTTTCTATCGCTTTCAATTTAAACCGGAAACAGAAAATGCGCACTTGCTCTTGTCATCTAATTTGCTTGTATCACCATTGTTTCTTAACAAACTGCTATAACTTTTCTACTAATAGACGTTGTGATAAATCGTAGCGTGAAAGTGACAACGCCAATTTAAGTGTATTTTTTGGGGGTAAGTTTGTTCGTGCATGTGTGTGTGTGTTTGGTAGTGAACACTAGAGAGCGCTGACGACCTGTAATTTTCTGCACAACACAATTTTTTTGTCTAGGCTATTTTATTTATTATGTGAATACTAATAATAATAACAATAAGCTTATATTGGCTACTGTTTTAGTGGAAAACAAAATACAGATCTTAAGTAAATCTCTTTAGGCATACAGTGTCTCTGTGATCTTTCCTGTCTGTCGGTTATGGGTGCGGCTCAGAATCGACCAACAGCAGATGCACATTAAACTTCTTATTAATTCAGTCAGATATCCCTGAAAAATATATGAATATGGATTACTTAAAAAAAGTCTTAATTTGCGGTATTCAGTGTCACTAGGAGAGGGGGGAACAACTTTTGACTTTCTCTCAGTTTGTGTAAATCTACTTGGGTTCAGAGTATTTATTTTTCCACACATTAATTTCACATGTCTAGTACAATTATGTGGTTTTGTTTTATTAATACAGTATATACTTTTTTCTGGATATACCCCGAAAGAATGGAAGTGAAATGTGACAACATGCCCCATAGGTGGAGCACATTGTAACATGACCACGTGACAGCTTAAAATGTTATCTGATCTAATCAAAAAACATATAAGACCAACTAAAATATTTTCTCAATAAAATACAATTATTAACTTTTTCATACAAAATAATGACATTTTTTTATAATTAATTTGTTTAATAAGTTTGACAACGAACACGGAAAACACAGCAACAGAAGGACAGAACAATATAGTTCAAAACATAATAATAATTAATAATTTCTGAACATTGACACTCAGTCTTTATTCACCTTTTTCTCATGGTTTCTCAATAGAATTCATGAAAGTATAGAATGGCATATTTCTAATAGGGGCACATTGTAACGCAGTGTGACAACATGCCCCAGCTGCACAACTGGGATTTAAACCCGGCTAGTGTCTTCTGTTGGTTAGATCAGCATTAAATAACCATATTAACTGTTAAATAACATTCAAATAATATCAGATTTGTCTAATTTTAAATAAACAGAAAAAATAGAGATGAAAAATTGACATAAATAGCCTAAGAAATATAGCCTACTTTTACTATAGATAATTAAATGTTCAGTGATGTCTTACAAAGATTTCAGAATTTTGGCGTAATCTTTTTCTCTATAGTGTTGATATGGCAACTAGTAAATACACTAAGTTTCGTAATGCTAGCATGTGTGAAAGTATTTAAAACAACTGTGTTACAACTAGCCCTGCGTTAGTTTGTGCCCCGCTCTCCCCCTATAGTCTACACCAGAAATACTTGAATCTCTTTATCAAGCTCATCATTATTATCACTATTTGCCTCTAAAGTAACACGCGCTGTTGTTACAGCCTATTTCTGAAACAGTGGTGGAGTTGGTTTGAATTATTGTGATAAGTTTTACTTTCAGAAATATTATGCAAAAAAACCCCACCTTTATTTCATATAAAATATTTGATTAAAAAATGTAAACAAATGGTAAACATTTTAATTCAAAATACTACAATTTGTAAAAAGATATATAGAATAAATAGACTGTGATGGAAAAAAATATGAGATGGGAGATGAAATGAGCCTAAATATTTTGCAAATGTTTTCGCTCGCAAAACATTTGTGAATCTTTTTTTGAGCCATTCCTGAAATTTTACTTTTACCTCTGTAAATTCTTTATAGGCTATATTTTTTTGTGACTCACAACTTCTTCTGTCATCTGAGGATGCTGGTGCTCATGTATGACTGTGATTAAACTCTGTTCTTCATTTCTAAGTTAAACTGATGATGTTTGAACTCACCCCAATTTACAACACTCTCGGGTCTCCCCTATCTGTGAAGAACTATAAAACATTCTTTATGGATATTATCTGAATGATGCTATTCCAGTATAAGGAACATTTAACATTTTAAGAATAACAATTTATTTTGGTTCATTGCATTTTTTTTAATCCAGTGGTTTCAGACTGCACTTTTAATTTTACTTATTTATTTTGTATGTGTTTTGTTTGAGTGTTGCATGTGACCTTCCACATACAGCCACATACTTTTTGAAATTACAACTGATCAGAATCAGGATCATTTTCAGGAGACACAACACTTATGTAAGAGTGTAAAGGATACATCATGCAGATGCACTGGGACACATCCTCAGTGATGTAACCTGGGGTCATTGGGTGTTTCGGGTCTTTCAACATCAGACACCCTCGCCCAGGCGACCCGACCGGAGTTGATCAGACCCCGGCCTGTGTCCCAGCAGCAATTGCCCACGGTTCTGCCCTCTTAATCCACAGCCAACGTGTGGCTTTCTCTGCAGCTTCAGTTGCGGATCTGATCGCCTTTCTTTTAGCTTCCCCTGTGATGCCTAGGGTTTTAAACACATTGCAGAGTGATCGCCCTGCAAATCCTCTGATGTATACTATATTTTAAAACAATATCCTTACATGAGACTAGTGTATAAAGTGTAAAGTGTGTTTTATGGTAAATAGTTATTTGAAATGGGTATTGGGGAAATTCACTTTTCAGAGTCGGCAAAAGCCAGTTTCAAACTATATCTAGTAAACTAAATAACAGCAGAGTCACACAGCAGTGACAGAACCTCAGTTCTGGATTCTCCATCTCTCTGTTTCAGCATAAAGAGCACTTCAGTACAATAATAAAAAACACTGTCTGTGTAACAGGGTAAATTCACTCTAAACTTTGCTGCACTGCAAAAAAATGCCAAGACTGATCAAGAATTAACATATTTTATTTATGTTTTCCCCACCAGGTGTGTTTGGTGTTGATGTGACAGTGATGGAGGGAGAATCTGTCACTCTAAACCCTCAAACTGTAATACCAGAAGATGATTCAGCTCAGTGGAAGTTTGGTGAATTAATCATAGCTAAGATGAATAAAGCAGACAGAACCTTCTCTACATCTAATGGTCCTGATGAGAGATTCAAAGGCTGTCTGAAGCTGGACAATCAGACTGGATCTCTGACCATCACAAACACCAGAATTGACCATACTGGACTCTATGAACTAAAGATCAGGAGCAGAACTGAGACATCAGAACAAATATTCAATGTTACTGTCCGCGGTGAGTAACTCAATTCTTACAATCTGATAACTGGCATTTTCTGAGAACAGTTTAGATGATGTGGAATAATCAGAGGTTTATTCTTCAAAACCTGTTGTTGTTTTAGTAAATTAAAAAGCAGCAATGAGTTTAGGTTAAGAGAATAATGTGTAAAAAATTAAATGTGTAAAGGAAATATTATCTATTGACAGAACTATAATATTGATTCTTCAGAGATTTACAGCAAACAGGAATCCAGAGTTATTTTCACAAGTTTAAAAAGAAGAAACAAGAGGCATAGAAATGACCATAAACAGTTTTATTGTGTTAAATTGTGTTTTGTTGAATCTTATCATGTCTCTCTTTTACATTACTTATTATTTATTTAATCTTCCTTTATCCACATGATATGAAGGGGATGGTAAACAACAGCAACAAAGCTCACACAGATTCGAGTTATTGTTATAGGTAGACACTGCTTATTAATATTTAATGCAGTGTTTTATGAGACATTAATTAAGACTGATGATGGATGAAGCTCCACAATGAATAGATTTGATCTGAGACGATCTTAAGAACATGTTGAGCTTCAGCCGTCTGTAAAGTCACATGATCAATGACACTCATTTACTCTTATTTTGTATTATTGCCCTTTATTTAACCAGATAAAACTTTCTGAGATTAAGAATCTCTTTTACAGAAGTGACCTGGCTAAGATGAGCAGCACAACATTATTAAAAAGAAAAGAAGAAAGAAATAAAAAAAGAGGGGGGGGGGGGGGGATGCCATAACAGTATATCTATACAGTTAAAAGAACACGTTTTCTACTTGGTCTTTTCTGGCAACCATTTGCGCGCTTTCTACGCTGCTGAAGAAGCGCGGGTGATCTGAAAACACAGACAAGTGTGCTGGAGTTCCACGATCTTCATTTTGAGATTTTCTAAATTAAAGTGTCATTCGGTTTCCGTTCTGTCACGAGCCGCTTGGGCTGTTTGTGCGACTAAATCTGTGAACAAAATGCAGGCTGATATTGTCACATCATGATCGGTTATTCATACTGCAGGCTCTCATTTACAAGTGCACTGATTGCGTACCAGTCTCCGATAGGCTATACCTTATTTTTATTTATTTTTTTCGATAGGCTATACCTGGCATGCATTAAGCTGATTGCTCTTGTAAGTTGCGCCAGATGTGCAAATTATTGTCATGTCTGTATTGTATGCACAACTTTGCCTCTCCTTGTAAAACAATGTGCATCCAAACAACTTTAGCCAATGTAACCTCCTATGGCAGTGTTGCTTATATAGCATATGATATTGCATTTGCGTTTTTTTGAAATGTAACATCTATGCAAAATAATCCTTGAATAATTTCTTAAGGCCATTCCCGTTTCGAATATGTGATTTGTGTATTGTCAACAATAAGCATAAACATTATGCATTTCAATTTTGTAGTGTGGATCATTCATTGCGACAAAAATCTGTTTTCTGATAAAAAAAAACTTCATGCTACTGCCCACTGACATGCTTTTAAAGCTACTGTTGTCCATTTTTTTGGCCTTCAAAACACCTTAAAATGCACATGTCGAGATCGGGAAAATCTAAATTTTAGAACCCCCCAAGGAACATAATTTTTGGGACAACTGTATTTATACAACTCTAGCTGCATCGGCCCTGCACCCAGTTAAGACAGTGATGCAGTGATCCCTTAAAGTTGTCCAATTTTCATGTGTGGATAGACTAAGGGAAAAATCACTCAAAATTTAGTTATTTAGTTGTCTCTACCTGTAGTCTGTGGGCCAGTATTAATTACAAAAACTGCTCCTCTTCTGTGGCTAATATTAATTTCATAATGACCCTTTCTCCCTGGTCAAGCAGCAAAAGTTAAGTAATAATGTGCAAATACTACTGGCCCATTTTATGGTGAACTAATATGCAAGACTAGTCTTACATGTCACTGTTTATAACAGAGCGTTCATCCTTTGTTGGGATGCTTAAAAAAATATTGGGGGCATAAATTAAGAGTATACCCACTTCTCCAGGCACCATGGGATTATGTGTGTGTGTGTGTGTGTGTGTTGTCATGTAGGCTATAGACTGATTGTCTTGGCTTGCATCCATGAAATATTGTAATGTTATAGGCCTACTGCATATTGAGAAAATTTAGATCGCTATTGCGCAACAATCGGGAGACTGGGACCCCCCCGAATATTGACGGGTATTTCGCACACTGAGTATAACTATATGCAAAAACAAATCAATTACAGGCGTGCATACTAATTTAAACTGCAATTACTAAAGAGTTAAACTTCATAACTCAAAAAATAACAATAAAGGTCAACAACCCTTAGATAGGCAGAGGTTCAGATGTCAATTCAACATTCAACAAAAAGAGAGAGAAAAAGAAAAGAAAGAGCAGCAAATCTGAAGAATCTGAGTCAAAGATATTCAGCATCTCTGACTTCTAGACCTGTAGCATTATTAGCTTGATCTGTTTTAATCTGTTTCTGTTTCTTCTCCTCATGTGTTTGTTACTGTGACAGATGCTGTGATGTCACTATCAGTGATGGAGGGAGATACTGTCACTCTACACACTTGTGTTACTAAAATACAAAGAGATGAACTGATACTGTGGAAGTTTGGAGATCAAGACTTAACCTGTTAACAGTCGCCCCCACTAGTTGAGCTCAAACCCAAACCTGACATTCACAGACTAAAACAGTCACAGTTCATGAACACTCTGGACTATAGGCGTAACTGAGGACTCTTTAGAAAGATGATAGATGGGGCTTTGTCATTCAAGTAAAATAATCAGTTATATCATTATAGACTAAAAGTGAGAGAGGCTTAAATATTTTGTAAAGTAATGATCAATTTATTTAAATAAAATATATTTAAAAATAAATATCTGAAACTGTGCTATGAACAACTCAAAAATCAATCAATTTAAAGCCACAAGTCTGAATAAGTTATAATTTAAATTTGATTGTAAAGCAACTAAAAATAAAGTTCATGAAACATTTTCTTCTTATAGAATGTAAATATTGAAAAATGGCACTTGGGGACACCAAAAAGGCAACTAGTAATTAATTTGAGATTAATTAATAATTATGAAATTATTTACAACTGAGCATACTTGTTGTATCTGTAAATTATAAACATTTAGTTGAACTTTGTCTGAAAAAGTAATGCGTTTACAGTACAGCAGTAAAAGTTACAAACATGTCTTTAGTTTTATGGTGGCAGTGCTTTAGTTCATCATTCACGCTTTTCTGTTGTCAGTTATTTCTCAAACGTTACACCTAAATTTTAAATCTGTTTTTTTTTTTTTTTTTGTCATCTACTCTTCATATGTTGACACTTTTACATTATAACTGATATACAGCAAACTGTCCACCCTGTCATCTCTCTGTCTCTACTACTGACATCCAGTATCTCTCTCCACTTCTCAAATGTCTTTACTTCGCCTCATATTCTATAATATACCGCCATTTATTTATTTAGTCATCTGACTTTAGTCTGTACACATTTACCCCTGTGCAGAACTCTTCCCTAAGCAATATATCTGTCAATATATCTCTATATATGTCTCCAGTCTGCAAACATTTACATATTTGTCTCTGTATCAAACTTTTAGTAATTCTATACAAGTTGAAAAATTAAGACTGTAGCAAAAAACAAAAACAAAAAACATATTCTGTTAGCTGACAGCATGTATAGGGAATGTAATGCAGCTTTAGTACAGCACACTTCTCACTTCTCAGCTTCTTATCAAAAAAAATATCTTTCCTGATCTGTTTGTTAGAGTATCCAGATCAGTCTGATATAGCAACATTGGCTTAACCAATGGAGTGATTTTGGGGAGGGACAATAAGTTTCGCAAGACCAGGGGGACAAGACAGACCATAAATCTACATCCCTACTATATAGCATGTGAAAAACAGCACATCAAATGTCCAAATACACACTATTCATTAAGCAATAGCCCGAAAAATACCTGGATGATCCAGTACTTCCAACAAGATTATAAAATCCACAATGGATGAACACTTTAATATCCCATAAGGTTAGGGGAAATAATTAGTAGATATCAGGGAACAGGGACACAATTGCCATCATAGGTCTTATGAAAATACTAAGATGGCAGATGTAGTATGTCTAGATTGTATTCATAATACACACATGCATGCTTTTTACAACATACATTTTAACATTCAAGAAGCAAGTTCTTCATAAACTGTTTAACCGGCTCTGACAGTGCATGATTTCCTCTAGTCAGCGGCAGACAAAGCGATCGTTCTATAAACTTTTTTTAATAATCATTATTTTCTCAGTTCTGGTAATGCTAGTGACACATAAATTACAGAATGTACATTTGTTAAGAATACAAATATTAAGATTCCTAAATAGAAACTTGTCTGCTTGAACACCTGCATGAGGCTGATTGAGGAATACAAACTATCCTTAAAATCTCTCTAATCATCTCTTCATTTTTGTTCCATCAAAACTTTACATTGGCTGTTTTTGTGCTATGAATATTGTTGGTTATGCATATTTGGACATCCCAACAGCGGTGGCGCTGTTAGAATGTTTTCAATGACTGACCAATCAGAGCAACACAGATAAAGCAGGGGGCGGGGTTAATCTTTATGCAATATTCTAGCAATCATTATAATATTGCGTTGTATTACTAAAATACCTCTTAGACTACATAATTTATTGAAAAATTTACAAGAATTGTAATTCTCTGAAAAGAAATGTTACGCAATCAAAGAAAAATGAATTGATATTCATCTTAAATTACCACTTTTTGGACTGAAAAGTTGAACTGATTTTGTGTTCTGGATAATTATCATGAACTCTATGCCGATGTTTGCATGAATAAATTTATCTGTCATCTTCACTGGACAAAAACAGGCCAGAATTCCCCGTTTTAATGTGTGTTTTTTTTGCGAACTCTTGATACAAATTAAAATGACGCTATCACTGTGACATTACGATCAGAAATATCGAAGCGTGAGACTTTAAACTTTCGAGTGATGTATTGTTTGTCAATATTAATTAAAGCTTTGATGGTAAAATTATGCCGTAAATGTAAAGAAACAAACATTGGAACCAGCGGTGGTCTTAAGCAAGTTAATGGGTTAAAAGGCCCTGATGACACGAGATGGAGGAACATTCATCGGAATAATGAAAACGGAGAAATCACCATCAGAAACATCCGAACAGATCAGTCTGGAGATTATATATTGGAGATCAACAACAGAAGTTTGATCTTACACAGGAAATTACATATTACCATTAGTGGTGAGTAGCTCAAACTTTCTACAAATTTGTATTCTGTTAGATTCTATAATTATCATATTTAGATTCTGTGATCAATTGTGAACTTAATGCTCAAATTAACACTGCAGTTCACACTGAATTAATTATAATTTTAATGTTAAAGATGGGCAAGTCCTTTTATTTAATTATTTTCTGGGGCAGATTTCTATTTGTTTATCAGGTGCCAGTGCTATTTTAAAAATGTTAATTCTTTTGGTGTACAAATATCTCCAGTAAGACAAATATCTTTCTCATATTTGAATGTTGCTCAATGTAATTCATCTTTCTGAGTCATGAAGCCCCTGGAGGAGGAGGAACTTTGTTCCCCATAGAAAACACATGACCAAAGTACCAAACAGTGGAGCTGAGGAGGGCAGTATAATGTGGGCAGGTTTACTGTTAACTATTGTAAAATGAATATTGCTTTATATGCTATAGCAAGAGGCGATGTATAGACAGCAGAGATGAGAATAATGTAAGTAAAGAAATAAGCAACATTATTTGGCCATTATATTGAGATTATATTGGTTTAAAATAGAAATTGCACAGGGAATAAATGTTACATTGTATTGTATAGTAAACTCATTGAATCCTTCAGCTTTGGGACACAGGTTTCCCTTTCTTTAAACGAATATGCCATCCATTTATTTTAGCTCACATTGTACTCATCGTACAATAAAGGCCAATGTCATGTATACTGGTGGTTGTATGGAATACTATTTTACAAAGGTTTAGAGGAAATAAAAAAAAGTTAATACTTATAAATATTAGTTTTTAAATGTTTAAATGTTAAATTATTTCTAATCAATTTTATTTGTTAATGTACCAGAGACAGTTGCTCAGATTTACTTAAGTTTTTTACTTGCATTTACTCAATTAATAGGCTACAGTATATTTTATTGATTTCACAGCTTTAAAATTTACTACATTTTTTTTTAGTGTAAAAATGTTTCACCAAAAAAATTGAGTAAATAATATCTAAACTTTTGCTGTAAATTGGGTAGAAAAGATTGGTAGAGCAAACAGTGTGGAGCTTTTTATTTATTTATTTTATTCGTCATTTTATTTAATTGAATTTCAAAAATACGAAACTAGTATGTTCTCAAGACATTTAACAAACAATGCTGCAATAATTAAAAACAATTCAAATAAATAAAAATGAAAGGGAATCACAAACAATAAATTAATTTAGTCCTCTGACATCATCATCTGATGTCATGCGGAGGACAGTAGAAATTCGGCTCAACACCGGCTACGATGTTCCTCCAAAAGCGGCTTGCAGTTTTGTTTTTAACCGCTAGAGCGCTAAAAGTTACATAGTGTACCTTGACAAATTTGCTGTTACGGAGTTCCAGTTGTTTATTAGGTGCCAATCCTTGGAATGAATACATTAAAATTATTATTATTTTAATGTAAAAAATGTCTCAGATAATTCTAATCCTGTTCTTATATTGTAATAATGTGGCTCAATAGAGGATTTTGGTGTTTGTGTTTTGTGGGCGGAGCCTACCTGATGGCAAAAAGTGACGGTTACAATCTATGGCTGGTTTCTGTCACGAAAAAAAAAAAAAAGAAGAAGGAAATTGTGACAAAGAAACTCACAATTACCAGGAAAAAAAATGTAATACCATAATACATGCACAACTGCACTGCCCTACAAAGGCTAAGAGCAGTATCAGCAAAAACGCCAAACTGAGAAAAACAGCTTTTTGTGTTTTTCTTACACCAAATATAAGCATCTAATTAAATTTAACAACAAAGGGTACACTTAGATAGATCAAAGGGAGGTGAATATTAAACATTTTGTTTTTTGACAGTCGGGCAAAATTTGGTAGTTTTATAGGCTATACTGCGCTTTGCCTTTGCATTACTGCATATACTTACATGGCCATACAATAACATATAGCAGTAAGTGTAGCAAGTGATCATAATCACTTGCTTATATCATAAATAATAAATCATAAATCACCAAAAACTTTGCACACAGCTGCAGCAGCTGCTTTAGTTGGCAAAAGTACAGTATATGTTAATTATAACCAAACTATTAAAATTATGTGGCATATTATGTAAATCCCTGTTTTCTTGTTTTTGTTCTTTGACCGTTTTCTCCATCTTCATTCTTTCTGCTAAGCTGTGACTTTCTATCCCCTTTGGCATTATAATCATATTTTAAAAAAAACAAACAAACAAAAAACACAAGCGTTATTAGATTCATATATTTTAATTGTATCACAAAAGTGCTGTCTTTTATGGCAATCATTAACGTATTGCTTTTATTTCAGTTTGGTATGTCTTCACATGTAATTACAAACAGTTTAAGTTTAATCATTCAGGGAATCAATATATCAATAAATGAAATTTGAGCTTGTTAGGGAACAGCTACTGAACTTTTAATGCATGTTTTATTGGAGTTAAGTCCTATCACTGTAAAAAAAAAAAAAAAAAAACATTTGGTGTAGTTACACTAACTTGCCGAAAAAGTGTGTCTTTTGGGTAACAGTTGGGCTTTTATGACTGTCAATATAGCCAGCATCAGAACGTTAGCAGCTGACTGTGCAGCGAAGTAACGTTAATGTCTGGCTATGTGAGACTAGCGTCTAGCAGTATGTTATGGATGCTGCCGCGGTCTCAGCCTGATAACCTCCGCGAACTTCTGGTGAACCCCGTGAGTCTGTGGAGGAGGGGGCGGGGGAGACGACTCTCTCCACTATTTTGAATTTGTACTGCAGTAACTATTTTAAACACTAGCTGTCAGTATTACTTATTAATTTTGACCTTTAAGGTAATTTCTCTAAGGTGTTCCCCAAGTATCTATCCCATTATGTTGTAAAAAAAAAAAAGCTAATGCTAGCTAGAAAGAGCTAAACAGACAAAATTGACAAAAAAAAGTGTTAAAAGGTTTAAAACTTACCAGTTTTTGGTTCCTTGTTGTTTAAGGCAAGTTCCACCAGCATTTTTCCACGTAAAAGTGAAGCCATTTTGACAGTTCCTTAGAGGTTTTATAGCATACAAAATTGTTTTATATACAGTATGCTATAAAACCTGACTCACACAAAGGCAAACTGCAGTATCATAGTGAAACCAAGGCAGACTGCAGTACGGGCAGATACTGCAGTCTGCCTTGGTTTCACTCTACTTTTCTATACAATACTGCAACTAAAAATGTAAATTTATATAAGAATTTTTTTAGGTAGCCATATGAAATTTCAACAGATTGAAGAGCAGATCGTGCACTTTTTATTTGTGCAAAAAACATTTTTTTGAAAAATTGGTGATACTGCTCTTAGCCTTTGTAGGGCAGTGCAGTGATGTAACTGTCACGTCTACTTATGTATAATTAGTATTTTTTAAGCTTTCTGCACAGTTTTTAACATTTGATGCTATTAAAGACCTTTTTAAGCAACAATATTTACCTATTATACTAATACCTATGTAAAATATAATGTGGGGACTGGGTGCATTACAAATGTTCGAAATGTAAAAATGTATTTAAGAAAATGAAACTGAAATACGTAGATCAGCTTTTGTAAGAGGTGAGAACAAACAATAGGATCTGCAGTGCTTAACCAGAATTCATCATACTCATCTTTACACTTGCAAAAGCAGAGAACACACGTGTGTCTCCATGTCTGTTAAAGAGAAAAAAATCTGTTGTTACAGATATATGATATACATAAAAAAAAGTGCATTCTAAATCATAATCACCTTACATTTTTCACTTATGACAGGAAACATCTTTAGGCAAGCTCTCACTGCACACTTTTGGTCAGATTTTGCTGGTGCAATGCGCTCATATCAAATAGTCACATAATTCACAATTCATTCATTTAAAATGTCAGTTGGTCAGTTATGTCTTTCAGCTGACCTTATTGCATATGCAGTTGTAGGAGTTCCTTTCAGTTGTAAAATGTATGTCAGGAGAGTATTTGAATAAATCATGCAATGTTGTTTATAAAGTTTTGAGGCAGTAAATTACTGGCTATTATTTAATGCCCAAAAGCATGTCTTAACTCAGGGCTGCCCAATCCTGTTCCTGGAGACGTACCCACTGTAATGATGAAGTGCTCCTGAAGATCTTCATGAACTGCTTCAGGAGTGTTTGATCAGGGTTGGAGCTGAACACTGCAGGAAGATCTCCAGGAACAAGACTGGGCATCCCTGCTTTAACCAGTTCTGCGCTTGACATGCTGTAATATTTGCTGCTAGAGGCGCTGTGGAGAACAGAGAGCTTGAGAGAGGAGGAGAGAATTTCTCCACTTGTGTTCGTTTATTTGGAATCACAGGTGAAGAAGTTATCCGAATATACTGTTTGCTGATCCTGTGTTTTTAGGAGATCTCTCTTGTTTTTGACTCTATGTGAATTTGTGCTGCTCTTGGTAGATTGCGTTGTCATTATGGAAATGAGCTGTGTTCTTTAATTTGCACATTTTCAGTAGTAGATCAACCACAGAACACTTAACTGCGTGATTAAAAAAGTATTATTCATATGTGTAATCATATGTTCTTCATGTGTTTGTTGCTGTGACAGGTGAAATGAAGACAGTATCAGTGAAGGAGGGAGAACCTGTCATTCTACACACTGGTCTTATTGAAATAAAGGGATATGATCTGATAACGTGGAAGTTTAAAGAACAGCTCATTGCTGAAATCAATAAAGGGACCAATCAGTTCTTAACACATGACACCAGTGACAAGAGATTCAAAGGCAGACTGCAGCTAAATGAAAAATCTGGATCTCTCACCATCAGTGACTCTAAAACCACAGACTCTGGAGTTTATCATCTACACATGAGCAACAGCACACAAACCGTTCAGAGGACCATCAGTGTGACTGTGAAGGGTGAGTAGATCAGATCTTTCAGTATCAATATCTTATTTACATCTGTGCTCTATGAACAATTCAGACATGAAACCAATATACATCTAACTGATGAAGGACATCTGACAAACAAAGCATGTTAAACAAGAAATTGTTTGCAAGAAATTAGTAAATTTACACGATTTCAAATTATTGTCTCATGGAAACTTAGATTAGTGTTTCAAATATTTGTCATCAGAGAAAAAGGTTTTACATATTTCAGTGAGAACAGAATCTGTCACAGAATCTGTCTTTTTTTTATGTTGGCAAGCTTACTATTACCAATAAATAAAGGGTAGTTTCGCTACAGTGTTTCATGCTGTAGGTGATGCATTTTTGTCTTTTACCATCCTTTGCTTTTTTCTTTGACAGAAGTAATTGTAGTTATAGATCAGACACACTCACACTAATTTCTGTCTTTATCATTACAGTATCAGATCTACACTCAGGTTATATAGTGCTGATGTTTATAGTGTGTGTTATAGATCAGACACTCACACTAATGTCTGTCTTTATCATTACAGTATCAGATCTACACTCAGGTTATATAGTGCTGATGTTTATAGTGTGTGTTATAGATCAGACACACTCACACTAATGTCTGTCTTTATCATTACAGTATCAGATCTTCACTCAGGTTATATAGTGCTGATGTTTATAGTGTGTGTTATAGATCAGACACATTCACACTAATGTCTTTATCCTTTTACTTTATTACATCAGAAAAGTTTATTATCCTCTTTTCAATGTTTATGTATTTAATTTAAAATGCAAAACTTCTTACCTAAAATATCTACCAAGTATCAGCACTGGGATTTTAACAGATTTTCTTTTCCCACTCATCGTTTTAATCATTGACCAAACGTCATTCAAAACTATTTCTCTACCATTAGAGCTTCATTCCTCTTTGATGAATTTATTATTTTCCATGCCATAGCTCTCTTCTTTTGGTAATCAATCAGACAGTTTCAGTATTATTAGTTTTTCAGATATTCCTCTTTAAAAGAAAAAAGTATCAGCTGTATGAAAAGTGACCCTCATTTTTCACTGAAAACGTGTACAATTTACAAATTTTCTCATGGAGCCATATTGAGATCCCCATATATCTGGAAATGAATGTTGGGCCTTAAAAATGAAGATACTAAAAGAAAAGTTTAAGAACCAGAATCTAAAAGGATATTAAGATATCTTTAATACTTCTTGAGTTACAGGCACGCAAACTTCGGGTAAAAAACACAAGTGCTTCTTCCTATTTTTGAGCGTTCACCATTGGCCTATAATGCAGCAAAGACTGCGAAAGTCAACAGATTTTACTAATAGACCTATTTTATTTTCACACTGAGATAATGCTGCCATCTTTCTAAAGTAACTTTTTTACCTCCCTGTAATTTATGGAGCTTATAATATGACAAAATGATTTGACTTTGAATTGTGCAAATTTCAATTATTAAGTGTGCTTGCTGAAAGCAGCACACTTATTGTTCTTCTTAAGTTTTCTTCTTCTTCTTCTTCTTCTTCTTATTATTATTCCCGGGAGAGAAATTGTGGCCAGCTCCTGCGCCTAGGCAGAGACGGAGACAGAGGCTGCGTCCGAAATCGCATACTTTGTGAGTAGGTACTACATTTAAATTAGAACGTACTTCGCGACCGTTAAAAAAGTACGTTCTATATAGTATGAATACGGGTAGTATGAATGGAGTCCGGACGTACTACATGCGCCATGTTGGTATTGTCACGTAACATGCGCGGTCACATCAGCGCGAAAATTTAAAGAGCCCGTTCCACTGACTGCACCAGAGCAATGTTTTTAGTTCTTCTTTCCGCTTTCGTCTGCGTTTTTACGTCGTTCGTGCTCACAATTCAGAGTCGTCGGTCAGTTGCTCGCACACACACAAACCTGTGAACAATGACAGAGGTTGATTTTTGGTAAGGAAAAAGTAATTTATTTGCTTGTGATAGTGCCATCAATGAATAAACATGAATGAATCAAAAATATGCGTGTTTATCTGTCGATTCATTCATGGATGGCAATATCACAGTGTGTGTGTGTGTGTGTGTGTGTGTGTGTGTGTGTGTGTGTGTGTGTGTGTGTGTGTGTATATATATACATACACACACACACACACACACATATAAGAAATGGATCATATACATATAATACATATACATATAAATAATCCAACACAGAAAACAAGTGTCTTGTCAATTCAAATTGTATTTTAAAATAAACTATGAACACGTTACAGATTGTGAGCCCTACAACGCCAATTCTTCATCTATATTTTAAAGATGGAGCTGAACTCCACCCCTCACGGTAGTGTCACGGATGCACACGGGAAGCAGGAAAATCCAAGTGCAGTAATTTATTAAGAGGGCAATCCAACATCGTTGTAATCCATGCAGAGGTCAAAAATCCAGAGAAGCAATCCAAACAAGAACAGGTATAAACAGACAAGAAGTGTGGTGACACAAATTAACGACTCCGTACACCTACAGAAACAGGCAGAGAATAAATACACACAGATCTAACAGGACTAACAATGAACAGCTGGGACAATGATTACGGGCAACAGCTGAGTGTAATGAACTGTGATAAGTGACAGACAGAATGCTGGGAATTGTAGTCAATGTGAAGGACACCGTGAAAACGAGACACAAACCAGACACTGTGACATAACCCCCCCTCTACGGAGTGGCTACCAGACGCTCCATGACAACACTAAAACACAACACAAGAGTTCAGGAGGGAGGTGGAATGGTGGAGGATCAGGGGGAGGGAAGGTGGGCCAGGTCCATGGAGGGAAACGGGGACAGGGAGTGACAGTTCATCTGGCGGCCAGGGCGGAGACGACAGTCCCTCGAGCGGCCAGGGCGGAGACTTTCCCTCGGGCGGCCAGGGCGGATCCAGCTGTGCAGGCGACCGGGACGGGGCAGGTCCTTCAGGCGGCCAAGGCGGAGACGACTCCTCGGGCGGCCACGGCGGAGACGACCCCTCGGGCGGCCACGGCGGATCCGGCTGTGCAGGCGACCGGGACGGGGCAGGTCCTTCGGGCGGCCAAGGCGGAGACGACCCCTCGGGCGGCCACGGCGGAGACGACCCCTCGGGCGGCCAGGGCGGAGACTTTCCCTCGGGCGGCCAGGGCGGATCCGGCTGTGCAGGCGACCGGGACGAGGCAGGTCCTTCGGGCGGCCAAGGCGGAGACGACCCCTCGGCCTCGAGCGGCCACGGCGGCGCAGAAACTGGAACAGACACCACCAGCGCAGGAACTGGAACAGACACCACCGGCGCAGGAACTGGAACAGACCCCACCGGCGCAGGAACTGGAACAGACACCACCGGCTCAGGAACAGACACCACCAGCGCAGGAACTGGAACAGACCCCACCGGCGCAGGAACTGGAACAGACACCACCGGCTCAGGAACAGACACCACCAGCGCAGGCTCAGGAACAGACACCACCGGCTCAGGTTCAGGAACAGACACCACCGGCGGCTCAGGAACTGGAACAGACACCACCGGCGGCTCAGGAACTGGAACAGACACCACCGGCGGCTCAGGAACTGGAACAGACACCACCGGCGGCTCAGGAACTGGAACAGACACCACCGGCAGCTCAGGAACTGGAACAGACGCCACCGGCTCAGGAACAGACGCCACCCGCTCAGACACCACCGGTTTAGGAACAGATACCACCGGCTCAGGAACAGACACCACCGGCTCAGGTTCAGGAACAGACACCACCGGCGGCTCAGGAACTGGAACAGACACCACCGGCTCAGGTTCAGGAACAGACACCACCGGCGGCTCAGGAACTAGAACAGACGCCACCGGCTCAGGAACAGACGCCACCGGCTCAGACACCACCGGTTTAGGAACAGATACCACCGGTTTAGGAACAGATACCACCGGCTCGGGCTCAGGAACAGGCACCACCGGCTCGGACTCAGGAACAGGCACCACCGGCTCGGGCACTGGAACTGGCACCATCGGCTCGGGCACTGGAACTGGCACCACCGGCTCGGGCACTGGAACTGGCACCACCGGCTCGGGCACTGGAACTGGCACCACCGGCTCGGGCACTGGAACTGGCACCACCGGCTCGGGCACTGGAACTGGCTCCACCGGCTCGGGCACTGGAACTGGCTCCACCGGCTCGGGCACTGGAACTGGCTCCACCGGCTCGGGCACTGGAACTGGCACCACCGGCTCGGGCACTGGAACTGGCACCACCGGCTCGGGCACTGGAACTGGCACCACCGGCTCGGGCACTGGAACTGGCACCACCGGCTCCGGCTCAGGAACTGGCACCACCGGCTCCGGCTCAGGAACTGGCACCACCGGCTCCGGCTCAGGAACTGGCACCACCGGCTCCGGCTCAGGAACGGTCACTGGCTCCGGCTCAGGAACGGACACTGGCTCCGGCTCAGGAACGGACACTGGCTCCGGCTCAGGAACGGACACTGGCTCCGGCTCAGGAACGGACACTGGCATGTCCAGGATCCGAGTCAGACGCTCCAAATAATCCATCATAGCCTTGGCAGCCACACGAATGGGCATCTCTTGATCTGTCTCTAGCTGGGCAAACGGATGTGAACAGTCTCTGACTGGGCAGACGTGACGTGGACAGTCTCCGGCTGGGCAGACGGAATGTGAACAGTCTCTGACTGGGCAGACGTGACGTGGACAGTCTCCGGCTGGGCAGACGGAATGTGAACAGTCTCTGACTGGGCAGACGTGACGTGGACAGTCTCCGGCTGGGCAGACGGAATGTGAACAGTCTCTGACTGGGCAGACGTGACTTGAACAGTCTCCGGCTGGGCAGACGGAATGTGAACAGTCTCTGACTGGGCCGACGCAGGTCTCCTCCTCCTTCTTCCCTTCTGACGGATGTGTACCGTCTCTGAACTGGACAAAACCATCGACGAAGTCCCAGCGCTCGATGAGACCCGTGGTGAAGCTTCAGCTATCCTGATTTCCTCATGCCTTTGTGCACATCTAGAAAAATACTCTAGTAAAGAGATGCCCTTCTCTCTCTCTGCGGGAGAAAGTTCGCTACGTGGAATCCACATAGTAACTGGGGACGAGATCCTACAAAAAATAATAAAAAATGAAAATTACCACTGGATTTATGGTGACCGAGTCGTTCTGTCACGGATGCACACGGGAAGCAGGAAAATCCAAGTGCAGTAATTTATTAAGAGGGCAATCCAACATCGTTGTAATCCATGCAGAGGTCAAAAATCCAGAGAAGCAATCCAAACAAGAACAGGTATAAACAGACAAGAAGTGTGGTGACACAAATTAACGACTCCGTACACCTACAGAAACAGGCAGAGAATAAATACACACAGATCTAACAGGACTAACAATGAACAGCTGGGACAATGATTACGGGCAACAGCTGAGTGTAATGAACTGTGATAAGTGACAGACAGAATGCTGGGAATTGTAGTCAATGTGAAGGACACCGTGAAAACGAGACACAAACCAGACACTGTGACAGGTAGTCCATCCAGTCACTGATTGCGACCATGGGTGGAAAAAAAGGACATCGAGGTGCTGGTGTTCTAGCTACATATCACATATTTGAGCTTAATTTTTTACAAATTATTTACTTTAAATTTAGGTAGGAAAAATTCAAGTGGAAATCCAAAAATTGCCCAGGGTGTAAAGTTCTCATCTTGTACACATGCTTTTAAAAAAACAGATTTTAAATTATTTTAAAGTGATGCCCAACAAATGAGATTGTTAGTAAGAAAGTCCCTTTAGATCTTTAGAAACCTGTGAAGGTTACCTTACTGAAGCTGCTGACGTTCATTTTCTTCCCTCAAGATGACACTTTAATAAAAAACTTTAAAAAAAACGTTAAAAAACGTTTTAAAACTTTTGCTTTTGGTGGTGCTTTAAGCTCTATTATACTACTTTGTGCCAAAGTTTTGTGATTTTGTTTTAAACTTTTGTATTCTGTATCCATTTAAAAGTTAAATAATATACAAAAATAAAGCAAATACATTTTAAAGGTGTCTGGGGTGTGTGGATATTTCTCTTCAGTGTGGCACTCATATTTTTCAGATATACCTGCAATTTGCTTTTCAAAAAAACAAAACAAAAAAACATCTGGAATCTGTCACAAAATAAGTGCACACACAACACCCTTTAAAAATATTAATTACTCCATGCCACATATTAAATACTTTACAACTGACAATCTAACTACTGTAAATCCCTGGGAATTAAGTGTTTTGTAATAAAACTTGCTAAAACAGCATTACAAAATGAACTTACTAACAAATAAATGGAAAGAGAGTGTGTAACATTTGTTCCCTTACGAGAACGTTCTCTCGTACTGCGTTGCAAACGCTGTGGGAAAACTCCTTTTCTCGAGAATATTGAAGCCTTTATTTTAAAACGCATTGCATGCAGCACAGGCGAGAGCATCAAGCTCGCGCGAGCGAGCTGATAGGCTGTGCTGTGGGCAACTGCACGAACCAATGGCGGATCGGCAGAGGCGCGCGAACCAATCAGGGAGCTTGGCACACTGCCAGTGTCAAGCGCGCGAAACTGCACGTGACCAAAGCATATAAATATAGACAATATTCCGCCATTTGACAGATTTGATCTCCTTCAGCTCGACTCACCTCGTCGCTGATCTTCTCCGGATAAAGAAGCCGCTCGTCGTTGAACAGCCGTCCAGCGGAACAGCTTCGCATCCCGGCATCTGCCAGCTGAGCGTTTCCCTGTGGCATCCGACGAGTATCCTTTTTCTCTATCTCTCTCTCTCTCTTTCTAAAAGAGCTAAATCGCTGTTTTCACAGCGCGCGGCGTTGTTTCAAATGCCGCTCTCTATTTGTGAATCCTGCGGGGTTCCTCTGCATGTGTCTGACAGACACACACAGTGTGCTGCCTGTCTCGGCCCTGAGCACGCCGAGTCAGCGCTCACTAAAGGCGGCTGCCTTCTCTGCGACGGGATGCCTGTTTCTACTCTCCGCTCGCGGCTCGTGCACGCTTCGTCGGTGAGTGATTCCGCCCATCTTCCATCTTCGGCGCCCCGCGAGCCCCGTAGGAAGAAGCGGCGCGATCAGAGGCTTCCTGAACGCGGTGAGTTCAGCGAATGCACGCCGGGCCTCTCTCCACGTGCTTCGCCCACGCCCTCTTCGCCTGTTCTATTCTCTCAGAGCGACCAACGCCCCTCATCTGAAGCGGCTGGGCTCGTCTCTTTCGGCGGATCTGCTGATGATATGGATGACGCAGTTTCCGTGGCGGCATCTGAGAGTGAGGATTGGTCGGGCTCCGCGGACCCCGCCCCCCCCTCTCAGTTAGATCCTTCTGACACTCGAGCGAACATCGACGCCGAACTCTTCCGTGTCATGTCTCGCGCTGTTGACGAGTTGGGACTCGACTGGCTCTCCCCAGCTGAGCCTGCCAGAAGCCGCCTCGACGAGTGGTACCTGCCGGGGCGCCAACAGGCCCCTCGTCAGCGCTCCGCCCCTTTTCTGCCTGAGGTCCACGAAGAGCTCACAAAAAGCTGGCGCGCGCCCTTTTCAGCGCGAATGCGCTCATCTGCCTCTTCAACGCTCTCCACTGTTGACGGCGCTGAAGAGAAAGGTTATGTGTGTCTCCCCCCACTGGAGGAAGCGGTCGCTGCACACTTATGCCCTCCCACTGCAGGAAGTTGGAGGTCTAAGACTGTGCACCCATCTAAGCCGTGCAGAACTACTTCGGCCATTGCCAGCCGCGCTTATGCTGCCGCCGGTCAAGCCGCCTCTGCTCTCCACGCCATGGCGACCCTCCAAGTGTTTCAGGCGATGCTCCTCCGCTCCATGGATGAGTCAGGCCCTGACCCAGACACTTTTAAGGACCTCAGAAGTGCGACAGATCTAGCGCTACGGGCCACTAAGACTACCGCTCAAGCACTGGGCCGCAACATGGCCAGCCTAGTAGTCTTAGAGCGCCACCTTTGGCTGACATTGACCGAAATCAGGGACGCAGACAAAACCGCCTTCCTCGATTCTCTGGTCACAGCATCTGGTCTCTTCGGCCCATCTGTCAGCGGCTTCGCAGAACGCTTCACTGAGGCTCAGAAAGCCTCCAGCGCCATGAAGCATTTCCTCCCCAAACGCTCCAGTTCAGTCCAACGGCGCCCCAAGAGCACGCCGCGACCTGAGAGGGTAGCTTCACAAGTCCTCCAGCCCCGCCCAGTGGCTGAGACTAGCCAGCGCATGAAGCCTGCAAAACGGTTCCCGTTCCCTAAGCGCCAGGGCCCGCGGCCGAAGCTCGCGCTCGATCACGAGCCCAAGAAGCCGTCCTAACCGGCTTAAAAAGGGGTCATTGTCCCGCCGCGGCCGGACCAGCCCTGAAGATCGCTCGAGTGCTACTCTCAGCCCCCTCTTCAGTTCAGGCGGTTGGAGCAGTATTAAATGCAGAACATGGGCCCGTCACCTGTCACGCACCCCTGCACACAAACGCTGTTTTAACAGCGACCCACAAAAAGCACAAATCGAGCAAAATTTCTCCCTCACATACATGTCAGTTCGAACCCCCAACACTGGGCGTTCCAGATATGATAATGTCTCTGTCTCTGCGGGCTCTAGCTTGGCAAGCTATCCCTGGAGTTTCAGAATGGGTAATGAACATCATAAAGCGCGGTTACTCGCTTCAGTTCGCCCGCAGACCACCGCGTTTCCGTGCGGTTATACAAACCACAGTAAGGAGCACACTGAGTCATGTCCTCCGCACCGAAGTGTTAAGTCTGCTGGCCAAAGGGGCCATCGAAAAGATCCCCCTTTCTCAGAGCGAGTCAGGTTTTTACAGCCGTTACTTTCTTGTTCCAAAGAAAGACGGCGGCCTGAGACCCATTTTAGATCTGAGACATCTGAACAAGGCTCTCATGTCACGGCCGTTCAGAATGCTCACGACCAGACACATCCTGGCGCAAATTCGCCCAGGCGACTGGTTTTTCTCAATAGATCTAAAAGACGCTTACTTTCACATTCAAGTGAACCCCCACCACAGGCCATTCCTAAGATTCGCCTTCGAGGGGCAGACATACCAGTACACAGTCCTACCATTTGGACTGGCACTGGCACCTCGTACATTCACGAAGTGCATGGATGCAGCTCTCTCCCCCCTGAGACAGCGGGGAATGCGCATCCTGAACTACCTCGACGACTGGCTCATATTGACCCAGTCAGAGGCGGAGTCACATACTCACAGAGCCTGGCTCCTCAGACATCTAGAATGTCTAGGGCTCAAGGTCAATTTTGCCAAGAGTATTCTGTTGCCCAGCCAACGTATCACGTTCCTGGGAACAGTTCTCGACTCCGTACTTATGAGAGCATGGCCCACACCGGCCCGTGCTCTAACGATTCAGCAGCTCGCAGCATCGTTCACAGAGGGCTCTTATGTACCCCTCAGAACGTTCCAGAGGATCCTTGGCCTCATGGCCTCCGCATCATCAGTACTCCAACCCGGCCTACTGCGTATGCGTCCTCTTCAGCTGTGGCTAGCACCTCTGGTGCCACCCCACGCCTGGCATTCAGGCCACTTGGTTATCAAGGTGAACCAGCGCTGTGTTCAAGCCCTGGCCCCTTGGAAAGACGCCAGCTGGTACCAGCAGGGCGTAAGCATGGGGGTGGTCTCAGAGAGGAGGGTGATTTCAACAGACGCTTCCAACTCAGGTTGGGGAGCGCTGTACGAGGGCAGGCCTGCCTCCGGCCTCTGGTCGAGCTCGGAGAAACGCCTACACATCAACTGCCTCGAAATGAGAGCAGTTTTTCTAGCCCTAAAAACCTTCCTTCCTCACCTGGCTGGACACCACGTGCTGGTCCGAACGGACAATATGTCAGTGGTCTCCTACATAAATCGCCAGGGCGGCCTCAGGTCCCACAACCTGCTTGCCATAGCCACGCAGCTCCTGCTATGGGCTCACACCAACCTGCGCTCGCTCAGGGCAGCTCACGTGCCAGGCACGTTGAACACAGGAGCAGACATGCTCTCTCGGGGCAGAGTTCCCCCAGAGGAATGGTCTCTCCACCCTCAGACGGTTCTCCTGCTTTGGGAGGTCTTCGGGAAGGCAGAAGTAGATCTTTTCGCCTCAGAAGACAACTGTCACTGCCCAATATTCTTTTCAAAGAACAGGGATGCGTTGGCCCACGACTGGCCCAACCTCCCTCTCTATGCGTTTCCTCCGGTCTCGATGCTCCCTCAGGTCATCGAACGGATCAGGAACACCAAAAGCGCGGTCCTCTTGGTGGCTCCTCTCTGGCGGACCCAGATTTGGTTCCCAGAGTTGATGCAACTGTCTGTAACAGACCCTTGGCCAATTCCACTGAGGTGCGACCTTCTGGCTCAGGCCAACAGGACAATCTGGCATCCTCGTCCCGACTTGTGGGCCCTACATGTATGGCCACTCAACGGGTACCCCAGGATCTCCCAGAAGGTGTCCTAAACACTATTATGGAGGCTAGAGCTCCGTCTACTAGACGCCTCTATCTCCTAAAATGGTCAGTGTTTTCCAGCTGGTGTTTAGCTCGAAACCTCGACCCACACACTTGTGAAGTGCCAAATGTGCTTTCTTTTCTACAAGAGATGTTGGATGCGGGTCGCTCCCCCTCCACTGAATGCGTTGTTGTCTTTGGAGCTCTATCGATTTGATTTATAATTCTTGATTTTACTCTTTAAACTTACTTACAACAAACATTTTCTACTTTTCCTCACTGAGAAGCACTACTGCTCAAACCTCATAGTTACAACGCGGACTGTTGAGCAGACGTGTCTCAAGCCTGTTAGTGATTCTACGCTGGATACTCTTATAGGTTACTCCCGGGGATCACGGCTGAACGCGTCTTCTCAACACTCACTTACAAACATTTTTCACCTATCGTGCACCTACTCTACACCCGTACCACTTAAAAGACGGATTATATCTAAGACGCTTGTCAGAAATTAGTATTAATTGATAGCATCACTGGTAGTGTCGTTGCTAACTTACTGTCCATCTGTTAAAATGGCGAATATATCAGATGCAAGTAGTCTACCTTTTGGTGCAGGTGAGGACACATTTGAGCTGCACGCGGTACAGTCTGAGCTGGAAGCTGTTGAGAAACAGATCCACGACCTTTTAGTGAGACAGGCCGAGCTGAGAGACCGGCGTTTAGCTCTTGAAACATCACGCGCTGATGCTCACAAATCAGAGATTAATGTTACTAACCGGCTGACTCCGACCTCGTCTACTCCGTGCGTTACTCGGCATCGGTTCCGAGCGCCAAGGTCGCGATCAGCCATGGTCTCGTTCACTCCGGCTCCAACACGCCACCACGAAGCCTGGATATTTCCGCAGCGGAAGACGCGAGTCAGGTCTAGACCAAGACCCTCTCCGACCCTCCCGGTTTTCGAGTTATCCACACAAAACCGCTTCTCCGCTCTTCGCGAAACAGAACGCGATGCTGTGATCATCGGTGATTCCATTGTTCGGCACGTCCATGCTACATCAGGTAAAAATAAGGTGCACAGTCACTGCTTTCCTGGTGCTCGTGTTTCTGAAATCGCTGCTCGCGTTCCCGAGATTCTGAACGATAACGAGCGCGTCGGAACTTTGGTATTGCACGCGGGAGTGAACGACATCAGGCTGCGCCAGACGGAAGTTCTGAAGAAAGACTTCAGGAATCTGATCGATACGGTACGCAGCACATCGCCTGATATAACGATCATTGTGTCAGGACCGCTTCCCACGTACCGTCTAGGACATGACAAGTTTAGTAGATTATTCGCGCTAAATGAATGGTTAACGTCATGGTGCAATGAGCAGAAACTGCTCTTTGTAAATAATTGGAATCTGTTTTGGGAGCGTCCTAGGCTATACCGTGCTGATGGCTTACACCCAAACAGATTCGGATCGGATCTTCTGTCAGATAACATCTCCAAAACGTTAAATACCTTTTGACTAGTAACCAAAAGTCCAAATCATAGTCTCTGCTGCACCAAATTAACTGATATAAATACTAGTGTAGAACATTGCATAGAAACTGTGTCTATTCCTCGTTTAGTGCGATCAAATAATAAATCTACTGCAGGATCTAGGAAAAATCTAATTGTTATTAAAACAGAAAATGTTGCTATTAGTAAACAAAAACAATTTCTAAAGCTAGGTCTTTTAAACATTAGATCACTCACACCTAAGGCAGTTATTGTAAATGAAATAGTCACAGATAATAGCATAGATGTACTTTGCCTTACTGAAACCTGGCTTAAACCAAATGATTATTTCGGTCTAAATGAGTCTACTCCATCAGGATACTCCTATAAGCACGAGCCCCGTCTGATTGGTCGTGGCGGCGGTATTGCAACTATCTATAGAGATATTCTCAATGTTACTCAGAAAACGGGTTATAAGTTTATTTCATTTGAAGTACTTGTACTAAATGTTACGCTCTTAGATGATAGAAAAACATCCCTATTATCTTTAGCCTTGGCTACCGTATATAGACCACCAGGGCCTTACGCTGATTTCCTAAAAGAATTTGCAAATTTTCTCTCAGATCTATTGGTCAATGTCGATAAAATATTAATTGTTGGAGATTTTAACATACACGTAGATAATCAAAATGATACGTTAGGGGCTGCGTTTATAGACTTATTAAACTCCTTTGGGGTTAAGCAAAACGTTACCGGACCGACTCATCGTTTTAATCATACACTCGATTTAATTATATCACATGGAACCGATCCAACCGATATAGATATCATTCCGCAAAGTGATGATGTAACTGACCATTACATGGTAACTTGCATATTACGTACCCCGGTAATATATCATGCTGCGCCGCGTTATCGATTAGGCAGAACAATCCTTCCATCCACCATAGATAATTTTTCAAATTGCTTATCGGATCTGTCTCAGCTGCTGCCTGAACCTAAACAAACAGATGAACTAGACGAACTAACCAGCACTATGAGCACCGTTCTCTCTGGAAAATGGGATATTGTTGCACCTATGAGACTAAAAAAAGGTCAGAGAGAAAATTAAAGCACCATGGTACAACAATACTACTCGTGTTCTAAAGAGAGAAACCCGTAATTTAGAGCGTAAATGGAAACAAACTAATTTAGAGGTTTTTAGAATCGCTTGGAAAGACAGTACGTCACGCTATAAAAAGGCCCTAAAAGCGGCCAGGGCTGAGCATCTCCGCAAACTAATAGAAAATAACCAAAACAATCCTAGGTTCTTATTTAACACCGTGGCTAGACTAACAAATAAACAAGCGTCACCTGAACAAAATATTCCGTTACAGTTTAGTAGTAATGATTTCATGAATTTTTTCACTGAGAAAATAGAAAACATCAGATCCACAATTGTAAACGTTCAATCTTCAATCGCGCCTTATAATTCAGCCTCGATTATCACCCCGCAAGAACAATTACAGTGCTTTACAACTATAGAACAAAAAGAGTTAAATAAATTTATCATTTCCTCTAAAACAACAACATGTTTATTAGATCCCATACCAACTAAACTATTGAAAGAAGTGTTACCTATAGTGGAAGAGCCTCTCCTCAATATTATTAACTCGTCTTTATCTTTAGGTCATGTTCCAAGAACATTTAAATTGGCAGTTATAAAACCACTAATTAAGAAACCACAATTAGACCCAAATAACCTAGCAAATTATAGACCCATTTCAAATCTTCCTTTTATGTCCAAAATATTAGAAAAAGTTGTGTCTGCCCAACTGGGCTCTTTCTTGCAAGAAAATGACACCTATGAAAAGTTTCAGTCTGGGTTCAGGCCGCATCATAGCACTGAAACTGCGCTCGTTAAAATCACAAATGATTTACTCTTAGCTTCTGACCAAGGCTGTATCTCAATACTAGTTTTACTTGATCTTAGTGCTGCGTTCGATACTATAGATCACACAATACTCTTAGATCGGCTACAAAACTATACCGGTGTTCAAGGACAAGCATTAAGCTGGTTCAGATCATACCTATCTGACCGCTACCATTTTGTCTATTTAAACGGAGAAAAATCGATCATAACTCCAGTAAACTATGGAGTGCCGCAAGGATCTGTGTTAGGCCCTCTATTATTCTCAATATATATGCTGCCACTTGGAAATATTATAAGGAAACATGGAATTAGTTTCCATTGTTATGCTGATGACACTCAACTATATATTTCATCACGGCCGGATGAAAACGCTAAATTATCCAAATTGACAGAGTGTGTTAAAGATATAAAAGATTGGATGACGCACAATTTTCTTTTATTAAATCCAGATAAGACAGAGGTAATACTTATCGGTTCAAAAAACCGCCCACAAAACCTCCTTCAATACAACTTTAACATAGTAGGGTGTCCTGTTACTTTATCCTCTACAGTAAAAGACCTGGGTGTTATATTAGATTGTAACTTGTCTTTTGAAAATCATATTTCATATGTTACAAAAACAGCCTTTTTTCACCTTAGAAATATTGCTAAATTACGTAACATGCTATCTGTTTCTGATGCAGAAAAGCTAGTTCATGCATTCATGACCTCGAGACTAGATTACTGTAATGCTTTATTAGCTGGTTGTCCTGCATCCTCAATAAACAAGCTACAGTTAGTCCAAAATGCCGCCGCTAGAGTTCTTACTAGATCAAGAAAGTTTGACCATATAACACCAATTTTATCATCACTACATTGGTTACCTATAAAGTTCCGTATTAATTACAAGGTATTGCTACTGACTTATAAAGCCCTAAACGGCTTAGCTCCAGTTTATTTAACGGATCTTCTATCGCCCTATAATCCATCGCGCTCTTTAAGATCACTAAATTCGAGGCTTCTGGTCATACCTAGGATATCCAGATCCACCAAAGGAGGGAGAGCATTTTCACATTTAGCACCAAAACTCTGGAATAGCCTTCCTGATACTGTTCGTAGCTCAGATTCGCTCTCCCAGTTTAAAACTAGATTAAAGACGCATCTCTTCAGCCAGGCATTCATATAATATTTTA
This sequence comes from Scardinius erythrophthalmus, assembly GCF_964197995.2. NCBI lineage: Eukaryota > Metazoa > Chordata > Actinopteri > Cypriniformes > Leuciscidae > Scardinius > Scardinius erythrophthalmus. The sequence continues at coordinate 14,706,256 of NC_138234.1, forward strand.
ATCTTACAGTTAAATCCGGTCTCTACTTCATAAACGCCAGAGGAGAACTGGCCCCCGACTGAGCCTGGGTTCTCCCAAGGTTTTTTTTTTCTCCATTAGGTCACCTAATGGAGTTTTTCGGTTCCTTGCCACTGTTGCCTTTGGCTTGCTCAGTTGGGGATACTTAATTTGATTAATCGATTCAACAGTGCTATTGATCTGCATTACCAAACGTGGACGTTTTACACCAGAAACATACACTGATGTACTATTTTATTTAATACTGTGAAGCTGCTTTGATACAATCTGTATTGTGAAAAGCGCTATATAAATAAAGTTGACTTGACTTGACTTGACTCCACTCTCAAAGTGTACGTGGCAGCCATCGCTGCTTTTCACGTATTGGAAGCCGGAGCCTCCTTAGGTAAAAACGACCTTATAGTTCGTTTCCTTAAGGGTGCCAGAAGGCTTAACCCGCCTCGGCCACCGTCTGTGCCGGCCTGGGACCTTTCACTGGTCCTGCGGGCTCTTAGGGGACCTCCCTTTGAACCACTTCAGTCGGCAGATCTCAAGCCCCTCTCTCTGAAGACCGCCCTGCTTCTGGCACTGGCGTCAGTTAAAAGAGTAGGGGACTTGCAGGCGCTCTCTACTAGCGCTTCCTGTCTGGAGTTTGGCCCTAATGACTCCAAGGTCATCCTTAGGCCAAGACATGGATATATTGCTAAGGTGCTCTCAACTCCGTTCAGAGCCCAGGTTATTTCTCTGTCAGCTCTTCCCTCCTCCGAAGAGGACAGTGATTCTCTCACGCTTTGCCCCGTCAGAGCTTTGAGAATTTATCTGGAGCGTTCAGCCTCTTTCAGACAGTCTGAACAGCTCTTTGTTTGTTTCGGGGGCCGAACCAAGGGCCTTCCGGTTACTAAGCCCACGCTGTCCAGGTGGATAGTTGACGCCATTGCTCTGGCTTACACTTCACTGGGCCTTTCCTGTCCCATAGGTGTTAAAGCTCACTCCACGAGAGGTGTCGCCTCTTCGTGGGCCTGGTCGAGTGGTGTTCCTATCGAGGACATTTGTGCGGCGGCCGGCTGGTCCGTTCCGTCCACATTTGTCAGATTCTATAACCTAGACGTTCCTGCCCTGCAGGCACGAGTTCTTTCTGTCTAAACCCTGGCTTTGCGGACCCAGGCTGACTTTAGGACTCAGACACATGAGTGTTCTTATCCGGACATTTGTGCGGTGGCCGGTTGGTCCGTTCCGTCCACATTTGTTAGATTCTATAGCTTGGATGTTCCTGCTCTGCAGGCACGAGCTCTTTTCTGTTCAGAACCTGGCTCTGCGGACTCAGTCTGACTTCAGACCTGAACACGTGAGTGTTCCTATACAGGATATTTGTGTGGCGGCCGGCTAAGTCCACTCCGTCCACATTTGTGAGTTTTTTCAACTTATATGTCTCTGCTTTGCAGACACAATTTTTCCTTCTAGACTTTGGCTCTGTGGACCCAGAATAGTTGTGAAATTGGACACTCAGTTGTCACTGGACTTGTGGTAAAGTTAATCTGGCCCTTGGCCCAGATCTTTATTATTGGATATTTTCTGGGCCCGAAATTCGGTCTCGTTTTATCCTGGCTATTCTGTAACTTCCCGGAACTTCTGGTGAGTCAGAGCGGCCATAAGAGATTAATTGCATGGCGTTTTAAATAAGCGTTCCCACAGCGTTTGCAACGCAGTACGAGAGAACGTTCTCGTAAGGGAACGTACTTGGTTACTTACGTAACCTCGGTTCCCTTAGAGATAAGGGAACGAGTACTGCGTTGCCTTGCCGTGCAATCTCTCTTATGTCAGGTGTTTTCGCTTCAGTCGATTATATCTGTCAAATGGCGGAATATTGTCTATATTTATATGCTTTGGTCACGTGCAGTTTCGCGCGCTTGACACTGGCAGTGTGCCAAGCTCCCTGATTGGTTCGCGCGCCTCTGCCGATCCGCCATTGGTTCGTGCAGTTGCCCACAGCACAGCCTATCAGCTCGCTCGCGCGAGCTTGATGCTCTCGCCTGTGCTGCATGCAATGCGTTTTAAAATAAAGGCTTCAATATTCTAGAGAAAAGGAGTTTTCCCACAGCGTTTGCAACGCAGTACTCGTTCCCTTATCTCTAAGGGAACCGAGGTTACGTAAGTAACCAAGTGCGTTTTTTTTATTATTTTTTTTAGCAATTTCTAAAAGCTGAAGGAATCTTTCCTCTCTCTCTCGTCGCTCTTTCTTTTCTTTCCTCCCTTTCATTAGCCACTCTATAAGAACACAGGTGTGGTCATCAGCCCCTGCAAAATCAACACAGAATTTAACATTAGTGATGAACCATGGTCAATCTATATTATTAAATTAATATTAATGTTGGACAAGTTGAGGTACACTTGATAACAGTAGCTTGCTTTGTAGCCAACACATATTACATATCAACACTGGTAAAGAAGAAATAAAATCATTGTAAAATTAAAAAATAAAAGTTTTGTAACCCTCTCATTTAACTGAGAAACAACGTCGTTGTTTAAATAAAACAGTGTTAACTGACAGACATTAGCTCGTTCTGTTCGGCAATAATAATAATGATAAAATTGTAATTTTGCAGCCAATTCACAAACTTGTACCCTCGATTTACATTATTTAAACTTTTAACAAGTCAATCGTTTACTTGTATGATGTTAAACGAATACAATTTAACCACAAATAAACAAAAAGTGTGTTGTAAAGTACTTACACTTGAAAACAGCCGCGTCTCCGTTTTCCGCCATTTTCAAATATAACGACGACAACTCCTCTCCCGTGGCATCATGGGATAGTAAAGTGTCCATCGTATGCGCACTTCAGAATCTCGCCGGATGTAGTAGGTCATCCGGGTACTTCTCGCCTACTGTTTTTCGAATTCTATGATTTCGGACATACTACTCTGCTCGCGTACTGTTTTTCGAATACTATATAGTAGGGAAGTATTCGATTTCGGACGCAGCCAGAGACACCGTTCAAACTTTAAAACGTCCGGTCAGTACCGATGTAAGTTTCTCGCGAAGATGACATCACGAGTCTATGTCGTTCGTCCGCCATAGTGGATTGAACAGAAAGCGAAACTAAATTTTCACAGGTCACAAATTTGGTCCGAACTTCACGAAACTGGATGTACATGATCCTTGGACCAAGCCTCACAAAAGTTACTAGAAGGAAATCGGCGGCGTAGTCGCCAAACAGGTAGTCGTCCATATCTCAGGAACTCTGTCACGTATCGAAACCAAACTTTGTACATGAACTCGGGACTCCAATGTGAGGAAGCACAAGATCTGATCTGATTTTTTTTTTTTTTTTTTTTCAGGCTAATTGACAAACCCATTTACCTATGTCTATGCAAAAGTTTTACCTTTCACACTTTTAATGTTAATGCATTTAGACAGTAGCTGAAACATGCTCAAACAATCAACAACGTCGCTCTAGAGGTGCGTTGTGGACTGCGAAGTGGACTTAACAGGGTTTTCCGCCATCTTAAGTGAGATTCCAATCCGAAGGGAGCGAACATGTTCAGTTCGAAGGGCGCTGCGCACGGCATAGGGAATAAGGGAACATCGATACATCACTTCACAGGAAGTGGAGAGCGATGATCATCCAACTGTCATTTCGCGCACCACGTCATCACCAGTCAGAACGGTCATAACTAACGATGTAGGAGTTTACGTATGTGTGTAAGTATTCATACATTTCGCCATTGTTATACAAATGACAGTATTTTAACGGTTATTGTTGTGAATATTACATATACTATTTTTGATGATTATAATTTACCTCAGTGTATGCAGCCAGCTTAGCTAGTTTGTGAAGTAAAGTGATTTATTTTAGGTAGTTGTAAAATAGTGCAATATAATTGTAAATATATAATATAATAATAAAAATATGAATGTAGTCCTATATATATTTATGTTATATCATAATCTGCACGACCCCGTCGTTGACTTTGATTCAGGATGGATGGCGTGCTCAATTCCTTTTGAGTTTGATTTGGGTGCTCTTCGGTCCAAGGTAGAACATCTAAGGTGCAGTGTGGAGAAAAAATCTCTGGTAGCCGAGGCACTCCTTAGTTAAAATGTCTTTATTAAAGAAATGACATGTCCTAAACGGACAACTTTAAAATGCCCACGCGTAGCGGCATGGGGCCTTCTTCAGGGCATAATGAAGCAGATAGAAAACAGGTCTTATAATGACAGAGACACACAAGTAGAAGCTAACACACAGGTGCTAACAATCAATGTTGAAGATCTGCAGGTAATTGCTAGGACACGCCTCTCACATGGCTCTCAGCACCAAAGCTACAAGTCACAATAATTAACAAAAACACAGGCACCAAATAGCATGCATATATATTCATGCATATATTGCTAAGGCACACCTCTCACATGGTTCTCAGCACTAAAGCTGTTGGTCACAATAATAAACAAAAAACAAGCAACAGATAGCATGCATAGTATACACTCATGCACATATTGCTAGGACACGCCCCTCACATGATTCTCAGCATTAAAACTGTTAGTCCCAATGTAAGCAGGAAACACAAGCAACAGATAGCATACATATATTCATGTATACACATTCATGCATACATATACAATACACAAAAAAAAAAAAAAAAAAAAAAAAAGGTAAGTAGGCACAGAAAAGAACAATGTTACAAAATCACAAAAAAGGTCTATAATCTATCTCCTCATTTAATCCTGGATAGTCCATCGCTTTAAAGCTCCATATCCAAAAGGTTTCACGTTGCAATAACTGTTTTAAAATGTCACCTCCACGTATTGATTTTTTAATAATTTCAATGCCCTGAATTCTCAAAGATGATGGGTCACTATGGTGTATTTCTTTATAGTGTTTGGCCATAGGGTAATCATCGTTGTTGACTCGGATTGCGTATTTGTGTTCATAAAACCGCTCTTTTAGTTTTCTTTTAGTTCTGCCCACATAGAAACACCCACATGGGCATTGTAGCCGGTAGACCACATATTCAGAGTTACAGTTAATAAAACCATTAGTCTTAAATTCTCTCTGCGTTCTCAAATCACAAAAAGTTTTACTTTGGATGACACCCTCACAATGACTGCAAGATCCACATCTATAGGTCCCCCACAACCCTTTTTCTAGCCATGTTTTTTGTTTAGGACCTGGAAGATAACTTCTTACAAGTTTGTCCCTTATGGATGGTGCCTTCTTGAACACTGTCATAGGCGGCTCTGGAAAAACGTCTTTCAGAATAGGATCACTTTGAATTAACCCCCAGTTGGACTTAATTATTTGTTTCATTTCAGAGGCACTGCTACTATATTGGGTAACAAAGACAGGTCTAGAATTGTTTTTGACCATGTCTTTTCTCCTCTTTTTCTTCTTTAGTAGGTCAGAGCGTGTTGTGGAACGTGCTTTTATTATTGCTTTTTCTATTATCATTGGTGAGTAGCCCCTAGCCCTGAACCTTAATGACATATCTTGAGCCTGCATTTCGAAATCAGAATCATTGTTACAAATGCGTCTAAGACGCTGAAATTGTCCAAAAGGAATGTTATCTTTCAGGCTCCTTGGATGGAAGCTGTCAGCCCTCAATAAAGTGTTTCTATCTGTGCTTTTCCTATATATTGTTGTGTATAAGAGATTATTGTCATCTATGGAGATAGTCAAGTCCAAAAAAATTATAGATGTTTTTGAATGTTCAATTGAAAGTTTTATATTTGGGTTAGTTGTATTGATGTACTCATGAAACTGCAAAAGTTCTTCCTCATTTCCAGACCAAACAAAAAGGATATCATCAATAAAGCGTCCCCAAAATACCATCTTGTCACAGAATTTGTTATTGGATCGATTATATATGTATTGCTCTTCCCAGTGACCTAAAAATAAATTAGCATAATTAGGAGCAAAACATGCACCCATCGCTGTGCCCTTGAGCTGTCTAAAGAAATTGTCTTGGAAGAGGAACACATTATTGTTTAAAATCCATTCTGTGAGAGAAAGTAAAAAATGGTTAGGTGGTGACGTCTCCGACCTATGTATCAAATAGTGTTGTAAGGCTAATAGGCCTTCCTGATGATTAATATTGGTATATAGGGAGGCTACATCTAGAGTCACCAAATAACAATCTTTAACATTTGTGATATTCATAAGTTTACATAGCACATCAGTAGTGTCTTCAATGAAAGAAGGGAGAAGGTGATGGTATGCCAATGTAGTCGAATGTCTTTCTCAGATAGTCTCTTCAAATCAAAATATAAATGGTCCCGTCTTTTACCTCATGTGGAGAAACTTCAACCAGAAGGGAGTCAGGTACCACAATGTGTTTGCCCTCCTCAGTGGAGTATGAAAAGGAATTTGCCTTTTTATCACTCATGTTTTGTGACACAATCAATAATCACAAATTAAACAGGAACACTCACTTCTTCGAGTGGAGCAGCAAGCCAACGAAGGTCAACCTTGTAATGACCACAAAAGTACTGTTTTCAAAGGAGGTGCAGTTGTAGTAATGGATAAATGTTCATATATTGTTGAAGCTCAAAGACAATTAGGAAATAATATTTATTATGAGCAATTGCAAAGAAATCCAATTGTAAAAATGAAAAAACGAATTGAGGGACATTTTATCCTATGGTAGAGACCAAAAATGGATCTCAGACAATGAATTTGTTTTTCTAATGAATGAGAATCCCCAAATGCCATGTTTCTACATGTTCCCTAAGATCCATAAGAATTTAGAACAACCTGAGGGTAGACCCATTATCTCAGGCAATGGATCTTTGACTGAGCCCTGCTCCCAATTTGTGGACTTTTTTATAAAACCTCTAGTGCGGAATCTCCCTTCTTTCATTGAAGACACTACTGATGTGCTATGTAAACTTATGAATATCACAAATGTTAAAGATTGTTATTTGGTGACTCTAGATGTAGCCTCCCTATATACCAATATTAATCATCAGGAAGGCCTATTAGCCTTACAACACTATTTGATACATAGGTCGGAGACGTCACCACCTAACCATTTTTTACTTTCTCTCACAGAATGGATTTTAAACAATAATGTGTTCCTCTTCCAAGACAATTTCTTTAGACAGCTCAAGGGCACAGCGATGGGTGCATGTTTTGCTCCTAATTATGCTAATTTATTTTTAGGTCACTGGGAAGAGCAATACATATATAATCGATCCAATAACAAATTCTGTGACAAGATGGTATTTTGGGGACGCTTTATTGATGATATCCTTTTTGTTTGGTCTGGAAATGAGGAAGAACTTTTGCAGTTTCATGAGTACATCAATACAACTAACCCAAATATAAAACTTTCAATTGAACATTCAAAAACATCTATAATTTTTTTGGACTTGACTATCTCCATAGATGACAATAATCTCTTATACACAACAATATATAGGAAAAGCACAGATAGAAACACTTTATTGAGGGCTGACAGCTTCCATCCAAGGAGCCTGAAAGATAACATTCCTTTTGGACAATTTCAGCGTCTTAGACGCATTTGTAACAATGATTCTGATTTCGAAATGCAGGCTCAAGATATGTCATTAAGGTTCAGGGCTAGGGGCTACTCACCAATGATAATAGAAAAAGCAATAATAAAAGCACGTTCCACAACACGCTCTGACCTACTAAAGAAGAAAAAGAGGAGAAAAGACATGGTCAAAAACAATTCTAGACCTGTCTTTGTTACCCAATATAGTAGCAGTGCCTCTGAAATGAAACAAATAATTAAGTCCAACTGGGGGTTAATTCAAAGTGATCCTATTCTGAAAGACGTTTTTCCAGAGCCGCCTATGACAGTGTTCAAGAAGGCACCATCCATAAGGGACAAACTTGTAAGAAGTTATCTTCCAGGTCCTAAACAAAAAACATGGCTAGAAAAAGGGTTGTGGGGGACCTATAGATGTGGATCTTGCAGTCATTGTGAGGGTGTCATCCAAAGTAAAACTTTTTGTGATTTGAGAACGCAGAGAGAATTTAAGACTAATGGTTTTATTAACTGTAACTCTGAATATGTGGTCTACCGGCTACAATGCCCATGTGGGTGTTTCTATGTGGGCAGAACTAAAAGAAAACTAAAAGAGCGGTTTTATGAACACAAATACGCAATCCGAGTCAACAACGATGATTACCCTATGGCCAAACACTATAAAGAAATACACCATAGTGACCCATCATCTTTGAGAATTCAGGGCATTGAAATTATTAAAAAATCAATACGTGGAGGTGACATTTTAAAACAGTTATTGCAACGTGAAACCTTTTGGATATGGAGCTTTAAAGCGATGGACTATCCAGGATTAAATGAGGAGATAGATTATAGACCTTTTTTGTGATTTTGTAACATTGTTCTTTTCTGTGCCTACTTACCTTTTTTTTTTTTTTTTTTTTTTTTTGTGTATTGTATATGTATGCATGAATGTGTATACATGAATATATGTATGCTATCTGTTGCTTGTGTTTCCTGCTTACATTGGGACTAACAGTTTTAATGCTGAGAATCATGTGAGGGGCGTGTCCTAGCAATATGTGCATGAGTGTATACTATGCATGCTATCTGTTGCTTGTTTTTTGTTTATTATTGTGACCAACAGCTTTAGTGCTGAGAACCATGTGAGAGGTGTGCCTTAGCAATATATGCATGAATATATATGCATGCTATTTGGTGCCTGTGTTTTTGTTAATTATTGTGACTTGTAGCTTTGGTGCTGAGAGCCATGTGAGAGGCGTGTCCTAGCAATTACCTGCAGATCTTCAACATTGATTGTTAGCACCTGTGTGTTAGCTTCTACTTGTGTGTCTCTGTCATTATAAGACCAGAGGGGTATTGCACAAAAGCAAGATAAGGGATTAAGCTGGGATTTTCCAGTTATCCTGGCTGAATTTAGCCCTGACTCGGTTGCATGAAGGGAGGCTAAATTAATCTACATTAAGTTACTATGGAGATTTACACTTTGCAGCTAGCCTGCTCCGGAGCAGGCTAACAACCAGGCTAAGATTAATCCTAGTGATTTATCGGCTAGTTCCTCCCTAAATCCTACTAGATATTAATGTGTTTTAGTCACTTCATGGTCCTGCATTAAAATACTAGATATACTGTCATTCATCCAAGTATGCGTACTGTTATTTTAGTTATTATTGAAAACTGCTGTTAATTTCAATGTCAGAGGTTTGATGAATATTATTCGAGATTTAAAGCATTTATTGTCATACACCCAGTGAGGAAAGCAGATTTTCCTGAGCAATTATTACTTTACTGTCCACAATGAATGCCAACACAGTGCAAAAGAACTATACAATACAATATGAGAAATAGAATATAGACTGTATATCTATATGCAAGTATAGAGTAGAAATGTACTGTTGAATGAGAAAAAATATCAATATATAATATTTTATTGCAGTTGATGAGATACAGTGCTATGCATAAGTTTAGACACCCATGCTAAAAAGAGGAATAAAAAAATCATCTTTTGGAAATTGAACTTAATGCCTTAATTAAAAAAATTAGGAAAAATCCAACCTTTAAGGACACCAATTTTCTTTGTGAATGAATAATGTATCGTAAATAAAAAAAAATTCTTCCTTAAAATACAGGGTTTATAAGTCTGGACACCCCTATGTTAAATTCCCATAGAGGCAGGCAGATTTTTATTTTTAAAGGCCATTACTTCATGGATCCACCTATACTATGCATAAAGTTCCCTTGGCCTTTGGAATTAAAATAGCCCCACATCATCACATAGCCTTCACCATTCCTAGAGATTGGCATGGTTTTATTTCAGTTAGCCTAATGATTTGCATTGAGAGATGATCTTATGGAAAGTACCCCAGTCCAATCTCTAGGTATGGTGAAGGCTATGTGATGATGTGGGGCTATTAGATGGATAAAAATAGAGCAAATTATCTGATTATAGATCAAATCAATTATAAACAAAACCTACATACAAATTGATAAGAGTAAAAAGATTATTGACATAAAAGAAACTAAATAGATCAAATAGATGCACATAGTGGGTAGGTGTTTGCAATTATTCTACATGTTAAATGCATGTCCACTGGTCACATTTAAGGCAAAGTATACAATTATTTTTGAAAATGACAAGTAGGGCCTAACTCCTTGAATTGTAATTATGAGGGTTTCAGTGGAGCACTGGTTATTTGGACTACTTATGCATTCAATCGGTCCGCTATTGTTTGCCAAGCATTCTCTCTTTGCTTTATTACAGCAGCTGTGTTGACTTTTTTACATAGTATATGTTTCACTTCTTCATACGTTTCCATAAGAAGCTGTTGCTCATTAGGCGAAAGTATGCCGCACGGGTTTTGTCCATTTTTGCATCGGTGATTCTGTGATCGATTTCGTGATCTTTTTAAGAATGCCGTGAACGCGCATTTATCCAAACTATATACACCCGGCTTGACATATCCGCGCGCTCTCATCCTGGCTCAGCAAACGTGCAACGGATTAAGCCAGGATGCACTGATTAAACTAGGTCAAGCCGCGACTGTTCTGTTATCCTGGCTTTCTTAATTCTACTTTTGTGCAATACCCCTCTGTTTTCTATCTGCTTCATTATGCCCTGAAGAAGGCCCCATGCCGCTACGCGTGGGCATTTTAAAGTTGTCCGTTTAGGACATGTCATTTCTTTAATAAAGACATTTTAACTAAGGAGTGCCTCGGCTACCAGAGATTTTTTCTCCACACTGCACCCGTCGTTGACTTTCTTTGATGACGTTTGCACAGGGTGTTTCAAATGAGTGGTTATTGTCAGTGAAGTCCACTTCGACTGATATACCGTGCTCAGGGAGTAGGGGAGCAGTGAACACTGCGTATGGACCCTGTCGAATGGAACGCACCTTAGATGTGTAAAAACAAGTGGAAAGCGCTCTCTCCTTTCCAAAAGCGCTTGCTGTCCCGTGGCGTCTGTCGTTGCTATGCAACCGTGAACTGCGCTCTCCATGATGACAAGGAAGTATCAGCAAAAGATTAATTGATTTCTAGCCCTTGCATTAGCTTTACTACTAGATATATTTATGGAGATGAAAAATAATAAGGCGCCCTGTACAGCTATGATCAGCTGTTCGGCTGAACATTCAATGTTGTTATGCTGCAAGCTGATCAGTTGGTTCGTTGCCGCGCTCTATCACTCGCACACCATAAAGAGCAAATTGTTTTTTAATGTTTCAATTAAAATGACATAATTTGGTAGCAGATCATTTCTTCACAAACAGCTCATTATGACTCAATGTTAAAATGCTGCACCTACACTCGATAGTGTGAATAAGAACAGCGCAACGCAAACCACTGCATTGACAGCGTGAAACATAATGATCTGTCTACGGCCAGGGCTCAGCGGATGCCGGTCCAGCGCTGATTGAGGAATTAAATTAGAAAATAAAAGACAGTTTGACATCTTTTTTCTCGCATCTGTGAATTTATTTTTTAATCATTTGCTCTGAGATGAAGCTAATATAATATTTGTGCGGGAATTTCTCGCACTATAAAAGCTAACCTTGCGGGAATGGTTTAAATTATGCGCAATCCCCACATTCCCGCACCGAAATTCAAGCCCTGAAATGGCAGCGGGATGTGTAACTCTAGCATATGCCGCATATGTCATATAAAGTTAGGCAAGGCCAAACAGCGTTATCCATGTTGTTGCGATTGCATCGCTAGAATAAGCTAATAGTGAAACTGATAGCGTTTTTCATTTAATTACAATATGAGGACTGACGGTAGGCTATAAAAATAAAAAAGCCTTTCTTTGTAGGTGATGACAACCATCTTGACAGCAGCAATCAAAGCATCGCTAATTACGGTAGACCTTAATTTGAGATAGTAAATTTGTTCCTATTCAAAGGGAACACTCAACCACAGAACAGCTGGGTGAGTTTTGTATTGGCTTATTGGATACAGTAAATGAAGACTGTCAACTTCTTTTCAATACTATTTCATCACCCAAAACACTCCCACTCTCTGCTGTATATTCATAACCAATTATTTCAAAACCAACAACCAAGCCACATAAACAATGCCATTGGGACTACTCCACATTGTAGACATGTCTCTTAATGCACATGAATTTTCACCTTTTTGCACAATCTTGAAAAAAGTACTATTGTTGAAATTCTCAGATCAAGCAAACTTCAACGCACCCTTATCCACTACCTGCTCACGTTAGTGAACCGCACCCGAGCAAGCACACTTTGCAGTTCCCCGGGAAATGCATTTTTCTAGTTAACAAGTGTAATCTAACAAAATTGAAAATTGTGTGGAATTTAAAATAGTTCTGAATTACATTTCTTAAACGTATATTGTACGTTTGAAATTTAACAAATTGAAATGTTTTTATGGCTGAATTTTATAGACATGTATTTTCAAACAATTGATTTTCTTTTCTTCTGAATACTGAAAATAAAGATTTCAAGTTTTCAAGAAGAAGAAATTCGGAATTCAAATTCAGTTCCCTTTCGAAAGGGAACTCTACACTACGTCAGAATGACGCTAAGGGGAACGCCTCAGGCGTGACAGGTGTCTGAAATCAAATATCAACTCACAGCAATCATGCTGACCGGCGACAGCCCGTGAATCATTAACGTGAATGATTAACGTGCAACCTGCAAGTATAAAAGGGCGCTTTGCAAACATGACACCATCTTTTCGTCTTCAGGGACTGTTTTTGTCTGTTAAAGGAACACTCCACCGTTTTTTGAAATAGGGCTTATTCACCTTCTTTCCTACATTTAGATAGGTGGGCAAATGCATTTTTGTCTCAGTGCATGCATTGTTTTAGTTTGACAGGGCCGGCGCTAGCTTAGCTTAGCATAATGAATGGAATCCTTTGTTGCCAGCTAGCATGTCCAGAGTAAAAGTGATATAAAAAAATATAAAAAACCCACCTAATTACTTCTTGTGGCCTGCGTATTCACAACAAGTACAAATAGCCATGCAGATTAACACTAGGTCGATTTCCTAGGCAGATATTGACTTATATATTAAGGACTATATTAGGGGGAAGCACAGGCGTGATATCTCTGCGCCCAAGTAGCAGTGCTTCGCCTGTGCTTCCCCCTAATATAGTCCCAAGTCAATATCTGCCTAGGAAATCGCCTAGTGTTAATCTGCATCGCTATTTGTACTTGCTGTGAATACGCAGGCCACAAGAAGTAATTACGTGGGTTTTTAATTTTTTTATATCATTTTTACTCAGGACATGCTAGCTGGCAACAATGGATTCCATTCATTATGCTAAGCTAAGCTAGCGCCGACCCTGTCAAACTAAAACAATGCATGCACTGAGACAAAAATGCATTTGCCCACCTATCTAAATGTTGGAAAGAAGGTGAATAAGCCCTATTTCAAAAAACGGTGGAGTGTTCCTTTAATTAAAACGTCTGCTACAGCAAAGATGAAACGCACATCTAAGGCAAGTCCTAAAACATATGTGAAATGTGTTGACCCGTGCCCAAGATATTTGTCGCCGGGTGACACTCACGAGATGTGTGTGTACTGTCTGGGTGAAGAGCACGCACGGGATGCTCTCGAGGGAGCATCCTGTGCAAACTGTGAGTGTTTTCCTATGAGAACGCTCCACTCTCGTCTGGCTCTCTTCTCGAGGGGAGAGAGTTCAGCATCTGGTCCTCGCGGATCGGGTCCCGCTCGTGCCGAGGCAGAGCGGCGACTCGCTTCATGGGGCTCCCAGATGGAGCTCGCTGACAGTCTCGAGAGGGTTGTTCACCTCTCGGACGCGTCATCGGCTGACGAGAGTGAGCTGCAGGTGGATGACGGAGACGATTCTCCTACTGATACTGCAGCGAGTGCTCTTCAGGCTGGGCAAGAGATGGCTGAGGAGGATGAATCAGATCCTCAACCTCGTCAGCCATCCTGCCCCACGTACGCTGAGTTGGTGGAAGTTATGAAGCGCGCCACTGACAAACTTCAGTTGCCATGGCGGCGCGCTCAGGGAGAGATCGCTCGCGGCCGGTTGGACGATCGATTTCTCCCTGAACAGAGACCACCAGCTCAACGGAGCCTTCCATTCCTTCCGGATCTCCATTCTGAGATCGAGAGGGCATGGGAGAAACCATACTCAGCCCGTATTCATCGACATCAGCAGGGTAATTTCGCTGATGTTGAGGGGATCGGGGAGTATGGTTATGTGTCGATGCCGCCCATTGACGAGACGTTTGCGAACTATCTCGTATCTGGGCGGGCGTCGACACTAAAAGCTCCGACTCTGCCATCCAAGCCTCTTAAAGTCACGGCTCACTTGAATGGCAGAGCGTACATGGCAGCAGGTCAGGCGGGTGCTGCCCTTCACACCATGGCAGTGCTCCAAGCCTACCAAGCTGATCTGCTGCGGGATCTCGACCAGGGGACGGGGCTGTCCCCTGAGGCGGTCGCTGAGTTGCGCCGGACCACAGATTTGTCTCTCCGGGCCACTAAACAGACTGCTGCCGCGATCGGCCGGTCGATGGCAGCGATGGTGGCCACGGAGAGGCATCTGTGGCTCAACTTGGCTGATATCGGGGAGAAGGAAAAAGCCCTTCTCCTTGATTCACCAGTTTCGCCTACTAAACTTTTTGGCACCTCCGTTGAGGCGGTGGTTGGAAAGTTTAGGGAGGCGAAGGCGCGCTCAGCCGCATTTAAAACCTGTATACCGCTGAGATCCGGGCCCCGGCCCAGGCAGGCGGGAGGACCTGGTCCGTCTTGGTCTGAGGACCATAGACAGGACCAGAGGTCTAGTGTTGCCTCTCGTGCGCCCCCTCCAGGGAGGAGCAGGACGCAGAGAAGGCGAGCCTCCCGCAGGAAGAGGGACTTAAGGGAGGTCATTCAGCGCAAGCGTAGCAACGCTCAGCGGAAGTAAGGGTTTGATCTCCCTGGAGGGCTTTTTCTACCGGCCCTCTCCCTCTTCTTGACTCCCCAGGCGTTTACGTTACACCAGCCCTGGGGTTGGGCCTATGATGAGAACTATGTTCTGATGGCCCGCCGTAGCAACTGGTTGATGTGAGCGCCTCTTTTAGGCATGTAAAAGTGGTGGACCCCAGGTTCGTTGAGACCTTTCTGGTGAAGTCTTCACTCCGCACGCCGCAGGTGAAACCTTTTTGGTTTTTGAGAATTTGTGTATATAACTAACACTTATTTGTATCTCTCTACAGAAGCCTTGTTCCCTGTATAGACCTAGGGGTCATTCTTAGAGGAATAAAAAAAGGTAAAGTATGGAAAAGACTTCAGGGCCCTGAAGCCTCCCCAGTTGGTGGCTGGAACGAATTAACGAGAAGCTCAAGGAAAATTGGCTTCCGTTCTGAGTATGTGATGGCCTTCCTGTCATAACATTTTTTATGCGTGGTGGGCCACCGCTCATTTCTGTTTAGCCTCAGGGCTGTTAGACACTCTGGGGTAGAGTAGTTGGTCTTCCTAAAAAAAAAAAAAAAAAAAGAGCTTTTTTGCTTTAGGTTTAGACTGACGCGGGGGCTTCAGATAGATCTTATGTCTTACCTATTGGTTTGTGACAGTGGTATCCTGAGTACTTCGCTCCCCTGAGCTCTGTAAGGTGTCAGTAGGTTGAGTGTTTCACAGCCTCTCAATCAAGTAGGCTGTGGCTCCTCCGAGCCCTCAGGTAGATCTATGCTTATAGGTCGGCCCTAACCCGGGCCGCCTCTGTAGCTGGCCTAGGCTAGGTTTGGGATGTTGGAGGCGTTCTGCTAAGTATAGCTGCCGCATTCATTATGTGTTAGGCTTCCTCCCCTAGATTTCAGCCTCCTCCCTTAATTGGGAGTTGTTGGCCAAGGCCCGCCCCTTTCACTGCATTCAGGGGTGGTAGAGTAATGCAGGGTGGTAGTTGAGGTATGATCCTTTAGGCAGGGTTAGGCTGTCTTTCGCTCTGCGATGTGATAGTTTGCCAGACCCTGCCGAACAGAGCTACTTGGATTAGGCCTCTAGAGCTGGCTCCACTTAGCCCGTTGAGCTGAACCGCTCGAAAGATGGGTGAAGGTTGGTTGGCTTGCAAGCAAGCCCCGCTTCCCCAGGCTGGGCACAGGACAATCCCTGTCACCCTTTGGAGCCACTTGCAGGCCCGCTCCCTGTCTAACGTTTCAGGGGCATATGGTGTTACTCCCCCGCTAACGCAGGTTAGTTTTGAGTAATCCATTCTCAGCTCTGTATTATCTACCTCACACCATGATGGCTCCGGTTGAGCAGGGAATTCTAACTACATTTCATTCCGGTATTTGAACTCCGCTCCCTTGAAGCTGACGCCCATGCATTTAGTAGGTAGGCCCTCAAAATGGGGCCTCCACTAGGCAGAGTGGCGTATGTTGTACTCCCCTGCTATGAGGGTATTGCTTTGTGCTGAGTACACTGCCTTGGGCAATGTGATTAGGTACCAGGATGCTGTAAGCGCTGTAGTAACAGTTTTTCTGCCTTGAAGGCTGCACAGTTAGGTAGTAGGCCCCAGCAGGCCTCCTTGACCGGGTAGCCCCTAAGCTAGGGCTCCTAGGCCAGCTCACCTTCGGTGGTTGGCCCTGGTAGTTCGGGCAGAAGACTCACTACCGAGTAGTAGGTCTTAACAGGCCTCCTCGGAGGTGGGTCACAACATTGTGGAGCATACACTAGGACAAAACTATAGGAAAAGTTTTTAATAGTATGGTTCCAGCAGTGTTCATTAAAGTAGCAGAAAGACTCGCTATCAGCTAGTAGGCTCGACCGGGCCTCCCTGTTAGGTGAGTCCCCAGCAGCAGTCACATCCAGCTGATTAGACTGTTTCAGGAAGTAGGCCTCTTCAGGCCTCCCTGAAGATGGGCTCTTACATTTTTTGTGGGGGTCAGGTAGTAGGCTTTACTAGGCCTCCCTGAGGGCTAAATCCCTCATACTGTGGTACTAAGTGGCCCTGAGGTTGAACTATCAGGTAGTAGGCCTCATAAGGCCTCCCTGAAGGCAAAGCCCCATAGACAGTCAACTGGACTGCCAGTCTGGCCCACTGTCAGCTGTGGTTTTCAGGTAGTAGGCCTCTCCAGGCCTCCCTGAAAGTAAGCTCCTTCATGTCATGGTTCTCTGGTAGTAGGCCTCACCAGGCTTCCCTGGAGTTGAGTTCCAACATACCTTGAGTTTCCCTTAATGTGGTTTTTCTGGTAACGGGTAGTAGGCCTCTCTAGGCCTCTCTGTAAGCGAACTCCCATGTACTGTGGTTATCAGGTAGTAGGCTTCACTAGGCCTCCCTTAAGCTGAGCTCCCACGTTTTGTGGTTGTCATGTAGCAGGCCTCTCCAGGCCTCTCTGTAAGTGAACTCCCATGCACTGTGGTTATCAGGTAGTAGGCCTCATTAGGCCTCCCTGAAGTTGAGCCCCCGCATACTGTGTTTGTCATGTAGTAGGCCTCTCCAGGCCTCTCTGTAAGTGAACTCCCAAGTTGTCATGTAGTAGGCCTTACCAGGCCTCCCTGGAGGGTTAGCTCCCACTTACTGTGTGTTTCCACTTAGCATGGTTTTTCAGGTAGTAGGCCTCGCTAGGCCTCCCTGAAGTTGAGCTCCCACATACTGTGGTTGTCGTGTAGAAGGCCTCACCAGGCCTCCTTGGAGGATTAGCTCCCACTTACTGTGTGTTCCACTGAGCATGGTTTTTCAGGTAGTAGGCCTCTCCAGGCCTCTCTGAAGGTGAGCTCCCACGTTTTGTGGTTATCAGATAGTAGGCTTCACCAGGCCTCTCTGAAGCTTCCACATACTGTGGTGTATAATGTATCCACTTTGAAAAACTCTTAAGTATTGCTGAGTTATTTGCTGATAAATAGAATTTCTTTTCTTTTCATAATCTATAAAATAATGTACTGCAATGTGTCAAAAACATCATACAGCTCATGAAACATTCTCAGATAATTGAAAATGGCACTTCATTTTTTACAGCATATTATTACAATTAAAATGAGCCCAAAATTAACATAATCTATTGCTTTTCATGAAAAAAAATTGCCCATGAGGGGGTGTCAAAGACTGTACAAAAAGGCTATCTCTTTTCCAAATGCTGTAACTTTTGATTCCTTTGTCCAAAAATTATTATTTTTTTTAACATGTAGGGGTACTTCACTAAAAAAGAATTTTCCTCCTACCTTATTTCCTTCCTGAGTTATTCCATGACAAATAAGAAAGATATGCAAAATCATAATAAAAATTATATATATATATTGTCTTTTATCCGCTGTTTCTTGGCAGGACAATGTCCAAATGTAATGTAATTTATATTTTTAAAAAATTTAAAAAGAGTTCTTTCAAACGATACCTACCTTTTGACTCTCCTTGCTATAGTTTTGGAGTTATTATGATTATATCATTTTTATATAGTTTGGGGCAAAATTTGCTGTTTCAGTCTTACCAGTTCATTTCTCTCTCTGTGTGTGTGTGTTTGTGTGTGTAGGTGTGTGTGTGGGGGGGTGGGGGGAGGGTGTCTTATTTGCACTCTTGATGTTCTAGAGTGTCACCCCTTCATTGCTGTACACTTTTTTTAAGCACAGTGGCTGATCTGTAGCTTGTACCACCAAAAGTTTCTCTGAGTTTTCCTATTTTTTCATATTTCCCATTCATTTCCTATGTCGCCCGTTTTCGGGCGGGAGGAAGCTAAGTGTGACTTTTTTTTTACGACCCTTTAACATATCAGAATCATCTCCTTGATTTTTTTGTGTGTTCATATAGGTAATAAAACAAAAGTCACCAAGTTTCACCCCCATCCGATGAAGCAAAAAAAATTAAACAATTCGAAACATTCAAGTTTTCGCCCGTTTTCGGGCGAAGAAGCCCAGAGGGTTAAGAATGGAGGAACTGTTTTCCTCCCATTTCAAGTTGTTTGTGATAACAGTGTCTAAAAATTTAATTGACTCCACCTTCTTCACAACAGAGCTCTTGATAGAGGTGAAATCTAGAGGTGGAAGAGAGGCGGGTGTTCTGCTAAAATCTATCACCATTTCCACAGTCTTTTCCTGATTAAGCTCCAAGTTGTTCTCATCACACCACGCAACCAATTTAGACACTTCCTGCCTGTAAGCAGACTCGTCTTTGCCCTTAATAAGGCCGACTAATGTAGTGTCATCCGCAAATTTAATCAGCTTGATGGAACCATTATTGGAAGTGCAATCATTGGTATACAGTGAGTAGAGAAATGGTGACAGCACACACCCCTGAGGTGCTACAATGTTAGTAGTCTGAAGATCAGACATGTGCTGGCCAAGCTGTCTGTCGCTAAGAATCCATAATCCATAATCCAAATCCATAATCCAGCGGCAGATAGAGGGTCCCACCCCCATCAGTGACAGCTTATCCCGCAGTCGCACGGGTAGAATGGTGTTAAAGGCTGCACTGAAATCTACAAATAACATCCTTACATAGGAGCCAGGAGAGTCAAGATGGTCCAGAGCATAATGCAGTCCTAAATTGACCGCATCATCTACCGAGCGGCCAAACCTTCAGCCACTCCATTGGATGCCATCGCTGGGCCAGTGGGTGGCCCTCACAGTATAAAGGCCCTTGAAGTTCTTATAAATAGTTGCTTTGAAGGGCCTGAAACAAACATTATAGTGTTCAGCTGATGGAAGCTTTGCTCTCTAGATTCTTTGTCCTGCATCAGACGCTCTCTGTCTGTACCAATCCTCAATCCTCTGGACAAGGTTTGACAAGAGTAACATACAGCAAATCAAACCATCTGCACCTTCAAATGCACTTTTTTTTTTTTTTTTTTTTTTTCAATCCTTGCAAAGGATTTTGCTGTTGTTAAAACATTGGACATTAATTTGAGTTTAAATTGTAATAAAGAAAAAGAAAGAAAAAAAATTATAATTAAGAAGCAGTGACTTAAATCTTAAAATTAAATTTGCTTTTCTTTACTGGTGAACTGTTCAGCTGACCTATCCATTTTATTAATTCAGCCAATATATATCAAATATTTATTGATTATAAAATATAATAAGAAAAATAATGTTTTTAATTAGTACCATTTGAAATTTCTTAATGAATTTTGACAGTTTTAAAGAATTTAATTTGGTTTGGATTATTGGTGTTAAAGTGGATATTGGCAACAAAATCATATGTAACAATTTCAGATTAGGTACAACTGGTGTTCATCAGTCTTGTGTGACGTTACACTGGCTCTGTGTGTTTGGAAAGATAATGCTACAGTGTTTTCTGAAATGACCATTGTTCTGACCCCTGGTCTCTTCATCCTTCATAGCAGGAAGTCATTTTGTTGTCAATCAAATCAAATACAGAGAGAAACCCTGTAGACCATTATGACTGTGTGTCAAGGTCATTTTTAAAAACAATATGAATACCTTTTATTTTGTTCAGGTCCAATGAAGTAACCCTATAAAACTACACTGTAAAAAAAATCCCGTAAAAAAACGGTAAATCTCTGGCAGCAAAGTTTCCAGACGGGTTCGTTAAATTACAGCAAATAACCATTTCACAAAATTACAGGCAAAAACCGTAAAAATACAGAATTTACTTTACGGTCAAAATGAATTAAATTACTGTACATTACTGTTAATAATGGTTTATTAAACCGTGGAAAAACGGATAAATTATGTCAAATTACATAAAAAGAACATTTAACTTTAAGGTTAAACTGTAAATTTAGGGTTTTATAAAGTTATTTTATAATAATGCTCTGTCTATCTACAGTAATTATCTTTTAATATATAGTTTTTCTGTGTAAAATAACTATGAATATATGTATAAAAATGTAATAAGTACATAAATTCAAATACAAAGTTTGTATATTTACAGTTTTAATTTTTTGCAGATCCAGTTTCACAACTTTGACCAATCTCTAATTAAGTACTTAATAATAGCAAATGTACAGTCAATTTCTGTTAAATTAACTAAACGTACAAGTACGAAATACCTGCACATTTACAGTATTACTCATTAAACACTGAACATCGTGAATGATAGGAAATACAGGCTTAGTATATCATTTAAAACCATAGACTGTAAAAAATATGGACAAAGCGTCTGTGACGTCACCCATAGACCATAGTCTGAAGAACGGGTTTGAAGCCGTTTATGGGGGGTATGGGCGGCGCCAACTTGGAAAATCTTGGGAAACCCTAACCCCGCCCACCTTCTGACGCAGCGCGCGTCACTCAGCTCGCTCTGCTACTCCGGTTATCTCTGTGTATATTTTAGGCAACGAAATATGTTATAAAACACCACACTAACTCTTTTCGTTTTCATTTAAAGAAATCTTAAACATTATAGCCACACAAATGTGGTTCAGGCAACGCGTATTGATTATATTCACTGCACATAACGTTTGCCTATTTATAACAAAACGAAATATAAAACACAAACCTGCCTCTTTTCGTTTTAAATATAATACAAAAATATAAAACATTTTAATATGGTCCAGGCAATATGTGCATTTGTACTAAACAACAGATGCTGCAGTAAACAACATTACAGATCATATTCGTTGTATTAAAATTTAAAATGACAAAACTCAATCCAGTCTCTTTTTGTTAAATTTCAGTTTTATCAATATTAGCTATTATAAAAGTATAAGTAACGTTAAAAGGTAAAGTTACAAGAAGCTATACAAATAAAGCAAACAATTCAGTCAAACATACAAAGTCAGCGCTCGATCTAGTCTACCATACAACGGTAAAGTTAAATAGCTTATAAAGTTATGAAACTTCCCCGCAGCCAAAACGATTGCCCAGGGAACAAATTATAGATTCACGAAACCAAAAATCGCCCGTTAGATATACACAAGACGAATTATATCTCATGTTTAACCACTACAGAGACGCCAGAGTCCGCGGCAAACCTCAGACCGACTAGCCGATGAAAGCCTGTTCCAGGCGGGGTACATCGCGCTGAGCGCCCGGTCATCGCTGGATCTCACAACTGGATACAATTTTCATAAATCTTTATAAATAAACCACAGATTTGAGCTTTAAACAACTACATTCTCGCCTGAAAAACTCTTAAAACTACATTTCATGATACAGAAACAGTAGTATTATATGTCAACTGTATTAAAAAATGGCGCTTCTTATGTTGTCATTCTCCGTGGCGCTGCCTTTCAGCTGTCAATCAAGCTGTCAATCAAAGTTAACCACGCCCTTTTTGTCATACATTTTATATCTAAATACTATCTAAACTAACGAGTTAGAAAAAAATTCACTACCCTTGCCGTTGTCAGGCACTCAGAACCTATCGAAAAATACAATAAAAGTCCATGGGACCAACCTGTAAAAACATGATTTTATGCTGTGAAAACGGACATTTTAACATGGGGGCTATGGACATTTGCTCCCTTTTGGGACCTTCCCCTAGCGGATTTTCGATGTATTGCAGTTTTTCGCACTTCGGGGGATGCTTCATTTTTCAGATCAGAATGTTGCCCCTTGTTTAAAACATGTAAAAAAAACCACATTAAAAGACAATTGCTGTATACCTTTATACTCTAATATAACTTATTTCAAACATTTACAATTACATTTTATCCAAAGTGACTTAAAATGAAGAGAACAATAGAAGCAACAAGTGCAGTGACAAGTCCCAGTAAGTGTAGCACAGTGCACAATTTCTCTTTCTTTTATTAAAACAAAGATTTATTATTATTGGGTCAAGTGTTTATGAAAAGATGGATCTTGAAAAGGAGGATTGATAGAGAGATGTAGGTGGCTGGCTTGAAAACCAGTGGAGGTGTCGGTAAGAACAATCCAGTCCAGTCACTTCAATTACACAGCATCTTTCTTTATTAATGTATGTGTGTGAGCGTGTGGTTTCTACAAGAACAGAAATACAATGTTTTAGTTCACAATAAACATAACATGAAATCCACATGAAATAAAGGAATTTAAACAATACATGAAGCCATCTACTCATTATAAATCTCAAATACATATGTAAATAATTAAAGAACATGCCTAAGCAAGAAATACAGCAAAATAAACACATTTAGGATAAACTTAATACAGAATAATAATTAAGTGTCAAAAAAGCACTTACATGGTCAAATACACACACGCAGGGAAAAACAAAGGAAGAACTCAGTCCTCTGCACAGTGCATCCATGTGCACCAGAATGAAGGTGCTGTGAGCACAGGTGCAATTTATAAGGCCTGATAGTGTCCTAATTGGCTTGAGATTAGGTGGGTGGAGCTAAAACTTAATAGGAAAATTCACAAGCTAAGTGGGGTGTGGCACATGCTTGGCACCTTGACGCTTAGGGACACACAACTTCTCAACAGCCGCCCCCAAATTTGTATAGCAAATTTGATCAATCAGGGGAGATCAGGCAGGGCAGGAAGAGGAATGAGGCGGGCAATGGGCCTTGTATATGTCCTGTCCTTGACTTGGACATCAGCAACCCTACAACGGCCATCCTTGCTGGAATGAAGGGAGATGACCTTACCCACTGACCATTGGGATCTGGGAAGTTGAGGATCTAGTATTAGAACAACAGTGTTAGGTTGTAGGTTAGGATGATCTGTACGCCACTTCTGTCTGGACTGGAGAGAGGGAAGATAATTTCGAAGGAAATGGGCCCAAAAATGATCAGAAAGGATCTGGCTGTGACGCCATTGACGGCGACTGTGCAGCTCAGAGTCTGGATATGTAACCAGAGGAAGGGAAGCATCATGCCGCCCCATCAGCAGCAAGTTAGGGGTCACCGGGTCAGGGTCAGCAATGTCAGAAGACACATAGCCTATGGGTTTGGAATTTAAGATGCCTTCAATTTCAATCATTACTGTGCGTAATACCTCCTCACTGACAATTTGAGCACCGAGGGTAGTCTCCAGAGCGATTTTGATGGAGCGTATTCCACGCTCCCAGGTTCCACCAAAGTGAGGTGCGTATGGAGGATTGAATTTGAATGAAATCCTCTGCTTAGCTAGAGCTTCCTGAAGGTCAGGGGTCAGGGATTGATAGGCATCAAGTAACTCTCTCTTACCGCCAATGAAGTTGGTACCTCTGTCAGAGAGTAGTTCAAATGGTTTACCTCTGCGAGCAATAAAGCGCCTGAGCGCCATCAGGAAGGAATCTGTATTTATGTGACTGAGTAGATCAAGATGCACGCACCTAGTCGTCAGACATTTGAAAATTATTCCCCACCTTTTCTCAGTTCGTCTGCCAATCTTTACTGTATAGGGCCCAAAACAATCCATCCCAGTGGAATAGAATGGAGGTGTGTTCAGGCGAAGGCGAGCGGGAGGGAGATCCGCCATTTGGGGAATAACAGGATGTGCTCGGAACTGTTGGCATTTCGGGCACCTATGCTGATATTTTTTGACTGCCTCACGACCCCTCAGGATCCAGTACCGCCTCCTTAACTCAGCGAATAGCCTCTCTCGCCCAGGATGTTGTAAGTGGTCATCACAATCCTTAATTATAAGCGTTGTGATTGGATGGGCAGGGTCCAGGACTACTGGATGAATGGCATCAGGGGGTAGATCACTACTTCGCCGTAACCTTCCGCCAACTCGAATAAGCCCTGATGCTGGGTCTAGCTCTGGGGCAAGGGAGAGTAAACGGCTTGAAGGAAGAAGGGGCTTTTGGGTTTGAAGGCAGGCTAAATCATCCCTGAAGGAATCCACCTGGGCTTGTCTTAGGATGGCTGTCTCTGAATCACGATAGTTTTCTGCTGATGGAGGCTTTGCCGCTCCATGAAGAGATGCGGCCATGCAGTCAAGGAGATCTTGGAGGGTGGCAAATTGACTGGGGTCAGGGATGGAGGGGTATGGACTGAGAGATACAGCACCACAAAAACTGGGCTTACGGCACTCTTCAGCATCATCAGATTGATCTATAACAGGGCTAGTGGGCCACAGTTCAGGGGATTGGAACATGAAGGCAGGTCCTTGGTTCCACCTGCAGGGCCTACTAAGTTCAGCAAGTAGCTTTCCTCTAGTTAGGTCGTCCGCTGGGTTGTTCTTAGAATCCACATAACACCACTCCTGGCCTTTAGTGAGCTCCTGAATCTCAGCTACCCTGGTTCCAACGAAAACTTTGTAACGGCAAGAGTCAGAGGTGAGCCAATGGAGTACAGTGGTAGAGTCAGTCCACAGAATAGTCTTTCTGATATGGAGGGTGAGCTCTGTTTGGAGGAGACTGAATAGCTGAGCTCCTATGAGGGCAGCACATAATTCAAGTCGTGGAATGGAAAGTTGTTTTTTGGGAGCAACGCGGGACCTCGCCATGAGAAAGGACACATTCCCTTGCTGCTGACAATCTTCTGTGCGCATGTAGGCAACCGCACCATAGGACTTCTCTGATGCATCACAGAAGATGTGGAGGTCTTGAGTGGTTAAGGAGGTGTCTACTGAATGAGGTGTGAGGCAGCGAGGCAAAGTGATGGTGGAGAGGTTAGGAAGTTCATTCTCCCATGAAAGCCAGGCTTTTAAGAGATCATGAGGGAGATTAGGGTCATCCCATTCTCGTGCCTTTCCCCATAAGTGCTGGACGATGATTTTGGCTCTTGTGGTGTAAGGGAGGATATAGCCAAGAGGATCATACTGGCTAGCAAGGACTCTGTAAATATGACGCATAGTTGGAGTAGTAGATTCAATGGCTCTGTGCCTGTATCTAAGAGTATCTGTATGGCAGTTCCAGAGGAGGCCTAGAGTAGACTCTAAGGGATCAAGAGAAGGATGGTGTGATAACCAGAGCTCTGTTTGTTCTGACCTGGCTTCAGGAGGGAGGTGACAGATGACCTGAGGATCATTACTGGCCCATTGTCTGATTTCGAAGCCACCAGAGGAGAGGGTAGTGCGTAGGCTATTAAGGAGATCTTTGGCTTCCTCTGGAGTGGGGAAACTCTGTAAACAGTTATCCACGTAGAAATTACTGTGTATGGAATTGTGAATGCACTCATCTGCCTGAGCATCTTTGATGATCCTCTGGAGGATGTAAATGGCACAGCAAGGGCTTGAGGTTGTGCCAAAGGGGAGGACTTGCCATTCATACACAGTTGGGGGAACTTTACAGTCCAGGTCACGCCAGAGGAATCGCAGGAGAGGTTTATCCTGGGGTAATAGGCGCACCTGGTGAAACATTGATTTAATGTCTCCACTGATTGCAATCTTGTGCTGCCTAAAACGGAGCAAAACTCCAAGGAGGGAAGGCCCGAGGATTGGTCCAGGAAGTAACTGCGAGTTCAAACACTGATTTCGGAAGGAGAAGGAGCAATCAAACACAATGCGATCTTTACCATTGTGATGCACATTGTGGTGGGGTATGAACCAGGACTCAGGAGTATCTTCTATTTCAGAGGATGACAACTTTTTGACATACCCAGCATTAACTAATTTCTGGATCTCACCAGTATAGTTCTCTGCCTGTTGTGGATTTTGAAGGAGTCGCCTTTCACAGCTGCGGAGACGGGACATTACTGCCTCCTTGGGGGCTTTCAGAGGGGGCCAGGGGTCTACACGGAGGAGGGGTGCTGCATATCGTAGAACGCCGTCAACAGGTGTCCTGATAGTTTGGGTCTCAAGCTGGTGCATTGCCTCTTGATCCTGTTTGGACCGAACCACTGCTTTCATGCTTCTCTGTGGTAACGCATCAATCTGCCATAGTTTCTGAACATTATGGTGGATGTCATCAGGTGGGCATTTAAAGGAGATATAATGAGAACAAGTAGAAGATAAGCTAGAAAGATCTCTTGCAGGACCCTGCAGTGTCCAGCCGAGCCGGGTCTTAATTGCTACAGGGGATCCAGGAGGGCCTAATTTGACAGGTTGTGTTGGGATGATAAGGTGTGTATGATCAGCTCCTATAAGGAGAAGTGGCCTTACTCTATTAAGCTGTTTGAGAGGGAATTGACGGAGATGTGAGTAGCGCCGCTGGAGGAATTTCACCGGGTGAGAATGTTCTGACAAGGATAGTTGTTCAGCAGTGAAGGCTTGACTGATGACATAGGACTTATTAGGATGCACTTTAGGAATAAGGGTGAAGGATACAGAAGCTCCATTAAGAGTCTGAACATCCTGTCTCACGGTTCTCAGCTGTAGACTCTCAGATTTACCTTTTAGCTGAAGTGTTTGGGCAGCAGGGTGAAGGAGGATTGTTCTTTCGGACCCATCATCCAGTATGGCATAAGTGTCTAAGGATCTGTCTCCATTGCGCAGGGTCACTTTTACTACCTTCAGTAGTACTTTATTGCAGTCACTAGGGTGGTCAAGATATAGATTTTGCACTTGCCTCTGATTAACGTTGCATAGGATGTGTAGGTGTTTCCCATTACACTGGCTGCAGCGTCCTTTCAGGTTACATTGGGTTGTAAAGTGATCTCGTAAACATCGCCAACAACGTCTCTGTTCCTTGATCCAATTAGTTATCTGGTCTTTGGTGAGCTGGAGGAAATCACCACACTTACTGACATGATGTTCAGTAGAATTGCAGTAAGCGCACACTGGATAGGATTCCGCCATGTTGTTAGGAGGCTGAATTACTTTCGGTGAGGGAACTTGGGCTTTGGAGGAGGTCATATGAGAGGAGGTTTTAATACCATGGAGTATGGTTGTACCTCTTAATGGGTGAGGAGGTGGAGGAGGCCTCTGCCGGATAGGCTAAAAAGTCCTTTCTCTCCTAGGCTGGCAGCGGGCTTCTTGTTGTAGCCAGTTGGAAAAATCTAGGAGGTTATAGGAAAGGGAACCTGGTCTACTCAAGCATATCCATCTCTTAAACTGGCAGAACTGCTCATGGGGAAGTTTCTCTAGAAGTCGCTCAACATGTGAGCCACAGGTAAGCTCAGAGAGACCCTCAGGGCCCATGGACTGAAGGAGGCCTACTAATGCTTGCACTCGAAGAGAAAATTGGTCCAAGCCTCTACCATCACCTGTACGAATAACAGGCATCTCCATGATGGACCGGAGCTCCTTCAAAGCAAGCTGTCTAGGTTGACCGTAACGCTCATCTAGGGCTCGTATAGCTCGAGTATAAGGATCTGGAGCATAAACATAAGCCAAAGCAAGTCTCCTCGCCTGGTCTACCTTTAGATGATCCAATAGGATGTGGTATTTATATTGCTCTGATTCTCTTGGATCTAACAAGTTGGATAGGGCCATCTTTAACATCATGTACTGACATTCATCCTCCCTCGTGAGATCAGGGAAAGAAGGACCTTCTACCCTCCTATGGTTTAACTGCAGGGGGCCAATAGGAGGAACTAGCTGGTTTAGAGGGGCAGCTGACGTCAGGTGGTGGGGCTGCACATTGAGAGGCTGGTATGCCGGCTGGACAGAATAGGACAAAACACCAGGCAAAGGTTGGTTTGGCAGTGTATAGGCTGGGAGCATGGGGTTATATGAGGCTGGTGCTTGATATGTGATAGGAAACTGACCACAGCCAGGAGGATTCGTGCTCTGCAACGACTGTGGCATAGGTTGGGTAAGAGGGGCACGACTTACAGGAGGCAGAGGAGATGGAAGCTGTGGCTGAAGTAGGAGAGGAGGGGGCCTATGGTCCTCTGTATGGGCTTGTGGAGATGCTGCTGATTGAAGGTTAAGATTATCAGGGCAAGGGGATGGCAAGCGAGACCGTGAGGAATGGGTGCTGCTCCTAAGCATGCACTGCTGGATTAGTCTACCCTGATTTCTTAATTCTTCTACCAATTGCTGTAGGAGTGCAGTCTGAGTATCAGGAATGGGAGCTATTGGAGAGGTATGTTGGTGTTCAACTTCAGGGGTTTGCACTCTCTCAGATAGGACAGGTGAATAAGGGTGTGGAAAATCCTCCTGAATGTCTCCCTCCGTGGGCAATTCCAACTCCTCTGGCTCTTCCTCAGACTCATCTTCTTTCCAGGGTTGATAATGAGGACCAGTACCAGGAATATCTGCAGGATGGAGCAGTTGTTGTTCTGGTGCTTCTGCTGTAGGTTGCGACCGCTGAGGATATTGTAGGATGAAATCATCATAACGTGCGGGGAGCTGAGCTTGGCGACGTGGGCGCTCATGCTGAGACAATGAGGGCAGGGAGTGACTAGACATATCCACTGATCATCAATGAGCTCCGGCTCGAAGGACCATGAAAAGGAGGATTGATAGAGAGATGTAGGTGGCTGGCTTGAAAACCAGTGGAGGTGTCGGTAAGAACAATCCAGTCCAGTCACTTCAATTACACAGCATCTTTCTTTATTAATGTATGTGTGTGAGCGTGTGGTTTCTACAAGAACAGAAATACAATGTTTTAGTTCACAATAAACATAACATGAAATCCACATGAAATAAAGGAATTTAAACAATACATGAAGCCATCTACTCATTATAAATCTCAAATACATATGTAAATAATTAAAGAACATGCCTAAGCAAGAAATACAGCAAAATAAACACATTTAGGATAAACTTAATACAGAATAATAATTAAGTGTCAAAAAAGCACTTACATGGTCAAATACACACACGCAGGGAAAAACAAAGGAAGAACTCAGTCCTCTGCACAGTGCATCCATGTGCACCAGAATGAAGGTGCTGTGAGCACAGGTGCAATTTATAAGGCCTGATAGTGTCCTAATTGGCTTGAGATTAGGTGGGTGGAGCTAAAACTTAATAGGAAAATTCACAAGCTAAGTGGGGTGTGGCACATGCTTGGCACCTTGACGCTTAGGGACACACAACTTCTCAACAGATCTTTAGAGGTTTCTTGAAAATGTGTTGAGTTGGGCAGGTCATCCCACCAGCAGGGAACAGTCCAGGTAAAGGTCAGTGAAAGTGATTTTGTGTCTCTTTGGGATGATGGCACCACAAGGAGCCGTTCACTTGCAGAACACAAGCTTCTGGAGACACATAGATCTGAAGCAGTGAGTTTAGGTCTTGCTGCAGCATCTGGATCAGTTGCAGAGGTTTGACTGATGCTGGAAGAGCTGCCAGGAGAGCATTACAATAGTCCAGTCTGGATAGAACAAGAGCTTAGACAAGGAGTTGTGTGGCTCCGATAGGAAGGGCCGGATCTTTCTGGTGTTGTATAAGGCAAATCAGCAGGATCGCAGCAAGGATGGTTTGGCTGAAACCATAAGCAGTTCTGTCTTGGCAAGGTTGAGTTGAAGGTCATTCATCCAGCAAGAATTGTCCATCAGGTAGGCTGAGATGCTGTAGCAACCGTCAGATCCTCTGGCTGGAATAAAAAAGGTAGAGATATGTGTCATTAAGTGAAAGTCATGTTTCTAAATGACAGAGCCTAGTTACACTACCAAAAAAATAAAAAAATAAAAAATAATTTAAATAGATGGGTGGAATCTAACACAATCGTGTTTTACTGTAGTAAAAACAAACCTTGTGCAGCTACAGTGGCCTCACAAGGATCAAATGAATATTCACATGGGAAAATATACAGTAGAAAACAAATTAAATTTTCTGCCACTTTTAGTGCAATCATATGGAATCAGAAGACTCGGCCATTACAATATTTTAAATTACTTCTTCCCACACCTTGTTTGCCATGATCATTCTGCTTTCCACTTGACCTGAAATCACACACAAAAAAAATATATATACCGGTATATATATATATTTTTTTACAACTCAGTATTACATTTACACATGTCAGAATATGTTCCACTGGGACAATGCAAAACCTCAACTGACTATGATCTGGAAGCTGAGCAGGAAAGGCTAATAGTGAAGGTTTGAGCTGAGACACCTAGGGGTGTAAGTTAAATTTCTGTTCATCTGGATCAATGCAATTTTCATAACCAATGATCAAAAGTATCCTATGAAAAAGGCTACTATGATGAACCCAGTTCAATCAAAATGTAGACAAGTTCATTTCTTCATCAGAACACAAACATTCTATCAACTTTTATTTTATAAGCCTAATATATGCACATATGCATTCTATAGCAAACGTAGAATGCATATTCTACGCAGATGCAGCCAGAATATGCAATTTATCATGTTGTGTTCATATTCTAGTCTCATGTGCTTTCCTGTATCAAGTACAGTATTTACTGAATTCGTTTTCTTAAGTCTTGATAGCCACGTTAACCCTTAACTATGGTTTAAAGGAGAACTCCGGTCAATTTTAACATTGAGCTCATTTTATTGTACATTTGGAGTGCTGTCAATACAGAGAACAACGACAAAAATCGGTGTTGCCCTGTAGGCAAAAAATGAGCTCAATGTTAAAATTGACCGGAGTTCTCCTTTAACCACAAAGAAAAAAACAAACAAAAACAAACAAACATGGTAGGCCTATTTGTAGTATAACTGTGGTTATTAAAAATGGTAATAAAAATCCGTCAAAAACGTGGTTACTATAATTTTACTATAATTAAAACCAAGGATATTTTTTAAGAGAAGAGTTTTCAGCTTCCAGACAGTGTTTCGAAATGTCCCGCCATTTAAGAGATTGATTTACTGACAGATACTATCGCGTATTAACAAATATTTTATACACAATGGATATGTATAACAAGTCTACGAAAGCTTTTTGTTTTACGTTAGGTCTTTTGAGGTGTGGGTTTAACCAGAGACAATTTATATGAGACATGCCACTTCCTCAATCCTCAATACAAATATATAAGGAAAACCCGTAACGGCAAAGATGGCGGTTGTATGCACATGTCCCGCCCCTCCCGCTGGAAAGCCAATCATCTGCTTTTAACAGTCAGCAGCTGACCAATAAGGAGCGAATGTACAGTGACGTGACATAACTGCCATATTCAACCTGTGCTTTCGCGCTGTGACTGGCGCTGAGCCAAAGACGGTAGTAGTGGGAAGTTCGGATCATTTTACTGACTCGGATCTTTGAGTCTCGTTCAGCAAAATGAACGAATCTTTTTTCGAGTCATTTCGTTCATTTCAGCAGAATATAATTAAAATTACATGTTAAATAGCCCAACACATATAGTACTTGTGAAAATGTTGATTACATTTGTAAAAAATAATAAGAAGAATTATAAGAAACTGAAATGTTTAATTAATTGATTAGTTGTTGAGTCTTAAGTTCAGGCTATTGCAGTTTTAGTTCATCTGACCTCACCTCCTGATCCGAGACGTTCTTTCTTTTGCAACTTCATATTTATCACGTTTGTTCTCCTCCTCTCGTGTTTTCGGGTTCGTGTCGAGACGTTAGTAGTCTTTCGTTCTTCCTGTCAGTCCCATAGAGGCTATGCTGTCAGTAACGGAAACAGAAAAGATTAGTTCATCTCTCGAGTCTTCGGGTTCGAGTCCGAGTCTTTCATTCTTCCTGTCAGTCCCATAGTCGTTCTTTTGTCACGTGACTTGTCACCGTATTGAACACTAATTCACAACCTTTTTACAAACAAGCGCGTAGTTATTATTTTTTTATTATTATTATTATTTTTACTCTTACAGTTATGTGATGCGTTTCTGTTCTCAAGATTATTTTCTATAACATTGAATGTGATATTTAAGAGTTGGTTAATGCAAAGCTTTATCCATATGATAGGGGAAACCACTTTGATGAGACTTGTATACAGTGGATTATAATTTTCAGTTAATTTCATAAACATATACAAATATGGGAAATATATTGACTATTCAAATCTAACTTCACAAATTCAAGTCAATTAGACTATTACTAATTTTGTATCATCTGTATTTTATTTTTCTCTATTGAGTTGTTATATTATTTTGTTGTCCTTGTGTTATTAATGAATAAAAATCAGTTTAAAAAATTGAAATGAAGTGTTATGTATTTTGGATTCATGTATATTTTTGAGTCATTCACTATGTTTTTTGTCCATAATAAATCACCTAAAAACAGAACAGAAACGCATCACGTAACTGTAAAGGCCATTGCACACTGACTCCGAAATTCGCATCCGAGATTTTCGCACGTTAAAAAAAAAAATTCGACCTCACGTTATGTCAATCACGCTTGCACACTGACCTACGAAACTTTCGTCCGTAAAAAAAAAAAATCGGATTGGGTTAGATTTTCTGCGTTTTTCGCATCCACAGACAGTGTTTTGAGAGGTTTTTTGAAAATTCAGAGCCACCGTAGCGAACGACAAAATCCAGAATGACGTCTGACAAGTTGATACACTTCGTCTCGCAGCACAAGTAGCCTACTGTATGAAAAATAAAATGCGGATTACATAGACACTGAATAAAATATAACCTGTACACAGCTGTTCTGTCTGGCCAGCGCTTCTGCCGGTCGCGCGTGTGTGTGTTTGTGTGTGTGTCCGTCCATAGACATACTTCTTCCAGTCTCTGTTCAGGATCGACTGGTTCACGGAAATAGGTGGTCTTCTTTTTAATATGTGGCTCCAGTATCGCTAGCAAAGCATCAAACTGTTCCACTGACATTCTGAGGTAAATTTTGAATCGCTCGGGATAATTTCGCAACTCCTTGATAAGGAGGTGAAACTCTCCTTCCTCTCGGCGCAATCTCAGTATTGGATGGACCCAATATTTCCTCTTTCTTTTTTTCTTTTTAAAAAGAAAGAGTGCAACAAATTCATCCTCACTGCTTGACGAATCTTTTTGTATTTTTTGCGTTTTTTTTCCGCAAAGGTTTAATAAATACGCATCGGACTCAGTGTGCAAGGTTTCTGTGCGTGACGAATTTTAAGGCTGACGAACACGAAAAAACGCATACGAAAATTTCGGACTCAGTGTGCAATGGCCTTAAGAGTAAAAAAAAATAAAAAAAAATAACTACGCGCTTGTTTGTAAAAAGGTTGTGAATTAGTGTTCAATACGGTTACAAGTCACGTGATAAAAGAACGAAGGACTCAAACCCGAAGACTCGAGAGATGAACTAATCATTTCTGTTTCCGCTACTGACAGCATAGCCTCTATGGGACTGACAGGAAGAACGAAAGACTCGGACTCGAACCCGAAGACTCGAGACTCGAGAGATGAACTAATCATTTCTGTTTCCGTTACTGACAGCATAGCCTCTATAGAGCTGGTAAGTCCCGCCCCTTCCGCAAAACCCCGCTGGACCTCAAAGTTGAAAAACCGTCAATGCAAGTGAATGGGAGAAAATAATTATTTTCTGGTCCCGTTTGAATTGTGCCATGAATGTGAACATATGTTGTCTGTGAATTTTTTATAGAACTTTTCGTGTAAAGAATGATAAAATTTAGCGGGTAGAAGTTTGATACGGTTAGACTTTGTGTGAGAGCACTTTGTGGACTACAACTCTCGACGCGTTTGAAACATCAACACCACTAGCACACGGACTAGCTCACGGATCCCGCTAAACATGGCTGTGTCTTTAATGCACTTCATCGCCTTCTTTCAGGGAGAGGACAAAATCGTTGAAGTTGGCGAAAACCACGGGTAAGTCAACTTTATGGGGTGACGTCACATAGGCGACATGTAGTCTTTCTCGTTATGTCTTTTCCACAACTGCTAGCTGAAGAATCATACCATATACTGTCAAACTCGTAACATGAAAAGTTCTATAAAAAATTCACAGACAACATATGTTCACATTCATGGCACAATTCAAACGGGACCAGAAAATAATTATTTTCTCCCATTCACTTGCATTGACGGTTTTTCAACTTTGAGGTCCAGCGGGGTTTTGCGGAAGGGGCGGGACTTACCAGCTCTATAGGACTGACAGGAAGAACGAAAGACTCGGACCCGAACCCGAACTCGAGACTCGAGAGATGAACTAATCTTTTCTGTTTCCGGCCAAGCAGACAGATCAGAGTCAGACACTGACGAGTCACTGACCCATATGTTGCGTAATGCGCATGCGCGGTCAACACAAAATGAACGAATCATTCTCCGAGACAACTCGGTAGTCCCGAGTCATATTAAAGATTCGTTCAAAATGAACGAATCGTTCGCGCTCAGCGCTTGTCATAGGCTATATCACAACTGTTCAGTGTTTTAACCACATAATGTTTATTTTAGGTTTCAGACATTTAAATACATATAATTGTTTAAGTGCTTGGCACAACACCGGCATTCTGGATAGAGACGTGAATGAAGTTGGTGTCGTGAACGTGAATCCTTGCGCATGCGTAGTAAAAGTATAAACTGTGGGAGAAAAGGCGTTTTAAACCTTATTTTGGGGCAAAGTCATCAAACTTTTTCAGCGATTTTTTATCATATTTTACTGCTGTTTCTATACATGCAGTTTTTATGTCCCAGTGACCAGTGAAAGTGCAGTTCTGACTCTCTGCCCATTCATTTAGATAGGAGCCTGGTCTTGTTAGTCCGAAATAGCTGCCCGGAGGCGTTGCCAAGATGGCGGCCGAGTGGCACGACTTGCCTAAAAGGACTTTGGTTCAACCAGAGCCCGTCTACGGAGAGCCTGCCCACTCCCTATTAAGCCCTGTTGTACCGAATTTTGGTTGTAGTACCACCAGAATTCCACTGGGGGCGATCTCCATGAGTGCAAAATGAATGGGAGTCAATGGGGCTAGACGGCTAAATTTGTCTCTTTCACCTGATTGCCGTTGAGAAATCTCAGATCTGATTGTAGATTTTGCAAGTTCAACATGGGTTATAGGTTGAAAGTTGAATGAACGAGTACTTATGTCCTTTTGATTTCTTACAGGTTGAGTTGTTGTTGTCCATAACACGCTAGCATTCTGCTAATGAACGCTGATTGGTCAGTGAAGGACTGATTACGACCAGAGATCCCGCTTGATGGCATCGTGGCATCCGAAGCGGGACCAGAAACAAACAAAACAAAAACTCTTCTAGCACGTGTGTTTACCCGTGTCAGCTGTGTTGTCGATGCCTCGAGAGAAAAGAAAGTGCAGAGCGCGAAAGCACCAGTGTGACTGAAGGATTGCCGTAAAGCCGTATCTCTGGTCGTACATTTGTATGAAGTCATTGACACTTTAAAAGACTTTTTAAAGCAAATAAGTGACTCTAAAAAATCTAACACCCAGCAATGTGTAATTTATCTGCATTTCCTTTCGAATACAACATTCAAATTACTAGACAAAAAATGATATCCTGAGAAAAGTGGATTTTTATTGGTATAGCGCCATAGACCTCCATTCATTCTGCACTCGTCCTGTGAGCGCCCTCATATGGAATCAGAGAGGAACTGCAACCAGTTCAGAAGCCGGTGTTACGGATCAACTGGGGATCATGTTAACTGGGGAACGCGCGTAGATAGTTTTACCTGGATTTCCAGCAGATGTTAGACGGCTACAGATTCGTCGCAGCCATTTTTCACGGATCCATGATTAAAAACGTATGTTTCACCAGTTGTATACACACTGGTATGCATAATAAAGCGATTTGTTTTTTAAGTGTGTATTCCTGCGTATTTGACGCAATTTCAAATAAGTTTAACATACTTAAGTGTCAAGCTCAGAAACCACGCCTATGTTAACATGGGGCATTCGGTTTCATTGGATGAACAGACTTGTCAGTGCACTTCAGAAGACGTGTAAGAATCTTCTTCTCAACATTAGTGTATCATATATTCTGTAGTGTGTTGTCATGAGTTGTAATCACAAATAACAACAGATG
The DNA here is from genome assembly GCF_964197995.2 of Scardinius erythrophthalmus. Lineage (NCBI taxonomy): Eukaryota > Metazoa > Chordata > Actinopteri > Cypriniformes > Leuciscidae > Scardinius > Scardinius erythrophthalmus. Next base: position 14,742,687 of record NC_138234.1, read on the forward strand.
TAGATAAATTAAAGTAGCTAGGCTACCTAAAAGAAACATAAATTGCAAAGTCATTTACATTTTTTTCAAGTTGCATTTATTGATCTGCATATAGCCTAATTTTATAATGGATCTATTATTTTTTATATAAAAACACTTATCAGCTTATTTTACTCTGCTGATTATATTAAGATCTCTTTTCTGTACAACCATCTCTGACGCCTCTGTATCCTTTTCCCTGGACATAAAGCAGCTATGCTTATACACGTAGGGTCATTAAGTTAATTATCTCATGAACTTGTAACATTTTCAACAGATTTATAAAATAAAAAATAAATAAATAAAAATAAAAACGAATTTTGACTCTTCTTCTTTCAGAACAATTCTATATACCAAATATATAGTAATACTGAATTGTACATAGTGTTGAGCTTTCCTGTAGCTCAAACAGTAGAGCGTTGGTACTTACAACACCAAGTTCATGGGTTCGATTCCCAGGTAAAGTAAGACCTGATAAATGTAAATGTGTACTTTGAAACGCAATGTAAGTCGCTTTGGATAGAAGTGTCTGCCAAATGTATAAATGTACATTATGCTCAGTAGGAGCATGAACTTGAATGTTGTGTATCTTGTATTGGACATGTAGAAAACACTTTGTCTTTAGTGATTAAAGTCCTGTGAAAAACACTGAAAGGCAACCACAATTTGTATTACTGAAATAAGCAAAATATATGATATAGTGATAATGAATTATTACAAATATATACTGATATTCTCTATGGCTAATATTCTCATAGGCCTACTGTCACTAACCTCTTAATCATTTGTCACCTCACATGCATAGCACGGCCCTCTCTAAAACAATAGGAAATGCTTTGTTTACTTTTTGCTGACCTCTTTAACAAAAGAAATATGACACAATCTTTTTATGTAATATAAATTTAAATTATGCCAGTTCTCTTCATTTGACTGGTACCATGAATCTCATTAACATATTCTCTTTACTTGTTATCCATCACATCATGTGCTTTCATTATTGTTGTCTGCTAACCATTAGGAACATATTAAAAGGTCTATAAATTAAGTGTCATTGTTGTTAGGCCATATACTGCCACAGCAAATGGATGCAATTAAAGTTAGACAAATCAAAAACTTTGTAGGATAACCAATATCCCGATCGCTGCTCAAGAAAGGAGCGTGATTATATAAAGAGGAGATGTGAAAATTTCACAATGAAGGGTGATGGTGTGTTAAATTGTTCTTAAAAAGATAATACAACTGTGACATTTATTTACCAATATAACATGATTACATTAGATGGAGAGCAGCATAGGTATGAAGGCCAAACTGGCCAATGGGTAAGAAAAATGTATACATACACTGCAAAACAAGTAACTGTTCTTCATTAACATGTAACTTAGTCTATAGTTTGTTCTCCCTTCTTTAGATTGAATGTTCAGAATGTGGAAGGTGGGACTGTGTGGTCAGATATTCCACTGTTGGCAAATACAGCTGTCCTGCATGCATGCACATTTGCCTATTTTTTTTCTTACTTTTTTTATTGTTACTTTCATACCTGTTAGCTAATGAATATGTTTGTTGAACATTCCCCTGAATAAATGCTGTGGGTAATTCACTGGATCCATAAACTATGGCTTCTCAATTTTCAACACTCTTTAGGAACATTTATGGAGTGTAGCCTACTGTATGCTTTATGCTTTAACTCATTCCTCAGTAACATTAAAATAAATAATAAATAAATGCTTGACATCCCTTTTACCACAGCAGCATTGCTGCTCAATTTAAATTAAGCCACAAATTGGCATCATAACAATAATCTGCGAATACACGTGCACTGCAAAGACACAATGTCAATAGCATAATTTATTTAATCTACTTAAAGTTGTCATCAGATATTCAATTTCATTGAAACGAGTAACAAAATAATGTGGGCGTGGTCTGTGTCGTGAAATTAAAACACATTAAAGGGTAACTAAACCCCTGCTCAGAGCCTGACTCCACCCACTGGCAATATTTGAAAAATGCTAGAAAAGTGGGCAGACCCCAGCGGAGATAGAGGGGCGTGCTGCATGAGACCCGCAGTGACGGATTAATTGACAGCTGCTGTCAGACACTCTAAAATGGAGAGTGACTCACTCACAGGGTCTCAAGACGACGTAAAGTACATGCCTCTGATGAGTTTTATCGAGTGGATGTCAATAGCGTGCGGTCTCTATACTATAACGTTAGGCTTATTCATATTTTGCCGCTATGTGAAAAAAAAAAACAGCAAAATGCGCTGGCGCGTTTGTCGACCCCAGAGGATTAACTTTAGCCTAACCATATATTGTCATTAAAATATATATGATCACTCACATCGAGACGCCGCGGCGGTGGTAGAGTCCATGCAGGAGGAGCAGCGTTTGGCACTGCGTCGCTTTTCAGCGCGAGATGTGTGAAGAAGCCCATTTCCACCTCTATTGCGTTGGAGAAGCAATCCCTCGTAAAATGCAAGTTTCACACTCACGGTCTTCCAGGCCAAGTGCATGCAACCACTGGCGTCTAATTTCCAAATCTGCTGGAAAGCCTTGCAGTCCAGCAGTTCTGTTGCAACCAGCAACACTTCACGTTCACCTATAGCTGCTACCCTCCTGCCCACTGTACTGATAAATCTACGCTAGCTCATACCAAAAGGGTGTGGTGAGCTCCTACCAAGGGCGTGGTGAGCTGGAACCTGCTTACGTAGCGTTGTACCGCTTACGTCACGCAGTACCGCAAACATCCAATAGGAAAATTCAACTGCAGTAGCCACCGTTCAACCTGAAGAGGGCAGCACTCAGACGTTTTTACACCATATATTGTAAAATTAAAACACTTTATACCCAAATGTCAAAAAAGTTACTCGAATCAATGAACAGCACTAATAAAGCCCCATTCTTACAGATCATTAACTAAAAAAAGTTGGGTTAGGGTTTAGTTACCCTTTAAAACTTCCCTTAAATGCGTCTGAAACATTCAGCCGAGCAGCGACAGAGTAAACAACAGTGTCCTATTATGATACAAACATTTACCAATAACGTGGAAAGCTTTTAAATCTGCTCAGTGAAAGATTCGCTGTGACGAATCTGTCACCGTTCAACATCTGCTGGAAATCAAGGTAAAACTATGTGCGTGCACGTGCGCGTCCCCAGTTAACATGATCCTCAGTTGATCCGTAACACCGGAAGTGTACTGAGAGTGAAACTTCTCGCCATATTAGACATTCTCTGGTTCAACTGATCGTTCTTAAAACAGATGGAAAATGTAAAGACTCATGATACATTTTCAGTGTTTTGCCCTCCAGCTCTCGCCAGTTAACTGAACATCATTTAAGAATGCTAACGTTAGCTTGAAAACTGTAAACTTAACACAAATGTAATATAAAATATCGTTCACATGTAACTTAACGTTAGTAATGAGACTCTTACCTCAGCCGGTGATCGGTTGGCATGATGTCCGCTGTGACGAACCAGGCTCACTGAAAAGGGCGTTTATTTCCGAAGAATCCAAACGGACTGACTGACTGACAACAGAACTCCTGGTCACGGCCAGGGGCGTAGCCAGGACATTATTTCTGGGGGGGCCAGCTTGGGCCAGTCTTTTATTTGGGGTGGCACTTGATTGTCAAAAACTACTATTTTAAAACTCACTCAGAGTAGCGGTTTTCCCGCGGCTCGTCAGGCCATAAATGGATTGAACTTCCTTATGGACACTAATAATGTCTTATTGATAATCCATGTTATTGGGATGGGTGCTTAGATCAGTGGTTCTCAAACTTTTTACACCAAGTAACTAGACTACCAGCTCAGAAAATATTTGGCTCTCCAAGTACCACCATAATGATCAATATTAAAATACAGTAGCGTAGTAGGCCTAACTATTCAGCTACAGTTATGCACAGCTAAAAAAAACAGGCAGTTTTATTTATAATAAGAATATGTATTGTTGTCAGCCACTTTAAACATTGTAACAACACAGTTTTAACATCAACACTGCACTGTGTGCACTGTTACACAGGTAATTTTTTAAAAAAATGTATAAAATGTCATCATAATTTCTCACTGTTTTGTAGCGTTTGCTGCTGCTGCCTTCACCGGCGCTTTCAAAGTTGCCACTGTTGTGTTGTTAGCAGCACTAGTGCTTGGTTCACTCTCATCCTCTTCAGTTCTTGTATTTGAAACATTCTCCTCCTGATCCAAACTTTTCTTGCCAGATTGAAGCCACAATAGCAGTTTTGAACTTTTCATAATTTAATAATCCACCTAACATTAATTTATATTTAACCTTTTCACACACTTAGTTAAGTTAAAAAAAAAATCAGCTGCTCCCAAGCGTAAGCTTTTCAAGGCGACCGTTATAGATCGTATCACTTTGTTTCCATGGTGACGTGTCGTCACACGACCACAACCACTCAATACATACTGATGTAAATATACAAAATATTCACAAATTTGTTAGCTAAAGCATTGAATCGCCTTTATAATGATCACGTTAGTTGGGGAAAAAAAGCACAGTTTGAATTTAGCAGTTGATCACGTTCTACTCACACCGGTGAGATCGAAATTCAGTGTTTCCTCTGCGTAGGGACCTTAACATGAGACGGGGATTTTTTAGTGCAAATGACAGAAAGACACAATATGAATTGTCATTTTTAGGCGATAATTTATTTATGTAAACCATGGCATTTTAAGTGCAATATTCAATTTATTTTTCATAATTGTCTTTTTGTTTGTTTGCTGAGTGAGTTTTCAAATTTGCGTCACTCATCGGCGAAAGGTGGAAAGAGTGTTTTAGTCTGTTATAAACAAAGCATGCACACCTACAAATAAACGCCGACACAAAGTATGACGCTCTCTTCTATACTCACTCTAACGATATAAATATGTATCTTCCCCTGTGGCTCAGTGGTGAAATCAAAGCTTTTTAACGCCAGAGACTCGTGTTCGAATCCCGGCTCTGGCGGCAGATGAGCTTTCTTACGTACAGAAAGCGAATCCGCCCCTCGCGCCCTCCTGTTCACTCGGCGGGGGTCGAGTATTTATTTCTGAGTATTTATTTAAACTCAGGAGGGTTTTTTTCTTTAAATTAAATTTATTTTCCCCCTCCTCAGACTGGGGGTAGGGCCGTGAGTTTGGGGGGGCCGGCAGGGGGGCCGAGCCTTGACCAGTGGTGGCCGTGGCCCCCCCTGGCCACCACGTAGCTCCGCCCCTGGTCACGGCTGCTCTTGACGAATACGATTGTTTTGAACCACTGTTGATCTCACAATCCACTTCTCGAGAGTAGACTGAATTCAAATCTCCCGCTTGCCCAAACTCTACTCAGCTACAGCTAACGTTGACCGTTGTGGGCGGGAGTAAACAGCGGAAATGAATTTGAATCTTTTTTTTATTTTTATTTTTTTTTATTTTTATTAATGCCATGAACCAGAACAATACAATGAGACATAATCACTGAAAGTAAACAAATACAAATAATAAAGTAAAATAAAATAACAGTGCCAGAGGACAATAATTTTTAAACACAAAAGAAAAAGGGTGCTATTTTAGATAACATCATACCTGCTTACAATGCTATAAGCTCTAATTGCTTTTTTACTTGTGCAGTTACACAAAACAGAACAATAAAGCTTAAAATCGTTTTTAAATCAAGGAAAGTTAGGTTTGGAGTCAGACCATTTCATTTTATGAATATGAAACTTCCCCATTAATATTAATAGTTGTATGAAATATACCTTATCTTTCTCAATTCCATTATCATTGAAGTGTATCATTATGTCAAATCCACTCAGCTGTAAATCAATGTTCAATTTTTTCTTAATTAAACGCTCAACATCAATCCAAAATATTTTTGTATATATGCAATGGTAGAACAAATGAAAAATTGTTTCCTTTTCACCTTTACAAAAATTGCAGGAGTAATCAATATCCAATTTAAAACGTTCTAGCACATGTTTTACTGGATATATTCTATGCATTATTTTAAAAGAAACTTCTTTAACTTTGTTATTAATGTAAAATTTATCTACTGTTCGCCAAGCATTACGCCAATTTACATCTCCAAAAACAGATGACCAGAAAAACCGAGCTGGAGGGTAAACAATATTATTAAATGAATTTGAATCTGCGTCATCGCGCGCGCACACTCACACACACAAAACACACACACACACACACACACACAAAGCCCTGAATGTGAAGCAACGGAGATTTGGAAAAATATTCATAAAATATACATGAAATTATGGGAGAATAAGACAATGAAATAATGATCAAAATGAGTATAAAATAAAAAATGTGAAATAAAAAATAATTCAATACAGGCCTACTGTAGCCTATGTAGGGTACTGTAGGCCTATGTACAAATACTATTATTTAACCTTAAAAAAACTCACTTTAACCCCCACATGCTTAATAATCTGTAAGGAAAATATATTGAATAGATGCTGATTTCCGCAGTTATACCTTCTTTTCTTTGTTTTCTAATTTCACAGAAAAAATCTGTAAAATATTACTTATAATTTCTGTAAAATTACACATAACTCTGTAAAAATACAGACAAGTTCCTTTAAAAAAAGTAAAATTGCTGTAAAACCAAAATACAAGCAATTGCCTGTAAATTTAACAATGGACCTTTAAATTACAGCAAATGCCTTTTATTTTACAGATATTTGCTGTCACGGTAAAATTCTGTAAAAAAAATACAGACAATTACCTGTAAAATTACACTTTTTTTACAGTGTATATTTATGCCTATTTATGCCCAAAAATACATGATGTTTGTAAGAAATATATTTAACACGAGGTGCAAAGGAAATATTTGAGTTCTTTTGCCTCTAGGGCTGCAAAATAAGCTTTTACTCACTGCAGGTTAAGTTATCTTTGCACAATGAACAATTCTATGATTATTTATTTATTGATTGATTAATAATAATTAATAATAATAAATTATTTGTGGCAACTGTAATTATGTTCTCAAATATTTCTTGATTGATTAATTGTGGCATTTTAGACTTGATATTACTTGACGTTATTATTGACCACTTGACATTATTATTAGATTTTTGTTTGTAGAAAATATGACTTTTTTTGACCAAACATTTCTGCTACTGGAGTGATACTGACAGTCCATGTTTTAGCTGACAAATCTCAGATGCATATGTTCTGTTATCTTCAGAAATGAGTCCAATCCAGTTTGTGTCAGTGAAAGAGGGAGAACCTGTCACTCTTCCCTCTGATAATGAAATACAGAGAGATGATACAGTTGATGTTTGATAAGATCCCTAAATAAAATCTGTGCAAGATATAAAACTTGAAATTAACATTATTTTACAGGAGAATTGTCACACAGAATCAGATTTTTACACAAGCATTTGCTTATTTAAAAGAAGACCCACAAATTTCATCTTAAAGATAAAGCTGGCCACTGGTAAAGATGCTAGTTAGTTCATAAAATCTATTTTCTGCTTTTATTTATGCTCTTGTTGTTGTGTTTGTTGTCACTTGATTTTTCAGAACTCATTTTGTATTGCTTTCATTTTGTTTTCATTGTTGTTGAGGGTTTGTTTTAAATGTTGAGGATACATTCACAGGCATGTCATAACATGATTAAGTTAGCTTATGACCAGTTTGTTAAATAAAATAAGACGTATCTAGTTTTGCCATGCTGCTTGCTTGCAATATACAGTAAAGTGGATTATTAGTTATGCTCTGCTCAGTTATTATGGACCATCTCATCTCATCTCCCCGGCCCTGAATACAGCTGTCCGTCTAAATGAACAATATTCATTCCACAAATAGCATGTTTGTGGTGAGCTTAAAATTCAGGTTCATTTGTGAGCAACAGAGTGCTGACTTTAAGGTGTCATTAATGTATGTAGTCAGCAGAGACCGGAGGAGAAGAGCGCTGTGTGTTTTATAGCAGCAGTGATGAGGTGATGAGTGATGAACACATCTCATGATCGCTCCAGTCAGGAGAATTGCTGCCGATGGTGATCCACAAGACAAAATACAGCAGGCCATAACAGTAAAGATGCCCAAACACACTTTACAATCAAAACATTTGACATAAATCAGCTTGTACAGTTTGAAATACTAAAACAATAGATCTAAAGTTGAATATGAAGTCAGTATTGTGTGTGTGTTTGTGTCTCCGCTGGACACCTGTGTGAGCTTCAGGAGAACTGACTTCATACATCCACTAAAAACCACCAAACGCAGCTGATCTTCTGATGTTCCTGTGCAGACTGAGGAAATATTTATTCAGTTCAGACACTGAAGAGTTCAGAAATCTTCTGTGGAAATACACAGTGCAGATTAATATTACGAGAGGACTGTATCACTAACAGTAAAGAGATTTCAAGTTTATAGTGGCACATACAGAAATAAACATGCATGCATTATTATTATTCAGTAATATATGTCAGATAATGTCCATTCAGAGAGTGCAAATTAACTTCACAGTCTAGGGATCACTGGGTACTGCAGTCTCTTGTAAAGTATCTCAGTCTCTTTGCTTGTTCATACAATATGTATTAAGGCCAGCAAAAGGTCAGTCAGGCTGTCAATCAACATATAATGTCTTCATTAATGTCAGAATGGCAAAACCAGCTACAGACATTAATGTCTCTCTTTAACTATTAGAGATCCCTATGGTGTTGATGTTTATAGTGTGTGTTATAGATCAGACACACTCACACTAATGTCTGTCTTTATCATTTCATATTCAGGTCTTTCTCCAGGTGCTATAGCAGGGATTGTTGTTGGTGTTGTTGTGCTGGTGTTTGCAGTTTTAGCTGCTGGTGTGATTTACCATCGCCACAATAAATCTGTACTATAAAGTCATACGGGTAAGTATCACCCACAGTTCACATAATTTGGAAATAAACCTGAGTAAAGTCTGAATACTGTTAAGCAATAACAGATGAAGGGCAGACACTGATCTACTGTGATCTGCATCTGTGTTTCTGTAGAAAACTCAAACTGAACATAGTAACTGCAGATATGACAGTGTTTGATCTCAGCAACAATTGCACTATTTGCTGTGTCTGTGTATGATGTTCCCTCATTAATCTATAATGAAGATATTACATATTTTAAATATATTTTTAACACATTACAAAGACACACCATTAATACAGAAACGTTAAAGACGACACTGATGCTGCGTGATCTCATGAGAATACGTGTGTATTTTTACGTAAAGTGTAATTCTACCATACGTACATTTACTTACGTTTTATACACACAGAAACGTATAATACTGACGTATTTACAGCTCTAAAACGTAAATTATTTACGTATAAACTGCAAAAAAACGTCAATTATTTACGTATGAACAACTCTACCGACGTACATATTTGTACGTATTCTTATTTATGCATATTAAAATCGTGGCATTAATGTTTTGACTCTTTTGCATTCAAATGTCTTATCAATTACGTTTTCAGTCGCATTTATTATTATTAAATGCAGTTTACTCAAGAAATAGGCTAAAACCATTCGCTCTGTTCGTGCCTTCTGCTGCAAACTCGTTTCGGAGGATTACATGCAGTTACACAAGAATACACTTTAAAACCTTAAAAATACCTTATTTAATCGTTTAACCATTTTGTAATATTTAGTTTATTTACAGTGAGACACAAAATGCGTTTTCTCCAATAGAACAATATTTATTTATTTATTTATTGCACAAGTCATACATAACTTCATTCATTCATTCATTCATTCATTACATGCATGAACGAATAAAAGAAAAAAGAAAAGGAACAGGAACAGGAAGAAGAAAATCTTATAGTACCTGTCGCTTATTTGTGCACATCAAAAATAAAACAAAAAACAGCTACTTTATAAATGAATCAACCCCAATCCTCACCCCAAACACCAAGTATTTTCAGTAATACCTATCTTTACACTTAATTATCATCATTTTAAGCGTGTTTAGTCATCATTTTTCTTGTAACATTCCTGTATTTTTTTCTTATACAAATTCTTAAATTTACAAACACTTTTGCAGCACTTCAGTTCATTGTCCAAGGTGTTCCATAGTTTAACTCCATAAATAGACACACACATCTGTTTTTGTGTAGTACGTGCAAAAAGAGTTTTAAAATGATATTGCCTTCTATGGCCATCTTCCTCTGATACAAAAGTAAATAAATTTTGTAAGACCATAGGCAAAACTCTCTGCTTAGCTTTCCACATAAAAATCAAAATCTTCAAGTCAACCAAATCTTTGAATTTTAGAAGTCGAGACTTTACAAATAAACTATTAGTGGGTTCTATGTAGCCTGTCTTGTTGATAATCCTTAATGCTTTTTTCTGTAACAAAAACAGAGATCTTGTGTTACTAGGGTATGTATTACCCCAGACTTCTGTGCAGTATCCAAAATATGGGAGTATTAGGGAATTGTACAACATATGCAATGAAAAACAGTCTAAAACATCTTTAACCTGATACAAGACCCCAATACTTTTACAAACTTTACTCTTAATATAAACTAAGTTATCTTTCCAATTCAATTTATCATTCAAAATAACACCTAAGAATTTTATCTCATTAACTCTTTCAATTTCATTTCCTTCAATTGCTATTCTTACATTTTCATTCTTTTTACAATTACCAAAAATCATGTATTTTGTTTTCTCCCAATTTAAACATAATTTGTTTTTGTCAAACCACTTCTTAACTTTTCCCATTTCTGAATTTATATTTTCTGTAATTTCTGACAAATTATTTCCAGAATAAAAAAAGTTGGTATCATCGGCAAACATCAAAAAATGTAATACTTTAGAAACTTCGCAGAGGTCATTAATGAACAAAAGAAATAGTAATGGGCCTAAAACGGACCCTTGTGGAACTCCACATATTATATCTTTTAAATCAGACCTTTGACCATTAATTTGAACAAACTGCTGTCGATTGTTAAGATAACTTTTAAGCCATTGATGAGCTAGACCCCTAATGCCATAGTTGTATGATTTTGACAATAGCAAACTGTGATTTATGGTGTCGAATGCTTTGCTTAAGTCGATGAAGACCCCCACTGTGTGTTGCTTATTCTCAGTTGCAGATGTTATTTTATCTATGAGTTCAATTAATGCCAAAGCTGTTGATCTTTTTGCTCTAAAGCCATATTGTTTTTCAGTAATTAATTTATTTTTTCTAAAAAAATATTTAGTTTTTGAGCAAACCACTTTTCAAGGATTTTAGAAAACTGAGAGAGCAATGACACTGGTCTGTAGTTGTTAAAATGATGTACATCTCCATTTTTGAAAAGTGGAACGACTTTAGCGACCTTCATCTTCTCAGGAAAGACACCCGAATGTATAGACAAATTAAAAATAAAAGATAATATATAATAAAATAATACACCAAACCCCAACATAAATTCACAAAAGACATTTTATTAGCTTGATAATCCAAATCTTTAGAATCCATACGTTTGCAAGAAAGAGATCCAAATTCAGCCCTTTATCCAGTGAGTGATCTTCATCTCCATTTCACAGGCTATCAGCAGCGCAGTCCGTAACCGTCAAATTCCGCGTTCGTGATGAATTCAAATTCAAATATTGCGCCCTCAAGAAGCGTTACGACATGTTTTACGGCAGTGATATCAAACGCTCATTGGCTCTCGCCACAGATTGCGACATGCCATATTTCAGTCGGTAAACTATACATTTGAAATGGAGAAGCGCGCGCGCTTGCCGAGCGAAGCCGGATTAACATTTTCTTGGATTAATAACTTAAAGGTCCCGTTTTATGCCCCTTTTCACAAAATGTAAAATAAGTCTCTGATGTCCCCAGAGTGTGTATGTGAAGTTTGAGCTCAAAATACCCAACAGATCATTTTTTACAGCATGTTTAAATTGACATTTTTTGGGGCTCAGAAAAACGAGCTGTTTCAGCGTGTGCCCTTTAAATGCAAATGAGCTGCTGCTGGACGACACAGGGGGCGGAGCTTCAAGAGCTCGCGCTCAGTCTGTCAGGAAAAATTCATCTCACGGAATGATGATAATATCAGAAACTCTCAGTAACGGCGTTCATTTCGAGTCGGACAATAATGTCTACAGAGTCAGAGTGCTGTATAGAGATGAAACAGGTATGGTTTAGTAGTTTAATTACGGTTATTATAACGTATTTGTCATCTGCTTGTAGGCTATGTATCCATTATTTATTAATAGCCTACAAGTCTGCTGTCTGAATGATGATCAAACATGTACTGATGAGTTTAATAAAGTTTATTGTACATCACACAAAAGATGAAGCGTCAGTTTTACTTCAGAAAATCACCGTAAGAGCTGAGTAAACACAGTAGCCTAAGTTATAAGAAGTGCGCAAGTAGCCAGTAGAGTTGAGGGAGCATTCCTGTGGGCGGAGGTTAGTCAAGAAACGGTTCTGGTGATGTCACTAATGCAGGATGTAGAGGGGTGTAGTCCAATCGAGCCGTTTTTTGTAGTCAACTTCTGTTAAATAAAATATCTCGCTTGGCATTGAACTTTGAGCTTTATAATTTTACAGATATTATTTATGCTCTAACAGCAACATTACACACTAACTAAAGTTTGAAACATGGGATCACGCAGAACGGGACCTTTAAATTCTACCTCATTCAAAACTATTATACTGAAAGAGAGGACTGTGACTGCAACACATCGTCATGTGAACGACTTTTGGTACCGGTTTTGACATGTTCGCAATAAATAAATTATTGTGATTACACGTATGTTGTAATTTTTCTTCATAATTGTAGCTTATGTAGTTTTTAAGAAATTGTTATGGGTAGGTTTAGGGGTAAGAGTAGGATTAGCTGCTAAAAAAAATCTTTTAATGCTATATTGTTAATAAAATTGCCATTTCCCACACATCTCTGTACATTTTGTCCTTTTTAAATGGGTAATGTTTAGGTTTGGGAGTGGGGTTAAGGGATCTTCCATTTATCTATAAAATGTACGTTTTCTATCTTTGAAAATTACGTATTAAATACTACGTATTAACAATGAGACCAAGGCTGTCATGTATTTATGGATATACGTTGAATCTATACGTATTTTAAGTTGTAATACGTACATATAGATACGTATCGAACCTGAAATAACGTCCATATGATACGTAAAAGTCACTATAATACGTAAATATATATACGAATTGGATCGTTTTTATTTACGTCTAAATATGTACGTTTCGTGTGTGAGATCAGGCTGGATCTTGAGCTGTTTAACTTTAGACTGAAGAGTAAATAGTGCATCATATCCTGGACAGATCCTTCAGAGAGATCACGCATTTCTATCAACTATACTTAAAATAAGCTTTGGCATTTAGATAAGAATAATAAATAATTGATTATAAAATTACTTCTGCAAGTTCATATTACGTACACAAATCTACACAATGAACAATTTAAGAACGGTACAAGGCAAATGTTTAAAATTAGATAATGAAGATGTTTGGTCTGATAAGATTATTTAGTAACTTCAGCACAGACTAAAATTACTGGAAGAACACTTTCTCCATCCAATATGATCTGATCTGATTGGCTGGCTTTATTTGCCTTCTAAAAGTAGAAGCACACATGTGTGTTTATCAGTGTTTATCTGTTACAAAATACCAGATTAATACAGAAAGTGCTTTTGATGAAGTAATGATTTGCTACAGTTTTCAAAGGTAGTTTGCCAGTTAAATGAAAGTTTTACAAAAGATTAAAATATGTGTTTGTTTCCAGCAAGGAACTGAAAATACAGCTCATGATGGACAAACACTGTAAGATGTGTGATATGGATTCATTATTGTTCATTCAGACATTATTACAACATTAACACCATTAATAGGAATATAAAGATAAAGATGACCTTGATCTCTTTTTAATTTAACTTTACAATTTTGTCAGTTTTTCTTGGCTTCACTATAGAGAATTCTTACAAATACTTCTCTACTTTTCACTGACCTTCATTTAGATATTAACCTTGTAATACAATTAAGAAAATGTGTTCTATATATAACATACGGTATATTATATAACAACTTCCAATTAAAAAGAAAGATTTGTTTAGTTTTCACAGATTCAATTATTGTATTTAAATATTTTGTATAATATATACATTTTCCCTTTTGAGTAGATTCTTCACTGTTTGAAACACAATAGACTAGGAGTGACACTTTAAAATAAAATGAAGAAATCTATTATTAATGGATGCATTAATTAAATGTAAATCAGTCAACTGTTGTTGTTTTTTTAATGAATGCATTGATCATTTTTCAGTACCACTCCTGGTCAGTTAAACGAGTAAATTTAACAATTACTGAAAATCTTCATTTTTTAAACAAACGGTTTAATTAATACAGCAGGAGCCCTGACTCTATTCATAACACTCAGCATTAAATATTTGTTAATATGGCTTCATTAGTTAATTTAATAAACACCATTAATTGAGCGTCAGCGTCAGTTTTGGCAGGACAGGTAGTCAAGACGCTGCTAATGCTATTTGCTAACAACACTGTCCTGTCAGCTGATCTGCTCCAGCTGAGCTGCATTAGCCGGGTAACTCCCCTCGCTGCTCAATGGCCAAAGCTCAAACAAGGCGCCCTATTTAAAGCACATTCAGTTTGCTCATACATACTTGCTGCTTACTATTGCTGCCCCCCACCTCCCCAGCTCCTCCTTATGCATAACGTGGCATTGCTTTATGTGGAGGGGGGGGGGGGGGGATGTCTGCCGGGGATACTGTTTCTTGAATAAGAAACAGTATCAATCAAGACTATAAAACTCGTCAAAAAACGCGCACACACTCAAACCACCTGACTGCACATCACATTTTTGACTTTATTGATTCTGCTTTTATTCGTAATGCAATGGGACATAAATTAATCCTTAAAGAATGGGACTTTATGGGACATTTGCACAAAAAGAATAAATAACTTACCGTAGCCTATTTTATACGTCGCTCCAGAGTCGCATATCAGTCAAAAAAATGCGCCACGAGGAAGAAAAAAACATATAGCCTAAGTCGCACAAGTTGCATTTTTTTTTAGAAATTTATTTCACACAAAAAAAAAAAAAAAAGTTACAGACAGTTTTCGCTACGGACGTGAGCGCTCTAAAGCGGCACTAAAAGAGTGTTTTAAAACTTTCACAGAGACCTCAAACTGAAAGCACAAAGCCTGTCTTTAAATTTAATTTCGTTTTGTATTAATTGTATCTTAATTTTAATCGATGTTTCATCAACAAATTGTCTGGATTTAATATATAAGAAGTAGCCTAAATATAGGCTATTAGAAAATAAATAATCAGGACACGGAGGCGCTGCGAACCTGGAGCTCGTCTCATAAATGAACCGAAACTCAGCGTAGGCCTATAAGCTCACAGACCTGAGAAATATAGATAGCTTGAAATGTCTACTTTTAAGCAGAACAATTCAAAACGAAAGAAAGCAGACTGCGCTGCTTATGTATTTCGTATGAAATGTGCATTTCTCTCTAATGGCGCTGCGAAGTTCGCGAGTCTTCAACTTAATCTGTCTAGCCGACAGACACTGACATAAAAAATAACTGTTTTATTAGTAAACAATTAAAATGTCTCCTTCTATATTTGACATATGTGCCTGTTCCTTACAAAACACTGACAGTGGGGTTTTTGACTGGTTTTTTTTTTTTTTTTTTTTTTTTTTTTTTTTTGAGTAGCTGCAGACAAATTCTTTCAACACACACGCACAATATTAGCCTACATAACACTCTGCGCCTATGTTTTAAAAAGATAATTTAACATATAAATAACAATTTATAAATAGCCCACTAAAAGTGTTTATTACAAATAAATGACTAAATGCTAAAAATTAATACATTTTAATGAACGAACATATGCGTTGCATTTACAATTCTGTGAAAACAGGGGGTGCTGCAGCACCCCCAGCACCCCCACTTCCCGCGGCCCTGCACAGTCCTAAACTGTGTGAGCGTTCCCTAATGCTGTTGCTGCTGTCCTCTGACTCTCTGCATATTTCATGGTGCTCATGAAAGGTCAGAGGACTCCCTGAACAGAGCCATACCGCCAAATTTCAATTCAGGAACATCAACTTGTTAGCAATCTATTCAATAAAAATTCTTAAATTATTTTTATTGTCTGTGTGTTCTTGACTTAATGGACCTGACAGAAATACAGTAAATTGAAATGCAATGCTGCATCAGTGTTATATGCAGACGTAAGAATGTTTCTTTCTCTTTTTAACTCTGTGATTCTTTCTTTGTCTTCTCACAGATGATGCGGGAAATAACGGAACAGGCGTTCCTTTGAACGATAAGACTGGCCATCAGTGATGATTTATAGTCACTGTAACAATAGACACATTAACATTATTTGAAGTCAACCCATGTGTGCTTTTGAGATGTGAAACTAATAAGTGAAGACTTTTGTTTGATTTGGCATAAATACAGAAACATGCTTTCATTCATTATGAAGTTGATGTTATAGTCTGCTGTTTGCACTGATGCTGATGATACTGGTTTATTGTATTAAGAGACAGTTTGACTGTTTAGTGTAATTTATCATGTTACACTCTGTAAGAATGATTGATTATTGTTACACAGTTACAGAATATTGCAGAATTTTTTTTGAATTTATTTTACTTGTTTGATTTGAAGCACTTACTCTGTTACATTATAATTTTTGTTTTTATTCAATTTGTCATGCTTAATTTTTTTAAATGATTGCTTTTATGAAAACCTTGTAAGAATATAGACACCACATTATTTGGAATGAAGTAAATGATCTTAGTGTTGCTCTGATGTTCATACAGGATTTATAGATATTTACTGTCAGAACATTTCATTCATTCAGCTTTTGCTTTTTTATAAATATTCTAGCATAAAACGCATCATTTTTTTCAGTTCTCATTGTGGATGAGTATTAAAGCTAGGGTAGGTAAGATTTTTCTAAAAAAAAAAAACATTCCAAATTTGTTTAAACTGTCTTTATATACCAATACATAATTAAAATGTAAGTACTCTGAAAAAGAAAGTATAAAAATCGAGTGTCTGTAGACCTCTCACTACTGTTGTAAACACAGCTCATTATTTCCATTCAATCCACCCCCTCCCTTCTGGGCTCCTTCCAAAGCCACGCCCCCAAAACATGAACGCGCGACGCCAAACGCTCAGGCTCAGCTGGAAGACGCATTTATTTACCTGAGACGAGTGGAGAGGAAGGAGCGCAGTGCATGCAGTGACATCATGTCAGAATCACATGTAATAAAATACCTAACTTTAGCACTATGAATAAACAAATATGATGGATTTTAGTACTCACTATCAAGCTAGCATATCGATACTGGTAAAGTTTAAAATATATTTTGTTTGATTCGGTAACGAGCTATATTTAGGCTATAGGTAACGAGCTATATTTATAAGGCAAAGCTAGGTTGCATTGATGCACGTTTTTCCATTACCATCAGTTAAACTGTGATGAAGGTGAATTTCGTGTAAGAGTCATAACATATACGGTGTTTTGCATGTAAGAGTTTCCATAATGAAAACATTGTTGACTCTGATGAGGACTAACGTTACATTCCGGTGACAAGTACCGCATCGTCGGTTCGAGGACAGGTCCACTCCGGGGTCGAGGGCGAAGCAGAGGAGGTCGTTCAAGAGTGCGGGCAGGGTCCGAGGAAGTAGTTTAGCAAAGTAGCAAAGCTGGCATTGGTACTTTTTGCTGCATTTTCTCAGCCATTGTGCCGCAAACTCCTGCTTACTCGGTGTAGTGAGCTGAATATTTCCGGGAACGGTGACATGTGATGAGTGCACGCAGGGCTGTGCACGCAGTGGTGCTCGGGCACGAGACATGAAGGCATCTGATTGGTTCTTTACATTCGCACCGAATGGCAGTGATTGGTCAGAGTTTTTACTGTCCTACAGCTGCTACAGAGGTCAGATTTTTTCATTCCTTTTTCTGAACACATAATGTATTGACTACTATCAGAATGGAAGGACCATTTCACCCAGTATAAAAAAAAATGTTTCTGAACAGGATTACCTACCCTACCTTTAAGAGAATAAAAGCTTGTTTTGCCATAATTGTGTTGCATGTTTGTGTTCAAGTTAGATGCATAATAATGGATTTAAAGAATTGATCTATTTGAAATCAAATGAAATAAGGCATTTATACTATGTACTACTGTACACCCAAGAGCTTTATCAATAATCAATACACTGAAATATAAATGTGTGCTGCACATTCCATGTTTATGAGTTTACCATGATTTAATGAACAGACAAAAAATTTTGTTGTGACCAAAAGACTGTGGATATCGATATCAGTCTAAAGGAATCAGAAAGTGTGATTTAAAACAACTGTAATTTAAATTTAATTTTAAAGTAATACAGTGTAAACACAAATGTCAATATGATATCAGCACATCATTTGCAAACAAACAGAATCAGAGAGTTTGATTATTGATCTGTGATTAAACATGTATAAACCACTTCCGTCATTTCAGATTTCTGTAAGAAACACAAACACAAAAGGTAAAGGAGAAAAACAAACCTGATGTTTCAGATGCAAAAACTGCAAGAGTTCTAAATAAACAAATGACAGAAATTTGCTGCAGATTCATCAATAGATATTACAGGTTATGAGTCAGTGTTTCTCACACTGAATGATGGTGTTTGTACATAATGGAGGGTCTCTGTCTTTTATGTTCTTGGGACTTTTATTATGAAACTTCAGAAGACAAGAGCAGCGTTCATAACAGTGACAAATTAAAAAATAAAAGCAAGTGCACTGTGGAAACAAAAATATCACAGCAACCGTTTAAAATCCCCTTCTCTCCCTCCACACTCAATTTCAGATCCCTCCATTTTTACACTGCTGAAGATTCTCCTCTCACTGAAGACACGTCCAGTCAAGACGTTCCCAAAATCTGCACAGTGGGTTGAGATGTAGCCGGTTCTTCCTGAACAAAATTAAGAATCAGAATTAGAAAAGACAGACGTAAACTGATTAAATACTCCCATTGACAAGCTCAAATTTTACCTCTAGACTTAAAGGATCAGACTTAAAATTCTGTAATTTACTCGCCCTCAAGTTGTTCCAAATCTGTTTGAGTTTCTTTCTTCACAATTGAAAATGAAACAGGTGATGGGCCTCATTAACTTCCATAGAATTCTTTTCAATTTTCCATTTTTTTCATACTATGGAAGTCAATGGGGCCCCATGACTGTTACATTTTTTGGGTGAACTACAAATCCTGCAACATCTCGTTTGGCATCCATGTAATGTGCTTTTATAATGAATTTTAGCTTAGCCAACCTCAACACATTGGACAATTCTGCTTAAAGGGTTAGTTCACCCAAAAATGAAAATTACCGTATATACCCGAATATAAGACAAGGTTTTTGTCCTAAAAATAGGCTGAAAAATGGGGGGTCGTCTTATATTCGCGATATAGACAAAATCACGGGGGGAAAGGGAGAAAGAACAACGGAATTAATATGAAATAGTGACTGAAACGCGGCCAATTAAGACAAAACCAGCTCTCCCTTCCAAGATGTTAATCTGCACAAAAATCCTGATAATCGAGCCGTTAACTGAATTAAAACGCTGCTCCGCGAGACGCAGAGCGAGCGAGAGGTGTGCACGCGAGACGCAGAGCGAGCGAGAGAGAGATAGAGAGAGAGGTGCGCGCGCGCGTGCTGGAAGAGAGAGAATGAATTATCACAGCAATTTTCAAATAAAATTATTTTCTGTTGAAAACCAGATTTTTTCCACAAAAATCTCTTTTTGTCCCAAAAATAAGTCTGGAAAATGGTGGGTCGTCTTATATTCAGGGTCGTCTTATAGTCGGGTATATACGGTATTTTGTTAACTACTCACCCTCATGTCATTTCACACCTATAAGACCCCTGTTCATCTTCAGAACACAAATTAAGATATTTTTAATGAAATTCTGAGAGCTTTCTGCCCTTCCATTGGGAGCAATGCAACTAACACATTCAAGGCCCAGAACGATAGGAAAGACATCATTGAAGTAATCCATGCGACTCCAGTGGTTTAACCGATTTTATGAAGCGATGCTGGTGCTTTGCTTGTTTTTGCAAAAAAACACACAATTTACCACTTTATCTAGGAAAATTCTGACCTTCAATCCAGTAGGGGGAGCACTGCGACGCGTGCGTATTGTGTTGACTCAAGACCGGAAGTTGTTCCGTGAATGTGCTTTAGATAATATTGTTTTGTAAATATAGAGGTAAATTATGCTGTTGTTTTTTTGCGCAAAACAAAGCTCTTGCATCGCTTCATAAAATTGAGGTTAAAGGGATTGTTCGGCCAAAAATGATATTAAACCCATAATTTACTCACCCTCAAGCCGTTCGAGATGCATATGTCAATCATTTTTCAGACAAACACATTTTCAGTTATTTTAGAAAATGTCTTAGATCTTTCAGTGGTTATAATGTCAAGTTATGGGGTCCACATCCTTCAAGTCCCAAAAATGTGCATGCATCCTTCACGAAAGTAATTCATCCGGCTCCAGGGGGATAAACGAAGGCCTTCTGAGGGTAATCCGTGCGGTTTTGTCGTAAAAATATACATATTTAAAACTTTATAAATGAAAATAACTGGTTTTTGGCAACGATCGACGCGCGTTCACGGGAGATGCTGGCGTATGATGTAGGACGTAGCGTAGGAAGCGTCGTGACGTAGAACGAACGCGACAGCGCAGCCAGAGAGCAGAGTAAAACAAAACTCCAAAAAACGTGTATTTAAAAGAAAATGTCGGAGGATTTTGATATTATTTTTTGAAGCTAGTTATTTTCATTTATAAAGTTTTAAATATGTATATTTTTACGACAAAACCGCACGGATTACCCTCAGAAGGCCTTCGTTTATCCCCCTGGAGCCGGATGGATTACTTTCGTGAAGGATGCATGCACATTTTTGGGACTTGAAGGATGTGGACCCCATAACTTAACCACTGAAAGATCTAAGACATTTTCTAAAATAACTAAAAATGTGTTAATCTGAAAAATTATTGACATATGCATCTCGAACGGCTTGAGGGTGAGTAAATCATGGGTTTAATATCATTTTTGGCCGAACTATCCCCTTAAACCACTGGAGTCACATGGATTACCTCAATGGTGTCTTCACTACCTTTCTGAGGCTTGAATGTATTAGTTGCGTAGGCTACCAATGGAGGAACAGAAAGCTCTTGGAGTTCATTAAAAATATCTTCATTTGTGTTCCGAAGATAAACAAAGGTCTTACGGGTTTGGAACTGTGAATTGGGTGAGTAATTAATGACAGATTTTTTATTTTTAGCTGAACTATACCTTTAAGGAATCCTGGAAACACCTGAAAACAACCACAGCATGCACTCTGTCCATTTTCTGGAATGACTGAAATGCAAATAAGAAAACATCAGTTTCACACACACAAAAAAAAATTCAGCATTTTTACATTTTCCACAAAAAGAAAAGAAAAGCAGTTTTAAATGATTCACTTAAAGCTTCATATAAAGTACCCAGAAAAGTAAAATGTTAAACTAATCCATTTGAATTGAGAAGTTTAGTAAAAAATGTCTGAAGAGACTACCGCTTTATATAATAAACAAATTAAATTTAGGATTTTATTCACATTTAAACATTGAACAAAGAGAAGCTCAACCGCACTTGCTTTGACAAGTGAGAACAAACCTCATTGGTTCTTGCTGAAGCTCAAACGTGCTGCGCAACACAGGAGAATGAACCTCATTAGTTTTCGCATGTCAAGCAAACACGCTTGAGCTTCCGTTTACCAAAACTGATGTGTGAATTGATGAATATGTGAATAAAAGACTAAATTAAATCTGTTCATCATATAAAACGATTGGATCTCTACAGAAAAGCTTGGACTAAACTGTTCGATTAAAATTATTTTACGATCTCTTTATTAAGGTAGCATACAGGTAGCAAAAGTGTCATGGGATATGGAGGAGATGAACCCAGAAGCAGACGAGGTGCAGACACTCAAGATTTATTAATACACAAAAACAGAAAACAAAAACCCACGAGGGGGCAAAACAGAACTGAGGACGGGTAACTCTGACTAAGACAAGATTACAAACAATGACTAAACTCTGACTAGACGATGACGGGAAACGAACTCACAAAACTGATTTAACAGGTCACTGACAAAGTACACAGTCTTAAACAAGCAACGTCTCACAAGGAATAACAGGCAAAGTTAGATAATGTACCGACACAGGACAGAAAACATGAGGGGATTAAATAGGGAGCAAACTAATCAGGAACACAGGTGATAATGGGTAAAGCAATGAAGACAAAACGAGGATAACAAGGGGGCGGGGCAAGAGAACGAGACAACACAAGCACATGGCCCAAACAAATGGCCATGTGCTTGTACACAAAACATAGGTCTGTCATGATCCTGCCTCAAAACAAGAAAGATCTAGGACATGAAGGCAGAATCATGACAGAACCCTCCCCCCAAGGAGCGGCTTCCAGACGCTCCCTAGAGGGAACATGAAACACGGGACAAGACCGACTGAGACATAGACACAAACCAACAATACATGACAAAAACTAATAAAGGCAGACATGAATACACAATTACAGGATTGGGGTGACATAATAAAAATAAAAAACAAGGAAGAGGAGGCGGAGACAACACAGTTCATGGGGGAATGTACAGGGTGGATGGGAGGACTGGGGGGGAAACACAAAGTCCTTGGGGGGCAGTCCAGGGTGAACAGGCGGGTCAGGGGTCTTGGGTCTTCGGGATGAGGGTGTGGGCTGCGGGCAACGGGTCCGGGCAGGTTTGGGTGGGGACACACGAGGAGCAGTCTTGGGGGAAACAGTCCGGGGTGAAGTGGAGACAGGTGGTAAGGGAGTGGAGAAAGATGTAGACTGATGCAGGGACAGGGCTGAACACATTAGCTGGGACAGGACTGGACACAGACATCCTCCTGTCAGCTGGGACAGGGCTGGACACATCAGCTGGGACAGGGCTGGACACATCAGCTGGGACAGGACTGGACACATCAGCTGGGACAGGACTGGACACATCAGCTGGGACAGGACTGGACACATCAGCTGGGACAGGCATCTCCAGAATCTTGGCTAGACTGGACAGATACTCGGACAAGGCTCTTACAGCGATGACAATCGGCGTCTCGTGGCTCGCCCGAAACCGACCGCAAAACAGCCTTAGCAGCTGAATCGGCTGCTGCTCGCTCTGCAGCCCTCATGACAGCCTTAGCGGCTGGCTCTGGAACAGCGCTTGCCGAGGCTGGCTCTGGAACAGCGCTTGCCGAGGCTGGCTCTGGAACAGCGCTTGCCGAGGCTGGCTCTGGAACAGCGCTTGCCGAGGCTGGCTCTGGAACAGCGCTTGCCGAGGCTGGCTCTGGAACAGCGCTTGCCGAGGCTGGCTCTGGAACAGCGCTTGCCGAGGCTGGCTCTGGAACAGCGCTTGCCGAGGCTGGCTCTGGAACAGCGCTTGCCGAGGCGGGCTCTGGAACAGCGCTTGCCGAGGCGGGCTCTGGAACAGCGCTTGCCGAGGCGGGCTCTGGAACAGCGCTTGCCGAGGCGGGCTCTGGAACAGCGCTTGCCGAGGCGGGCCCTGGAACAGCGCTTGCCGAGGCGGGCCCTGGAACAGCGCTTGCCGAGGCGGGCCCTGGAACAGCGCTTGCCGAGGCGGGCCCTGGAACAGCGCTTGCCGAGGCGGGCCCTGGAACAGCGCTTGCCGAGGCGGGCCCTGGAACAGCGCTTGCCGAGGCGGGCCCTGGAACAGCGCTTGCCGAGGCGGGCCCTGGAACAGCGCTTGCCGAGGCGGGCCCTGGAACAGCGCTTGCCGAGGCGGGCCCTGGAACAGCGCTTGCCGAGGCGGGCCCTGGAACAGCGCTTGCCGAGGCGGGCCCTGGAACAGCGCTTGCCGAGGCGGGCCCTGGAACAGCGCTTGCCGAGGCGGGCCCTGGAACAGCGCTTGCCGAGGCGGGCCCTGGAACAGCGCTTGCCGAGGCGGGCCCTGGAACAGCGCTTGCCGAGGCGGGCCCTGGAACAGCGCTTGCCGAGGCGGGCCCTGGAACAGCGCTTGCCGAGGCGGGCCCTGGAACAGCGCTTGCCGAGGCGGGCCCTGGAACAGCGCTTGCCGAGGCGGGCCCTGGAACAGCGCTTGCCGAGGCGGGCCCTGGAACAGCGCTTGCCGAGGCGGGCCCTGGAACAGCGCTTGCCGAGGCGGGCCCTGGAACAGCGCTTGCCGAGGCGGGCCCTGGAACAGCGCTTGCCGAGGCGGGCCCTGGAACAGCGCTTGCCGAGGCGGGCCCTGGAACAGCGCTTGCCGAGGCGGGCCCTGGAACAGCGCTTGCCGAGGCGGGCCCTGGAACAGCGCTTGCCGAGGCGGGCCCTGGAACAGCGCTTGCCGAGGCGGGCCCTGGAACAGCGCTTGCCGAGGCGGGCCCTGGAACAGCGCTTGCCGAGGCGGGCCCTGGAACAGCGCTTGCCGAGGCGGGCCCTGGAACAGCGCTTGCCGAGGCGGGCCCTGGAACAGCGCTTGCCGAGGCGGGCCCTGGAACAGCGCTTGCCGAGGCGGGCCCTGGAACAGCGCTTGCCGAGGCGGGCCCTGGAACAGCGCTTGCCGAGGCGGGCCATGGAACAGCGCTTGCCGAGGCGGGCCATGGAACAGCGCTTGCCGAGGCGGGCCCTGGAACAGCGCTTGCCGAGGCGGGCCCTGGAACAGCGCTTGCCGAGGCGGGCCCTGGAACAGCGCTTGCCGAGGCGGGCCCTGGAACAGCGCTTGCCGAGGCGGGCCCTGGAACAGCGCTTGCCGAGGCGGGCCCTGGAACAGCGCTTGCCGAGGCGGGCCCTGGAACAGCGCTTGCCGAGGCGGGCCCTGGAACAGCGCTTGCCGAGGCGGGCCCTGGAACAGCGCTTGCCGAGGCGGGCTCTGGAACAGCGCTTGCCGAGGCGGGCTCTGGAACAGCGCTTGCCGAGGCGGGCTCTGGAACAGCGCTTGCCGAGGCGGGCTCTGGAACAGCGCTTGCCGAGGCGGGCTCTGGAACAGCGCTTGCCGAGGCGGGCTCTGGAACAGCGCTTGCCGAGGCGGGCTCTGGAACAGCGCTTGCCGAGGCGGGCTCTGGAACAGCGCTTGCCGAGGCGGGCTCAGGAACAGCGCTTGCCGTGGCGGGCTCAGGAACAGCGCTTGCCGTGGCGGGCTCAGGAACAGCGCTTGCCGTGGCGGGCTCAGGAACAGCGCTTGCCGTGGCGGGCTCTGGAACAGCGCTTGGGACAGCGCTTGCAGTGGCGGGCTCTGGAACAGCGCTTGGGACAGCGCTTGCAGTGGCGGGCTCTGGAACAGCGCTTGGGACAGCGCTTGCAGTGGCGGGCTCTGGAACAGCGCTTGCAGTGGCGGGCTCTGGAACAGCGCTTGGGACAGCGCTTGCAGTGGCGGGCTCTGGAACAGCGCTTGGGACAGCGCTTGCAGTGGCGGGCTCTGGAACAGCGCTTGGGACAGCGCTTGCAGTGGCGGGCTCTGGAACAGCGCTTGGGACAGCGCTTGCAGTGGCGGGCTCTGGAACAGCGCCTGGGACAGCTAGAGATGAAGAGCGAGAGGCTCCCTTTCTCCTCTTCTTTCTCTTTGAACGCGAAGCCGAATCTGTAGCTGGACTAGCGACCAGTTGGAGATGTTCAGCTGGAACCGCAACAGGAGAAGGGATGACGTTCTCGGGCAGCGCTGACTCGGTCGAGGAAGACTCAGACGGGGAATCCCAGGAAACTCGTCTCCCTCGTTTACCATGGAGGACAATGGGAGCAGAAGGGACCTCAGGAGAGGTGGAACCAGCCGGATCACCAAGGGCAACAACGCCCAGGACACGACCCTCTGGGATCACAGGTAGCGAGGCAGATGGTGGAGACCTCGAGGAAGAAGCCCTTGTAGAACCCTCTCGATCACCTCCTCTACTGCGGCCTCCACGGATCCCGCGAAACACGACCAACCGGGTCCCTTCAAAAGATTGTCGCTTGAGCTGGGAGGACATACTGTCTGCTGGGTTCTTTCTTGGTCGGTACATTCTGTCATGGGATGTGGAGGAGATGAACCCAGAAGCAGACGAGGTGCAGACACTCAAGATTTATTAATACACAAAAACAGAAAACAAAAACCCACGAGGGGGCAAAACAGAACTGAGGACGGGTAACTCTGACTAAGACAAGATTACAAACAATGACTAAACTCTGACTAGACGATGACGGGAAACGAACTCACAAAACTGATTTAACAGGTCACTGACAAAGTACTCACAGTCTTAAACAAGCAACGTCTCACAAGGAATAACAGGCAAAGTTAGATAATGTACCGACACAGGACAGAAAACATGAGGGGATTAAATAGGGAGCAAACTAATCAGGAACACAGGTGATAATGGGTAAAGCAATCAAGACAAAACGAGGATAACAAGGGGGCGGGGCAAGAGAACGAGACAACACAAGCACATGGCCCAAACAAATGGCCATGTGCTTGTACACAAAACATGGGTCTGTCATGATCCTGCCTCAAAACAAGAAAGATCTAGGACATGAAGGCAGAATCATGACAAAAAGACATTTTGAAATGTAATATGCAAAATAGCAATGTAATATATAAAATGGCAATGTATTTCTTATTTAAATTTACATTTTCCATACCATATGTGCAATGTTTGGGGCAAAGTGGCAATTCACATTCCATAATATAATTAAATTAGCCATTTCCTACACTTGTTTTAACGTATAATTTTAACATATATATTTAAAAATGTTATAAGTTGCAAAATTAAAATTAAAATGTATTACAAAAATGATTAGAGATGTTTATAATTCACCCAAAAAATGAAAACTCTGTCGGAAATCGGAGAGCTTTCTGTCGCTCCATTGACAGTCTATGCAACTAAAACTTTGATCCTTCAAAAAGTTCATTAAGAGATAGTAAGACCAATCCATTTGAATCGAGCAGTTTACCGTAGTTCAAATTTTCTGAAGAGACATGATCGCTTTGTCTTTTCTTCACATTTAAACATTGATCAGCGAACATAAACAGAAGCTTAACCGAACATGCTTGAAACGTGAGAACCAACCTCTTTATAAAGCATGCTGCCCAACACACGAGAATGAACCTTGTTTGTTCTCGCATGTCAAGCGAACATGCTTGAGCTTCTGTTTACTGTAACTGATATGTGAATTTATGAATGTTTATATGTGAATAAAAGCCTAAATTCAACCTGTTCATCATAAAGGAAGCAATCATGTCTTCACAAAATTTAGACTAAACCACTCAATTCATATGGATTATTTTTACGTTATGAACTTTTTAAAGCGTTAAAGTGGTAGTTGCTTAGCTGTCTATGG
This sequence comes from Scardinius erythrophthalmus, assembly GCF_964197995.2. NCBI lineage: Eukaryota > Metazoa > Chordata > Actinopteri > Cypriniformes > Leuciscidae > Scardinius > Scardinius erythrophthalmus. The sequence continues at coordinate 14,770,065 of NC_138234.1, forward strand.
GGGGGTCAGAAAGCTCTCAGATTTCATTAAGATCTTCATTTGTGTTCCTAAGATGAACGAAAGTCTTACAGGTTTGGAACGACATGAGGGTGAATGATTGATGAAAGAATTTTCATTTTTTGGGTGAATTAACCCTTTAACATGTTCAAGCTAAAATTGTAGCAAAATTATCATTTAAATGCTAATTTTTCTTAATTGCATTTACACTCACAGTTGACACACTTACGATTGCATTTTTATAAATACCCACAATGAACGTAGCAAAATTCAATGTGGATTTAAAAAAAGGATTCCGAGGCGATCACATCCCCGCCCCGCCCTGTCAATCACTGCATCAAGTGCCTTAAGTGCACTGCATAAATGCTAGGAAAAATAACTTAAATTATCTTTTTCAATTTTGTTGTTTGTTTCAAAAAAAGGTAATGCAAATTATTATATTATTGATTTTGAATATTTTATTTGCTCCAGATGTTGCACATATTGTATAGAAAATGTAAATATATAAATACAGAAATACATTGCCATTTTACACATTGCATTGACATTTTGCATGTTACATTTCAAATTGACATTTGGTAGCTGTATGTCAGAGTTTTATGTGAACTAACTTTCAATTAAGAGACAGAAATCTTTCAGATTTCATTTGAAGTGCAGTTACTGTGCTTTATCAAGATTGACATTACTCTGTCATTAGGAATATAAATTCAACCTCATCAGAAAAAAAGAATACCATAAGGTGAAAAAACTCAAATAACTCATTGTACTGATACTTGCCTCACAGTAGAGGGCTGCATTGGGATTGAGTCCCGCCGGGTCCCGCGGGACCCAACGCAAATCTCGCGGGAGCGGGCGGTTTGAACTTTGCTGCGGGCGGGAATGGGCGGCTAAAAAAAACACTGCGGGATCGGGAGGTAGCCTTGCAACATGATGGAGATGTCAATAATGGCGCTTTTCCACTACACAGTACCAGCTCGGCTCGGCTCGACTCGACTCGCCTTTGTTTGGTTTTCCACTGTGTAAAAGTTGTAACTGTATCTGCTTCCAGGTACTTTTTTTCGTGCCCCCTCCGGCGAGGTTCTGAGCGAGCTTAGGCGATACTAAAATGTGACGTGAAAACACGGCAGACTGCTCAGAGAGAAGCATCACTATTCACTGCGTCATCATTGCACGCGCAAGACAGAGTATCCTGAATAAAAAACAGCAAAAACGAAAACAAAACCATCCAAAAACAGCACACTCGATTTGCTCCATTATCCTGTGTGTATGTGTCCAGGAGGCTATGCCGGCCAGGGAAACGAAACAAACAACCCCATGAATCTCAATAGCAATACAAATATGTGTTTTTTCCTGCGGGACGGGAGAAGACACAAAATCAATGCATCTCTATTATTGTGCGGGAATAAATTCTCAGAGTTTTGCGGGTGCGGGCGGGAGTGGACATACATATTGCGGGAGCGGGCGGGAGTGAAACACATACGTTGCGGGAGCGGGCGGTAATGGTCAGAAATTCGGCGGGCGCGGGCGGGAGCGGGATGAAGAAAACAGTCCCGCGCAGGGCTCTACCTCACAGCTGAGGATGCAGGAAGACTTTCAGATTGTGTGATGATCAGTGAGACCAGCACTGGTAGTTTACCCCATCATCTTCATGATCTAAAATCAAAGACACATTTGCTAAGTTTCAACAAAGTTATCTGTTAAAATGAATGACCTGTATATGACTTAGGGCAGAATCAGGTAATCGCATTAATTTAAACAGAGAACGAGTGATCAACTATTTTAGCACTGTTCGGTGGTGTTCAGTCACGCTGTTCAACTGCATACAGTATTGTGGACTAATGTAAAATACACCAGCATGGCACCTCTGGTTATTAAATTATTATTTACTATTATTAAGTACTTTTAAATGTGTACTCACGACACAGAAACTCAATTGCTTTAAAATATATTTGCAGACGGTTAATATCGCCGACTCGATTCGTACCTAATTTACACTCGTTATTGTCATGTTGAGTAGCTGTAACGCTTTATACATTCGTTATTTGGTTAAACATAAACATAAAACCCACCTTTGAATTTCCTCTTCTCTTTATCTTATAATTCGAGTCCGGCTCCGGCCTCTATGGATTGTTGTGCTCGTGCTCTGAAGTTCCCGCTCTCCATCTATTTGAAAATGCAGTAACGGCTGCAGCGACCTTGGGCAATAGCAAAGTTAACATTTAACAGTTATAGTGGAGAATGGAGAACAAACGCCATATAATGTACACACGATGACTTAATACTAGTCATTAATTGCATTAAAAAGATTAAAAAAAAAGTGTATAGGCCTAACGTTACAGGTCAAATGGCTAAAAAGCATTTGGTAAGCTAATTTAACTCGCTAAATTGACGCTAAGTGGCTTAAACATGTATATTTTCGACTTGTGAACTAAATATATACATAAATCATCAGAACTTACCTTTAAATTTCGTCTTCATCAAGTTTGATAAAATAAACTCTGGACCGTGCTGCTGCCGTGTAACGATAGCCTGCTTCCAGCTGTCAGTTAGGAAAATTCCGTGGCTGAAGCGATTTCGACCAATCAGCGTCTGGTTGCTATGCCAAATAATGAACACAGCAACCAATCATGAATGAAACCGTAATTTGGCCCATTACTGTACCCTTGATGTGAGAACAATTATGTACCTTAATTTCAATTGTACCTTAAAAGGTACCAAACAGTATTGTCAGAGGTCTTTCCTGTACCATTAAAGGTACTATCATTGAAAAGGTACAAAACTGTTCTTTGAGGAACATAATTTGTACCACCGTGTACCTTTTTTTCTGAGAGTGTAAAGCAAATTCTTATATTGTCTATGATAAAACATTAAAAACTGTCCGTGGAGGTTGAGTCGTCCTGCAGCCAGCCCCCGCCGGCTGCTTATTGGCTGCCTGCAGCATCTTTTTATTTTTATTTTTTTGAAGTTCAACAAAGATACCGTAGGCGCGAATTAAAATGCATTGATAAGCGAGCGCGAGTTGCCGCAGCCGCGAGGACAGCGAATGTGCAGGCAGCCAGTAGCCTAAAGGAGTGATTGTTTGGTCGCGGCACTGTGTGCAAAAAAAACCTTCGGCCTAATGTCTGATGTTGGGTTACACAAAGCAAATCATCTACACAATTATTTAGTTTTCTTATTTAATGCACGCCATTCAACCGCATTTCAACATTGAATCAATGTTTTATTTTCAACGTAATAAATAGTAAAGATTGATCCAACGTTGAAATTTGATTGATGATTGATACTAACCTTTACAACTAAGAATCAACGTTGAATCGACGTCTGCCTGCTATCTGGGAAGCTACCCCAAAATGTTCCTAAGCCCCCCTAAATGATAATAAGAACAACAATAACAATTCGATTTATCAATAACCGTATCCTCATTCATATTTAGACGCAACAAATGATATATATCCAGCTACAAAAAATAGCCGAAAAGTCGGAAGTTGGACAGAAGTACAAAGAGTCGTAACGCTGCCAACTCCCACGCATTCACCGTGAGACACGCAATTGACACTTTTCACACGCTCTCACAACACACATCCATTTTCTCACGCACAGAAAAATCGCGAAGCAAAGAGGACACGGAGACCGACAGACTAGACAGAGCAGGTTACTTTATGATATAAAAGAATCTCAGCTCTCAGATTCTGTCAATTTTATTACGAAATTAAAACAATAAATACCGTTTTGGCGCTTGTAAATGTTATGTGACAGATCCCTAGCGCATGTGAACCGATCATCTCTAGCTAATAGTAAAAAAACACGAACACTGTTGAAAGATACAACTACAACTACAATCGCAAAAATACAACGACAGGCTACAACTTACCGAAATGTATATTCCTCATACATAGGCTAATATCGATCAATCAGTGTTTTTTATCAGCGTAAAGAGGTCAATAACATAGCTGGAGAACAATTATGTCACATTTACCTCAGGAAAGCCATTTAATGAACATAATATAGGCTAGCACGTAGTTGGCAAGAAAAAAAAAAAGCTATAGAGAGTATTTAGCTAAATATGTGTTCTATATTACATATTTATTATATTTTTACTTATAGCCTATCATTAAATAAAGTTGTTGTTATTATAATAAAAAAACGCATTATATTTAATTTGAGTTATATTTAACCTTAAATAATACTACCAGCTGATAGGGCTGTCTGTATGTTTACAGCATTAGGTGAGTTGTTTTTTTCTTGAGAAAAATTAACACCTATCTTGAGTACTTTTTGTGACAGCAACCCTATCATTTTTGATCAAAGATGTGGCTTAACTTCAGAATTAAATCAGTATTAAATCAATTAAATAAACTAAAATCAGTATTCTTATGATTGCGCTGAACATTTCTGACTAAGTTCAACAAACATTAAATTATTCATAAACTTAAAAAAAAAAAAAAAAAAAAATGTAGGTGTGACGGGGTTGAGAGAGACTAGGGTAACAGGGTTGAAGATGGTAACGGGGTTGAAGAGACAAATACAGCTAAACATATATAGTTGTTTTTTACTCAAATTCACTGTAAGATTTTCTATAAACACTTTCCTAAATCCCGTTGTCCCCCCCAACCCCCCCCCCCCCCCACACTCACACTCAAATTCATTTGTTATGATGTTTAACCGCATGCCGTCATTGCCACGGAGGAGCAGGACCGAGCCTGTGTAAAAGCTCACTGAATGTTCTAATGAGCAAGTAGCGGTTGCGGCACAGACAGCGATGAAACGGCAGAAACTACAACAGGTGACTTTAATGTCATCATGGATGAAAAGAAAGAAAGGAGATGTGAGTTGGTTGATTCAGTAAATTTGCTCAGCTCAGGATAATCATATTTTCTGTCTACACCTGCTGATAACTGAGCTAAGGTTAACATACACTGCTGCTTGGTAACTTCAGACTAGGCTAAATATTTAATTTTAATATTTAATTAAATATTCTGTGTAGCTTACAAAAAAAAAACATTCTGTGTAGGCCTACCATGAAAACGAGTCCACTTTAAACCGCAGCATTTTCTGTCAGCAATGTATGACAAGTATGAAATCTAATGTAGGCTAGTATTATGCGTATTTGGCTTGCTGTCCAGGGGAGGGCTCCGAGCTCGGAATTTTGCCCGAACCCAGAGTACTCCCCCTATACTGGGGTAGACCCAGCCGAGTGTGAGGTGATGGGGTGGTGGAGGGATGCTGAGAAACTTATCGTGAGACAGAAGGTGAGGAAAAGCTTTATTTATACCGGCTTCCTCTTGAGTTGATTGGTTGATTACCTGAACGTGCTCCTCCTGAATTTTGTTATATATAATGGAGGGTCTTTGGGCCCTATTATACACTCGGCACAATGCAGCGCCAGGCGTAATGCATGTGTTTTTTGCTTGTTTCAGTTATCATTTTCACAACCTGCGCCACGTTGTTTAAATAGTAAATGCATTTGCGCCCATTTGTTCTCCCATGGGCTGTTGGTCTGAAAACCAGGTGTGTTCAGCCGCATTGTTGGCGCATTGCTAATTTGAAGCAACAGAAATAGACTGCACCATTGACCAACTGAAACCTGCATGGTCTAAAGTCAATGGGGCAATATTATTTTTTTGTTAGTCTATTTAAAGAGTGTTAGTATGTTTGCATAAAGTCGGGGTCCACAACAAGACTACACTCTGCTTATTACACACACAGGGATGTGCAGCAGACCATTTGAGGCAAAATGGCCATGCATGTTCACCCGAAAGGAAAACTCGATGAAGTGCTATTATAAGACATCCTGTCATAGCTTTTTGGTACATATCGGCTATGCAACACGCATTTGAAAAAGCGAGGCGCTGGAGAGCACTATGGGTGCTTCTCAATATCCTTCCTCGTCTCCTCTCTCCTCCGTCCTCCATCCTATGACCCGGAAACCGATCGAGCACAGCCGTCTTGAAGGACATCTCAATTCTCTAATTGCACCGCGAGGAGTCGAGGATCGAGGAGTCAGGAGGCTTCCTGAGGAGTCATGAGCGAGGATACACAGGTGTATCCTATGCGGAAGAGTTTTATCGACTAAAACGTGACGCACGTAAATTCTCCTCCCCCTTCACATCGGTCACAATAATTTTGATTTATACTTTACTTTTGCAGTTTATATAAACCACACATCTCACATATTTCAACAGGGTATCTTTCTTTATTATTATTTATTATGAATTTCTTAAATAAACAAATTTCAACAACATAAGGGCAGATCCTCTGAGCGCTGCTGATGACGCAATTAAGTGACGCTCAAGTGATCAAGTATTCCAATGTATAAAAAAAGCTTTCATTCGATCCCTCCGTCCTCGCGTCTTTTCCTTGCAGCCTTCCCTCGCATCCTACAGGGGGTGGAGCTGAGACGCGAGGAAAGGAAGCGAGGAGAGGAAACGAGGATACACAAATAAGAATTGAGAAGCACCCTATATTTGTTTGAATGCAAAATACAATTTCACCGCTAGATGGGAGAAATTCCTACACAATGTCCCTTTAAGGTTACGTATGATGACGAAAGAACGTTAGTGTTAGCCCTCCCGGAGAATGTATTGCAGTGCCGCAGTTAAAAAAAAAATCTTTGTTGAAGACTATGGGAACACTCTGGCGAGATTGAAATACGAGCGGCATATTATGTATTCTAAATGAATGATGGGGTTAACAAGTGTATTTATTTTGTACAAATGCATAAAACCTTGCTTCATTTATTATGAGTGGTGCTCAAGCAGACATGTTGTTTTAGCGATCCTACAGGAGGGGGCGCCCACAGAAGACAGGTGGGGGCGTGGAGTAGAAGGAGAAGAAGAACAGTGTTAGTTATGTTGTGAATATGCTACCAGAGAATGTCTAATATGGCGAGAAGTTTCACTCTCAGTACACTTCCGGCTTCTGAACTGGTTGCAGTTCCTCTCTGATTCCACATGAGGGCGCTCACAGGACGAGTGCAGAATGAATGGAGGTCTATGGCGCTATACCAATAAAAATCCACTTTTCTCAGGATATAATTTTTTGTCTAGTAATTTGAATGTTGTATTCGAAAGGAGATGCAAATAAATTAAACATTGCTGGGTGTTAGATTTTTTTGAGTCACTTATTTGCTTTAAAAAGTCTTTTAAAGTGTCAATGACGTCATATACATGTACGACCAGAGATACTGCTTAACGGCAATCCTTCACTCACTCTGGTGCGTTCGCGCTCTGCACTTTCTTTTCACTCGAGGCATCGACAACACAGCTGACACAGGTAAACACACTTGCTAGAAGAGTTTTTGTTTTGTTTGTTTCTGGTCCCGCTTCGGATGCCACGATGCCATCAAGCGGTTTCTCTGGTCGTAATCAGTCCTTCACTGACCAATCAGCGTTCATTAGCAGAATGCTAGCGTGTTATGGGCAACAATAATGTGATACACCTTTATGTGGTAACACAATTAATATTTTATATGATATATATGTCATTATAATATCTGAAAGCATTCATTAGAATCACAACTTTTATTGTATTGAACAATATGAATTAGGGGGGAACCAAAGAAACCGGAACCAAAGTGCGAGTATTGTTGCACCGCGCCGTCTAAAGTGAGAGACGCCTTCCTTTTCTCTCATATTGAGATTTGGATCTGAAGATGGCGGTTCGCTCTTTCTCTCACTAATCAACTGATTCTGTTTTCCAGGCTGACATCAAGAGGTGAAAGTAGTGAACCCCTGTAAAAAAAAGAATCTTTTTGTTACTGCCGTTACTATATATTTGAAACCGGTAACAAACTGTGGGGGCTCGTCCGGGATACAGTTTGTTACCGGTTTCAAATATATAGTAACGGCAGTAACAAAAAGATTCTTTTTTTTACAGGGGTTCACTACTTTCACCTCTTGATGTCAGCCTGGAAAACAGAATCAGTTGATTAGTGAGAGAAAGAGCGAACCGCCATCTTCAGATCCAAATCTCAATATGAGAGAAAAGGAAGGCATCTCTCACTTTAGACGGCGCGGTGCAACAATACTCGCACTTTGGTTCCGGTTTCTTTGGTTCCCCCCTAATTCATATTGTTCAATACAATAAAAGTTGTGATTCTAATGAATGCTTTCAGATATTATAATGACATATATATCATATAAAATATTAATTGTGTTACCACATAAAGGTGTATCACACACTCCCCAACAAATAAAAGTGGCTCCTGACACAAGATATTCTGAACAATTTCACTCTGAACATTCACACATTTTTTTTTTTTTAACACAAAATATTTCAAATATTTCAACTCTTAATTAATGTATCCTATCTGTCTAATAAGGTGTGTGCTAGATATCATTGGAGTATAGAATGTATGTATGTATGTATGTAATTGTCTTTCATGGCTTCTCATCCACAGTGAGCTGGGTACACTACAGGTAGGTACGGATATGGTGGCATGGACAGGGGTTGGAAGTGGTGGAGGTATGGTCTACTGAGACACTGGTAAGTACGCGGTACTTGCTGGATTTCAACTGCGCTCACAGTGGGCTGTGGGTGATAAGCGGGTTGACGCAGGGATGGGTAAGTAAACACACATTTCGGCCGCCTCTCTCTCATAGACTGTCTCAGTGGGACCTGATGTTGAGGTTGTGGTGTGGGGACGTTCTCTTGATGGACAGCATACAGTTCCTCTTGAACAGTTCCGGGTTGCTGTTGCTCCACACCCTGTTCATCCTCACTGGATGTCTCCTGTCCCTCGTCTCTAACACTCTCCCTGTCCTGTTCAGGTTCTGCATAACTCATTTCTCCCAGGTGTGTCTCACTCTGGTCGGATCTGTTTTGGCAGTCAGGATTCACATGCGGCACAGTTAAGTAACTCCCAGCTCTTAGCTTTTCCATCGGCATTCGCAACCAGTAACGAGGCACGCTTTCCTCTTCCTCAGAGTCACTTAATTCTGGGTCCTGTGTCTCGTGTATGGGTTTTGGGATGTCTGAAGCTCTCTTCTTTCGCTTTTGTGACTCAGCTGTGTTGGTCGTCGGGTTCTGAGGTGGCTCTACAGGTAGATCGTTGACTTGCAACAGGAGGTTCCTGTGTAGAGTGCGAACTGGTCGGCCTCCCGCCTCTGGGCTTACTTTGTAGACAGGATTATCTCCAACCTGTTCTCTCACAATGTAGATAATCTGCTCCCAGTACGGTCTAAGCTTTCCAGGCCCCCCTCGTTCACTCAGATTGCGTACCAGGACTCTGTCCCCAGGCTGAAGAACAACACCTCTGCTTCGTTTATCATAGTATGTCTTGCCTTTAGAGCTGGACTTTCGACTGTTTGAGTCTGCTATTCTGTATGCCTCCACCATTTTCCCTGCCCATTTCTCAGCATATCCTTTTGGTCCATTCGTTTCAGCTCCCTCATCTGTTATGAGACCGAAGAGGATGTCCACTGGTAGACGAGGATGTCGGCCATACAGCAAATAGTGTGGGGAGAAACCTGTGGCCTCGTGCCTTGTACAATTGTATGCCTGGAGTACATGGGGTAGGTGGTCTTTCCAATTCTCTTTCTCTTTCTCTCCCAAGGTGCGGAGCATCTGCAACAACGTGCGATTGAACCTTTCTGCAGGATTGCCCTGGGGGTGATACGGAGAAGTTCTTGAGTGGGCGACACCAGCTAAGTGCCTGAGAGTTCTGAAGAGTTCATTCTCAAACTCCCGACCCTGGTCATGGTGTAGTTTGGCCGGGTACCCGAATCTGGGAATGAAATCATTGAAAAGTCTGTCAGCAGCCGTCTTGCCAGCCTTGTTCCTGGTGGGGTAAGCTTGTGCAAATCGGGTAAAGTGATCAACCACAATGTAACGCACAGCAGATGGTCAGATCACTAGCTCTATCTCTCTATATGTTAATTTACTGAAATTAGCCTGTCTTCAAGCTCTGAGACCTAATTAAATCATTGGTGTCCTAATCCACAAACACCTCTATTGTCTTAAGATCCTTCCTTCCTGGACCCCAGACCCAACGGCGCCTACAAATGACCTAAATCATTAACTGTCTATCTGAGAACAGAGATCCCTTCCTGCTGACTTCTAGTTTATGGCTCCGCGAACATCCGCTGATCAACAAGAGCAATCCCCCCTGACCAATAAAAGCAATCTCAAGAGGACCCTAGGGACTCTCTGTCAGACATTCATTTACATTTAGACACTCAGTCAACACGTAAGAAAACAACCAGACTCTGTTCGACCGCTAATCTAATCAAAACTAGTAACACGCACACACATAGACTCTCATCCCGTGCTCAGGGACAAAAGTTCAACGCAGCAGGATGAACCTTCAGTGACTCTTCCAACACACACACACACAAGGAAACACACACAGATCCTACCATTGTATGGATCGAAATCATCTTGTGAAATGTTTAAAATATATTCTCGTGATGTATGCATGATCCCTTATCCCAAATACTATGCCCATTGATTACATACATACATACATACGGGTCTCCCCCTCAGGAAAGAAAGGGGGGGGGGGGGAGAGACGCAGTTCACGCATCGGACACGACAACCTGTGAACTTTCGGCATCCCCTCCACGCACACAGAGGAGCTCAAATGCCCGGACATTGTGATCAAAAATCACCCTTTTCCAAATGTATTCTTGAAAATGTATTTGTGTTATATGTCACGGTCCCTATAAATCAGACCGATATAATCTAGTTTTATGATATACTCAAAGAATGAAATGCTTGTTATAGTGAAAAATCTTATATCTTCATGACTTTAGCATAGCATGGTCATTCGCGGTATTGTTCTCTTCCAAAAATCTCAACGGTGTTGAATCTTTGACCCAAAATCTCCTAAGACGCATTCTTTTATTAATTTCAGTGTTATTAACGTTAGGAACAAATTTAGCTTCTCCATAACTATTAGGAAGGGGCGTGAGCCTCCGCAAAACGTCAGGAGGTAGTCACAATCGCCCTTCCAGGCGATTGGGTCATGCACCTAAAGAGGCTGGGCTTAACCCCTTCAAAATGCCGCGCTTCTCTGATCTCAGTGCACATCGCCAGAGAGAGAGAAACGACGCGCCTTCTTCCATCCTTGGAAGCTTTGTTCGCGTTTATTTTCATTTTTCTTCCAAGTTTTATTTTCTTAAAACTACTTTTACTTCAGTTGATAGTCTCCTTCAACCAACCAACGAAATCAACTTAAAGCTAAAGTCATCTTGCTAAGTTTTCGCTCGTTTCCAGTCGCCATAGCAACTGTTTCGGTGACCACGTGACCAGACGCTTCGTCTACTCCGACTCGACGCACGGACACACAAAGGCCGAGCTTCATCCCGAGTAACGTAGACTTTAAATTTACAATCTGAAGTGCTGTTTAAAGTGTCTAACATTACTGTGTCTATTGGGGTTTTCGTTGTGAACGACTGAACTGTTCTACCTATCTCTAATTTCTCTTCACTCACACTTACACACTCTTTGACGCACACATCTGCACCTACACACACACATACACGCCCACCTCTTCACGTGTTCCTAGACAGAAACACATGGCCACGTGCTGCTAAAGGCGTGCTCCTACACACACACACACACACCTCTCCTTACCACGCTCTCAGGGTACACACACAAAACCCATTCTTAAAATTCTCTCTCTCTCTTATATTCTCCCTTTTCCTTCCCCTACTCTAACCTTTGATCCTACGTTTATTTTGTTGTATTCCTTATTTGCGATCGTATTTTGTTTTGTTTATGCATATTTACTCCTGTGTGATTTAAAATTAGTATATGTAACCAGTAGCTCGTTTGAATAAACTTTGTTAAATCATTTGAATTAAGTTTGCCTGTTTGTTTCAATACTGAGTCCCTGAGTAGTGCAGATCTTTACCTCTTAACGCTCTACGATAAATCTTCCTATTGAAAGAAATCTCAAATGGTCTAAAAAAAACACTAAGATAGTTATTTTCTTGTGGCCACAGAAAATAAATTGTCTATCAGTGTTAAAGACGTGAGATTTCCGTTCAGATATTGTACATTTTGTGTGCTGGACATACAGTTCGTACAATAAATGAACATTCTTCAACTTATATCTAAAATTTCCCCAAATTGAACATATTCTACCCGTCTATATCAGTGAGTACTACAAGTGATTGTGTAACCTCTGATATAAGCCGAGGTTTTGACCAATTCCCTATTTGGTAATTCTTTAATTCATGTAAGCAACATATGCATAGTCACATTAATGCTAATTTGAGCTAATTAATTCCCTAACATAAGTCATTGTTGTTACAACAACCAGGATATACTCGTATCCACCTCGGCAGGCTTCCAGGTGAAGGAAATCGATACACACCAACTCAAGGGGCGAATTTGATGTAACACTTCCCATTGGCGCTCTTTCATGTGTGGCTGGCTTCTTCTGCTTAATGCAAGAGCACTTTCTGGTCACATACTCCTCTATATCTCTTTTCATGAAAGGCCAGTAGAACCGCTCCCTCGCTAGGGTCAGAACTTTTTCAACGCCAACATGGCACATGTTGTTATGCAGCTGGGTGAGTACTGTTCGTTTGTAGGTGGTGGGCAGGACCAGTTGTTGTCGACCTGCACTCTTCCTGTAGAGAAGGTCATTCTCTATGTGTAATCTGCTCCACTCTCTTAACAGCCTCCTTGCGTGTGTGTCCATTCTCTCTTTGTCATCCTCTGTTGGTGGTGTGTCGTTTTCCTTCAGCGCCATCACTTTCCCAATAGCGGGGTCTTTTCTTTGTTCCCTCACAAGCTCATCATGACTGACTTCCGGCAGAGTCTCAACTTGAGATTGGCTTTGGGATGTTAGGTTGAGGGCTGCCACCCAGGCCACGTCTCCTTGTTGTGCTCTCCGGCTTCCTTCCCATACAGCACATACCGCCTCCTCCGATATCTCTTCCGAACATCCAGCCATGAAGGTGTCAATGTCCAGTGGGCAACGTGATAAGGTGTCGGCATCGATGTTGGTTTTGCCTGGCCGGTATTTGATATCAAAGTTGAAATCGGCCAGTTGCCCCACCCACCGGTGACCAACTGCGTTCAGTTTGGCAGAACTCAGGATGTATGTGAGGGGATTATTGTCCGTGAAGACGGTGAAATGTGGAGCGTAGAATAAGTAGTCACGGAACTTCTCACATATTGCCCACTTCAATGCGAGAAATTCTAGCTTTCCGCTGTGTAGGTGATAATTTTGTTCCGCTGATGTTAGCGTGCGTGACCCGTACCCAATCACCCTCATCTTCCCATCCTGGTTCTGATAAAGAACTGCACCGAGACCTTTTTGGGAGGCATCTGTGTGGAGTGTAAAGGGGCGGTTGAAATCTGGATATGCCAGCACTGGGGGTTTGGTCAGCCGGTCCACAAGGTGTTCAAGGATCTGTTGGTGTTGCATATTCCACTCTACTGGAGTACGGGAGGACTGCTGATTGCCTTTTGTTTTTCCTCTTGATGGTTTGGTCGGAGGGGTGCTGGGCTTTGACTGGAGCAGGTCATACAGGGGCTTGGCTATACGTGAGAAATCCTGCACGTATGTCCGATAGTAGCTCAGAAATCCAAGCAACTGCCTGACGTCCCCAACTGTCTGTGGAGTCTTGTCTTTCAGGGCCCGCACTGCTTCAAGGTCTTTGGGGTCCATTTTGACTCCTTCCGCTGACACCAGCCGGCCGACATACCGGACCTCCTTGCGGAAGAGCTCGCATTTCTCCGGCTTCAGCTTTACCCCATGTTGTTGCAAGGCTTGGAGGACTCTGCGTAGCACCTCCACATGCTCATCAAATGACCTGGAGAAGCACAACACGTCGTCAAGGTAAGGGATGCAGCATTCATCTCTCAGTGTGTCAAGCATACTTTCCATGCTCCTTTGAAAAGCCGCTGGGGCATTCGATAGCCCAAAGGGTATTCGAACCCACTCATCGAGCCCCCACGGAGTTATGAATGCGATCAGGTACCTTGATCCTTCAGCAATAAAGCCTTGGTGGTAGGCTTTGCCCTGATCGAGGATCGAAAACCAGGCATATCCCCCCAGGGAGTCGGTGAGGTCCTGAATTCTGGGAAGAGGGTGAGGTCCGGCACGGTTTTGTTGTTGAGGAGACGATAGTCGACACACAGGCGTAAGGACCCATCCTTCTTTCTCACACAGATGACAGGAGCTGAATAAGGTGACTGGGACTTCACGATCCACCCTTTAACCAACAGCTCCTGGATGTACTCCTTCACTTCCCTGTAGAGCGGTTTTGGGATGGATGCATAGGCCCTCTGAACTGGGATGTCATCCTTAGTCCTGATCTCCATCTGTAGGGAGGGGATGCACCCTATGTCGTCACTGTCACAAGCAAATGCTCCACATTCCTCGTAGAGCACTTCCTTGACTGCCTGTTGATGTTCAGGGCTGAGGTGACTGATATCAACAGGAGGAAGCCAGGACTCAGGTGGAGAGGTGCTGGGAGAAACGACAGCCTTGACCTCGACCGATGTCATCTTTCTTGGCGTGGGATCAGCCTGATGTGACTCTGGTGTATCAGCCTCAATGACCTTGATAATGTTTTGGATGGTGCCTAGAGTGGTTCTCCTCAGCAGGGTGATCTCATGCTTTGAGTGATTGGAGATGGGCACCTTAACATAAGGTCGTCGGGTGTTATTAATTTCCAAGAGGCCTTCTCCTACACTCAACTGCTCTAAGATAGCGCTTCCTTCTGTTGGTTCATATAGAACAATGGGGTTCGAGACATCAAAGTTTGGTGGTACTCTACACCATACATGGACTGTTCTGCCAGGGGGAATGATGGAATGGTCTTGGCCCACTCTTATAGTGACTGGATCACAGTATGTTTTAGGAGGCACCTGGATGGAATTTACAAGGGCCTCCACCTGTTCCTCCTCTATTCCGAAGGCACTGCGGAGAAGGCTGACCACTGTTGCAACTGCATCGCCTGAGGACTCTTTCCTTCTGATGATCTCCTGGAGTACATTGGCTCCTAGAAGGGGCTGGGGCAATGGCAGCGGGCTGACCAGGTAAGGGGCCTGTATAGTTATATTTGGGTCTTCATTCCCGGCAAGATTAACAGTGAGCTCAACCCATCCAGTGTAAGGGACAGCATGGCCAGTGACCGCATAGACGCCAAGTTCTTCCTCTAAAAGCTCAGAAAGAGGTCTCAAGATATGAGTAGGAATGTGAGTGTCAGTCCATTGTTGGTCAATTATGCTCACTTGTGAGCCTGAATCAAACAAGACTGTAGCTGGGTACCCGCCAATCAAACATTTCAGCAGACTTTTTTTTCCAATTAGGGGTGCTTTGCAGGCGATGTTACTCTGGCTGGTCAATACATGTGAATTTTGCTGTTTGTTTTGCTTGCTTGTTATTTGTTTGTTATTTGTTAATGTTTGGGACTGAAGCTGCTCACCGGTCTCTGGGCGTCCCTCGACAAAGACCGAGCTCCGTTTCCCTGCACCCTGACTCGTTGAAGGCATCCCACTGCTCTGTGTCCTGCCTCTCCACACACAAAGCAATGGTTACACTCCTGCACATTCTGTTCTGTACATTTCGGACATCGAGATGTTCTTCCTCTCACCTGGACTATAGATTGTCCCAGCTGTGGTTGAAGAGGTCTGTTAGAGGTTGGCTGAGAAGGAGGGTAAGGCAATCGAGTATTTTCTGTCTGCTGCTCCATCAAAGAAGCCACCATGCGTGTCAGGGTCTCTACCTGAGAAGTGAGCTGTTGTATTGTCTGGCGATTTTCATTGTCTGATGGTGTATCTCGTGCCTTGTTGTTGTTGTTAAGGTCTCCCGTCTCAACCTTGGCGCTGTGTGCTTGGGTCACCTTTTGTCGGGTGGGTTGGCCCAGTCGGCGCTGGTGCTCATTCTCATCACTTAGTATTTTCATGACCTGGCGAAGGATTTCCTCGTCCGTGACTTGACTGTTTGAAATTAGCGGTCTTAGTCTCTGTCGGAGGTCAGCGTGTTTTGTCCCAAAGCCCTGGTAGATGGTATGGAGGAACACTTCCTGGATGGTCTTGGGATCATATGAAATGTCTGCACTGGCCTGTCGGGACTGGAAAAGGATTTTCTGCTTGAGCCCAATCATGCGGTAGAGAAACTGCTGTGGTGATTCTTGGTCTGATTGCCTGGCGCACATTAATTCCTGGAACATCTCAGTCGTTGCTTTCTCTCCGAGGTGGGACCTGAGGAAGCCTTTGAGTTCAGATACTGTAATTGAGTCTTTGTTTACAAGCATATCTTTAAAAGCTCCTGGTTTGATGATCCTCAACACCCCTCTCACCACTTCTGCTTCAGCAAAGCCCTCTTTCACTCCCTCGTCGATTTGTTTACTGATGTTATTGTAATTTAAATCAGAGTTCTGATCCCCAACCTGACCACCATGTACTTTAAAGTCTCTGCGCTGCAGGTAGGAAAGGTCTTTCAGTAGTACTGGTCTCTCTGAGTTCATCGATGGCATGTAGTGTAACTCTGATTCACCCTGGTGGAAGTAAGTTGTGGGTGATGTGGTCACTGTACATTCTTGTCGTCTCAGTTTCTCACCCAGCTCTTCATAGACTTTTCTCAGTTCTTCTAATGACTGTGTTGTTGTATTGGTATGAGCGCTAGAGTGAGGTTGTGTTTGCATAGCGGTACTGTTAGGGTGAGAATGAAGTTGTGATGTAGGGTTTGGGACTGTAGTGGATGGACTTTGACTAGGTGTAACGTGTGTGCTACCATCACTCAATGTACCCACTGGAAAATTCACAGGAGCATTAGCATTAATTACTCTACCTATCAAATCATTTAAAACCAACAACTGACCCATACCCTCATCCTCCAATCCTAGCAAGGTATCAGATTGCATGTAAGAGACTACATACTCCATGCAGCTTTCTTCATCATTCGCATTCAACTCTTCTTCATTTTTACTGTTGTTAATTGCAATGTCTTTTGCAACCTGATAGATGTCGTTACTTGAGAGTCTGAATAGTTGTTTCTTGATGGCCCACACTAATTCTTTACGAGCTGACGACATGGTGTATAGTTCTGATGTCCCCTTGTGGTTTGTGAGTTCAGTAAATCAACGATGTAGTGTCTTAATAAGTGGCGTGTGTGTGCGCGCTCGTGTCGACCTCCAGATCACAAATGAGATCTCTGATGCTTGGCGTGCGATGACCCCTGGATCAGCGTGTAGCCCTCCGGACAGTAGCGTGCGCTGGCCCCACAGCAAGTAGCGTGCGCTGGCCTCAGGATCAGCAGTGCGGCTCCCAAGCGAGACGGAGATCCCTTCTCTCTTTGACCTCCCTCCTCGGACACCCACGGGTTGGCTCCTGGCCTGCAGCAGCGTCTTGTCACCTTGGTCGCGTGGTTCTTGTATCTCTGGATCTGCTCCCCCAATGGTTGTGATGAGGAGAGATCCCGGACGAGCCCCCACAGTTTGTTACCGGTTTCAAATATATAGTAACGGCAGTAACAAAAAGATTCTTTTTTTTACAGGGGTTCACTACTTTCACCTCTTGATGTCAGCCTGGAAAACAGAATCAGTTGATTAGTGAGAGAAAGAGCGAACCGCCATCTTCAGATCCAAATCTCAATATGAGAGAAAAGGAAGGCGTCTCTCACTTTAGACGGCGCGGTGCAACAATACTCGCACTTTGGTTCCGGTTTCTTTGGTTCCCCCCTAATTCATATTGTTCAATACAATAAAAGTTGTGATTCTAATGAATGCTTTCAGATATTATAATGACATATATATCATATAAAATATTAATTGTGTTACCACATAAAGGTGTATCACAATAACTTAACCTGTAAGAAATCGAAAGGACATAAGTACTCGTTCATTCAACTTTCGACCTAAAACCCATGTTGAACTTGCAAAATCTACAATCAGATTTGAGATTTATCAACGGCAATCGGGTGAAAGAGATACATTTAGCCGTCTAGCCCCATAGACTCCCATTCATTTTGCACTCATGGCGATCGCCCCCAGTGGAACTCTGGTGGAACTACAACCAAAATTCGGTACAATAGAGCTTAATAGGGAGTGGGCAGGCTCTCCGTAGACGGGCTCTGATGCTACGCAGGGTTGTGCGCTGCAAATAAATCCCTAATGTAAACAGTGAACGAGATTAAATGAACCCATGAAATGCAATCCTGGAAATTCATTCATTTCGGCATGCAACACATAAATCAATAGAAATAAAGTGCAATACATTGAACTATTTTTCATTAAAAAAAAATAATAATAAATCAATCGTGGATTCTAAGTGATGAAGGGCTTAGCATGTTCCAATTCAGCCCATTGCAAAGGTCCCGCCAGTAGTGGGCACTCGTGCAACATAAGCAATGACGTACATCCGAGTGAACGAGACGGAGGGAAGTTAGTGAGTGAAGGGCTGACAATTTTGGACTGGAACGCAGCTCCGGTGATCAGTTCTGTGCAGATTTTGCTCATCTCAAACAAGCCTAGTGTCTGATTCATCAGTGACAGACTGATAGTGACCTCATAACAGCAGCCACGCCCACTACAGCAGAGACAACCAATCAGAACAGTGAAAAACATCCCAATACTGTAACAGAACTGTTCCAAATCTTTCAAACAGTTTTAAATAGTTTGGGCCTTGCTTCACAGACTAAAATACTAATTTGATAATACTAAATTTCAATGCTATTTTAATGTATATTTTAAACATACTGTACATGTCGAGCATGCTGGATTAACACAAAACAAATTGTATATAGTAAGCTAAGTAATAAAGAGAATCACTGAACTCCCAGGCCAGGCGAGTGAGGTTTCATCAAGAATATGAAGATGACATAAAAGTACACTGTAATTCTCTACCGCACACTCTCAGAAATGCTTTTACCTTTAGCACTGACACACAGCTCTCATACGATGCTGTGTTATTTTTCTTTACAGAATGTTCCAGCACTTGTTTAGTTCGATCTACTGCTGTATTTGGAAATATGTCCTCCTGTCCTGAGATATAGAGAAATAAAAGCTGTTCAAGGATACACAAAGAGTAGGATCAGATGCAGTGTTGCTGGATTCACTACTTTATTTTTTTTTTACAATGAATCAGTGTAGAGTGGAAATCTGATTTAAAGAAAAATAATGCAATAGTAAACAGGAGCGAGACGTTTGTCCACTCAACAGAAACCACATTCATTTGGGTCACTCTTCCACTAAACTAACCTGAAATAAACTCAGCAGCAGTTTCACTTTGACTCAGAAATTGAGCTAGAAGAGCTTCAGAAACATTCTGCGGAAACAATGTGTTTCTTGCATGAGTAGAATAACACTTTGAACATGAAAATATGTCTTTTCAGAAATGTCCTTTTTAGCTGGTACATCATGTTGCTTATAATTCCAGTGGAATGTATGAAGGCCACACTCATTCACACTCTTTCTCTCTCACAGACACAAACATGTCTTCACAGTTTTTTGTTCTGGAAGTCCAGTTTCCTGTGGAACCATGTCTGTTTCAGCCTGCAGAAACACCCTGAGCTATTGTAGGCCTAATGTTTTTACCGGTAAAGAGTACGAACCCTTATTTTGTACCTCTGAAATAACACTCTGTGTCTCTAGATTACATGCCATTTATTTTTCCTTTCAATGGCTTCACACAGTATTTACTCAAATGTATTCAATTTCTAGGATCTAAAACACCTGTCTGAATGCCGCAAAATGCTGAATTTCCTCAAATAAGCATGCATTCAGTTTATCAGTGCTATTTACTGTTTAGTTCATGTCAGTAGAGTCTATTTAATTTACATGTACATTTTCCGTCAACTGCATTGGCATGTTAACATCAAATTTCCTTTTTGAGTTAATAGCAGAAAATTACATTCCCATGCACATTTAAATGCTACTTTTGCTTTTGAATGAATGAATAAACAACAAACAAATAAATTAATCAAATAAAAACAACTTTGGAGGATTAGGATTAACACTGAAAAATTAAATTAGTTATCAATTTAATAATTGGAAATAAATAAATAAATGTAAATAGACAAATTAATGATTGTGAATTTTGAATTGTTTCTGTAATTTCAGTTTCAAAATCTATTTAAAAATACAAATTAATTTAAAAATAATGGATTGTTTTCAAAGTGTTCCTATTATGCTATTAGGTTCCTAATTGTGTTTTGGAGTCTCCAACAATATTACATGCATTTTCTCATATTAAACATTGTGTCACAAATGGCCCTTTGCAGCAACAGCAAAGATGAGATGAGCAAGATCTATTCACAGCAGTTTTTTTATTAACGGCAAAACAAATAAAACTAAATAAAAGAACTCAGAATACTCAGAATCTCAAAATACAAACATAACCACTGGTATAAACGTGCGAGATCAGCTACAACTACAGTGTAGATGATTGTAGACATTGTTCATGGACAGCCAATAAAGACCATAGACTGGCATTACACACTATACATAGGTTTGTAAAAGGGAGTGAGACTGGAATTACTGACGACTCTTTCAGCCAGTTCAGAACGTTTACATTCACTAACAGCTATATTACACACTACATTACCTTATTTGAAAAAGCAAAATAGGGGCACTTAAAAAAAAAAAAAAAAAATGAAAACAGGATTTTAAATCGTTTTATTTAATCCAAGTTTTGAAATGTACCCAAAAAATTAAAATAAATAAATGAAAACAGAATTTTAAATCGTTTTATTTAATTCAAGTTTTGAAATGTATCCAATAAAACTACAATAGTACATTTATAAATAATTTAGCTTAAAAATGTCTTAAAAAACATTTGCCACTTGCTCTTATTTGTCCTTTTGTCAAGCATGAAGCAGTGTTTTGAAAGTGCCCAACACTACTTTATACCAATGTTGTAGAACTCGAAAAAGACCGGACTTGGATTCAAGGCTGTTTTTTCAGGAGCCTGGACTCGGACTTGCATGAGCTGGTATTGACTATTGACATAAAAATATAGTCTTGGACTCGGACTTCAGTATGAGAACACTGCTTTATACCTTGCGTGTTGCGAACTACATAACATGGCTGGCAAACAAGAACTTATTTAAAGGGGGACTGTAGATGCTTTTACTAGCTGGTCCATCAATGAGAGGTTTTGGTCATTCAATGACAGAATCTCTTAGCAGGTTTAGTTCAAACTCAACTCAGTGGTGGATCTGAAGACTCACTCTCCTCATGCAAAGTTTTGAGATAGCAAGCAATAGTATTTACAATTGACAAATGAAAATCAAAACAAGTTAAAATTGCTACTGTGAAATAAAAGTTTATTTATAGGGACATCCAGTGTTACAAATGAAATTGTCAAATGAGAAGATAAATAATTTAGAATTTTGGCAAATGTTGAAATGTCTACGACTACGGCCCCACAAGTTGTTTTTTTTATTTCTGTGCCCTTGAGATTTTAGAAGGTACATGAATGTGCAACCATATGTAGAAATATTGTAAATATGCATTTTATAAAACTATATAAGTGTTATATTGTATAAACTCCTCCTCAATTATACAATGAATGCTCAAATTGTACAGTGTAAACTGTAACATGAATTGTCTTACCGCTTTTTGTGCATTTCTTTTGTAGAACATTGGATCAGCGTAAGTGATCTCTTCATCACGGGTCTGAACTGTTTTAATAATAATGACAGGCATGTTAAAACAGCAAAACTGTAACGATTTCTTCAGATGTAACAGCAGTGTGAAACACTTGCCCTGTTGGTCTGTTTTTCTGTGTTTCTTGCAGATCCAGAAGATCCCAACAGCAGCAACAATCATCAGAGATCCAGCAACAGCAGAAGAGATCGGCACTATCAGAGACACTGAGACTGGAGGAGGAGAGGGAGTTTGCTGCTCAGATTCTGGAAAGATAAAGAGAGACAATCTGTCTGTCTGTCCTTATTCTCAGTCTCAGATGCACACAGTCTGTTCACTGACTCTCTGATACTAGTCTGACCAGCACGAGTCTCCTTTAACATGTTTATGACTTAAATGTGTTTGTCAGAAAGTGTAAAGAGCTTATATATGTTGTTATTGTCTATTTTTTAGCAAAGAAAAAAGCAGAAAACAATTGTCTGTATTACGTAACAACACACAAAAATTAACTTGTTTATTGAACTGTTGTATAAAAGCAATATCACACTCATAATTGTGCTGTTGATGTGAATATCAGCTTCATAACCCTCTGCATTCTCACTTTCAGATGATGAAGGACTTTGTGGAGAGGACGGCTTAGCTGGAAGATATAAGAGAAGAACAGAGATGAGAATAAATCAACAGTGAGAAGACTGCTTTAATGTCAGTGTTAGTCATTCTCATCACACACAGAGATCAGTGCTTTACTCACAGCCCTGATTTTCTCTCATAACAATGCATTTAGATTTAAAATATAATCCACTCATTTTGGATAAATAAATAAAATATACAAAATCTGAATACAGTGGCTTTTGTTTGCCAAGGTTCTTGAGCACCATCTATTCTCTCTCGTAAAGAATCTTATATTCATATTACACCCTTCCTGACTGATGTATGTCATCTAAACATTGTCCCATTAGTAAGGTGCATTAAAGAGGACTTAAAACATTGGCCTGGGTCATTCTGTGTCAAATCAACCATATTTCAGAAACTTTCCCAGTTCAAATGTTTGATTTTGTTAATATTGTTTTCTCAAGAGAAACACATAAATAGTGTTGAAATCCAAACTATGAAATGTAATAGAGCATAAATGTAAATATTATCAACTGTATGTGAAAAGAGACACACAATTGATTTTTGACCACTAAAAATGCCACCAATTTATTCATGGATCCACATTTAGATCTCCATATTTCTGGGACTGAACCATTGAGGGCCTTTAAAGGGGGGGGGGGGATGCTATTTCATGCATACTGAGTTTTTTACACTGTTAAAGAGTTGGATTCCCATGCTAAACATGGACAAAGTTTCAAAAATTAAATTGTACGTTTGAAGGAGTATTTCTGTTCCAAAAATGCTCCTTCCGGTTTGTCACAAGTTTCGGAAAGTTTTTTTTGAGTATGGGCCTGTATGACGTCAGATGGGGCGGAATTTCCTTATACGGGTCCTAAGGGCACTTTTCCCGGATGGACGCGGGCGTGCTCGGCTTTAGGGAAGTCAATAGCCGCTTTCCGACCGGAGGAACCTTTTCACAGTTCCTAGAACTATTGGCTATATTACTTTAGGGAAGTCAGTGTCACCAAAGAAGTGTGTTTTTGGTTGCCAGGGCAAGACAACCCTGCACAGATTCCCAAAGAACCCGGCGTTAAGGGACCAGTGGATGGAGTTTTCCCTGAGCATCAACGGAGTTGTGTAGACTGTTTGTTCCCTGCATTTCGACGATGATTGTTTTATAAACACCGCAGGCGGTGAGTAAAACTGCTTCGAGTGATGTTAGCTATCCGCGCATAAGCACAGCTTTAGCTCCGCTCACACGGCATGCCTCCAGCCACTCGTTTTTTTCTGGAAAGACTCGGTACAGCCTATCTTTCTTTTACAATTATAATAAAACTAAAGACTTTTTGGAGATTTGAAGGATGCAGTACTACTCTATAGGTACTCAAGATTAACAGGAGATTGACTGAAAATAAGTGTTTCACCCCCCCCCCCCCCCAAAAGATACCAATCTCCCCTATCTTCAGGATTTCTAATAAATTATCTTCAAATATCATTGTGGGTTATGACACTAATTATGTACATTTTAAATAATGACGATGACAGAAGAAAACACATGTAATTATGCTCACCATCAACAGTAACATTGAATCTCTTGATAAACTCCTTATCTCCAATAATGGTTCTTAGTTGATAAAGTCCAGAGTGTGTGGTTCTGATGTCACTGATGGTCAGAGATCCAGTCTGATCCAGTTTCAATCTGTCTCTGAATCTCTCATCATCATCATCATCATCATATCTAGTAATATTCATGATCACTCTAGCGATGCGAATGTTTCCAAACCTCCACTCGATCTCTTCATCTCTCTGTATGTCTGTGAGATCAGGGTTTAGAGTGACAGAATCTCCCTCCATCACTGACACTGACTTCACTGCATCTGTGTCACCAAACACACCTGGAGAAACAAGAGGAACAGTTCATCAGACACAGATGAAGTCATTTTCTGTAGTCAATTAAACAATTGTTTAACTTTGTTTATTTATTTATTTATTTTTACAGCTGCCTGCTTATTAGATTCAATAGTGAATCAAACACTGGAAATGGGACCTCAATGGAATATAGTAAGAAATAAAGTATACTACAACATTTGTTTTGGTGAACTTAATATCATTAAAAATAACTAATTAAAATAAGCTAAAACAACTAAAAATCAAGATATTTTTCATTTGAATTCTCCTCCTCAACTTGGATAAGGTAGGCTCATTTTAAAAGTGTGATTTAACCTTAAAAGTTTAAATCAAATCTTTAAAGTTTTATTAAAATCATATCTTATATTTATCTTCTAAGAAGACTTATGTATTATTTTTAATAAACAACGTCTGTTCAAAAACATTAGATTGTTGAAAAACTGTGCTTGGGCATCTTAGATCTTTTGTCCATACAACATGTTGTCAAAGTTTTGTTGTTGTGTTGTTTTTAAGAAATCCGAGGACTCCACATTGCTCTTATTTAGACTAAGTTGTATCATTTGCAAAATCACTGACACGGCATAAGTAAAGTTGGTCTTGAGCGAATATTTAATTTTACTCGTCTTAATTCAAAGTATAAGATCATATCATTTTTACTTGCATCTCCCGAACTATCCTTAATCAGAAACACACAGGGTGAAACCCTTTTCTGAGAATATCGGTTATCTACTCAAAATATATGTAGAAGTGTAAATCTGGTGTTTAAAATCTGTCTGGTGGCCGCATGAATAGACTTTGGGGAGAGCTGATGATACTATCTATAGCAGGAAGCATGCCCTTTGACCTCCTCGATTGTGGAGGCTTTTTTGTTTGTTTGTTTGTTTTTTGTTAAAGACCCAACTACAAGTTAGTTCTCCCAAAAGAATTTCTCCCATCTAGTGGTTCTCCCATCTACTCGCTTTTTCAAATGCGTGTTGCAACTGCGGTAGCCGTAATGTGTCAAGAAGCTATGACAACATGGCTTCCAATAGCACATCATTGAGTTTAACGATACATGTTCTACTGTTATGGCAGCTATATAATGATTTACACAACCAAGCAATGAAAAAAGCTTGTAATTTAGACCATACCTTTGACTTACCTGTCGAGAAGAAATCAGGCAACTTCCCTTTCAAAGTCTTTCTCCTTCATTAGCTCTTTCCACATGGGGAAAAGCTATCCCGATATTTATTTACATACCGATAAATTAAGTTTTAGCTTTTAGGCGATGAGGATTCCTTCTCCTGCATAACTATGATCCAGCATTATAATGTACTGTGCAGCCTTTTCAAATTTGTCTGGGGCAGTATCAACGTCTCTCATATGGTCTAGCGGTTAGGATTCCTGGTTTTCATCCAGGTGGCCCGGGTTTCGACTCCCGGTATGGGAAGACAATTTTTTTTACATTGTCAACAAAATTCAAGTTCATCAATAATCATTTTTAGTTATCCATAGTCTTGGAGGCCTACACGAACTGCAGAAACAAGCACAAGATATGTAAAAACTCATAAATGCTGTTTCAGTACTGAATCATTTTCACAAATACAATTATATAGAATTCAGAAAATTTCACTATGGAATATTTACTTTATCATTTAGTACATCATCATTTAAACTTTTCATCTCATAATTATGACGCATAGTCATAATTTTAATTTAAACTTTTTGTCATAATTATTACTTAATTCAGAATTACAATTATGCTGTTGACTATAGTAGTGTTGATGATGAAACGTGTTGAGTTAGGCTAGCGCTTTTTGTCCCTCTCTGTTATTATAGTGTTTCAAGATGGCGGAACGGCACGGAAGCCTCCTTGGACTTACCCGCCCCATGTAAATAAAGATAAGAAATGTTTCGCTTACGAGGATAAGTCAGATCATTGGCAGAGGTCATTTTACACCCATGAGGACATATTTTATGAATACAGACAATGATTTTAGCTAATAAAATACCATTTTTTTCAACGAGCGAATCTACACATGAGAGGCCTTCAGAAGTCATAACTTCAGGGGTCAACAGCTTAGGCCCGTTGGTTTAGGTATTTGTAAAAATCAAATACTGTATTACACTTTTCAAAGTTACAATAAAAAGACCTGTTGTGTTCTGACACAAGGCCATTAACTTGTTTTTATAAATGTATTTTGCTTATTTCTACAAATATCGGTCTGAAAATTGAAAAATCAGAAAAAGAAGAAAAAAACAGTGTTTTAAAATACAACTAAACCATGATAATGTTTAGTTTAGATGTTGATGACTAAGCTTCTGGCATATAGTGCAACCACGCAACAAGAAATCTAATATTGGTGTAATCTTTGCTAGGTCTCACTCACGACACACAACTTTGTAAATAAAATAAAATAAAATATCATTGTAGTCATTGTACTGAAATTTAACCATATTTTATTGATTAATATTATGGCTTCATGTTGATTTAAAGTTTTTAATTGTTATTAACTAATACCTTTATCTTTTAACATCCGGCACAAAATGAAAGAGATGTATTATTTGAAAAAAATAAAAAATAAAAATTGGAATGTTCACAATCACTATGTGTCAAAAACAGTATGCGTGTAAATAGTTGTGCTAAGTTCCACACCCTATGGACTAACTTTAAAAAACAAAACAAAAATACACATACATATATATATATATATATAACATACACAAATCATTTCTTAACTAAGCAACTGCTTCTTAAATTATCAGACACTCACCGCACTGATGTTAACATCACCATATATTGTGTTTTCTACCATGATTGTAGTAACTATTGTCCCACCATTCTTCTGGGCAATTGTTAAGTTAAGCTGATTAGGGTTCTGAATTAATGGCTGTCCCAATGATGTAGAAATATTATGCTTTCGTCTTTGTGGAAGGTTGTTAGGCTTTTGAACGTCACCATCTGTTAAAAAATTAGCAATTAAATACACAACCAAAACCATGTAAACATTATAGTAAAGCTTATTGAAGATTGAGAAACATTGATTACTAACAAAGTAAATTATACAACTTTTCCTACGTTTGATATTCTTTTTTCAGATTTTTTTCACTATGGACTTGATCCTTTTTAATGCTGTTTTCTCTCCATATTTATTCTGTAGTTCCTCTACTGTGTCTTCCAACCTCCCTGTTGTTCCTCTCCAGCTGTGTTAACCAAAGACAAACAGTTAGAAGAATAAAATGTATGTACAATAGCAAAAATAAAGTTGGTCATTAGTTGTTAGGGTTAGATACACCTGTAGACACATTCATACACCCGTTCGCCGGGATTTCATTTAGCATACACCACAGTTCAAACATTCACTTTTTCACTTTTTATTTATTACATCAAGAAAACATGAACACGACACACTGCACTTGGATGAATACATTTATTAGATTTATTTAATAATATTACCAGTTCTATATTATCTTTATTAAAAAATAAGGCAATAAATGATTTTATTTTTTAAATTTGACTGCATTCTTTACTTTTTGATTTATGAATTATAACAGACTGATGGGAAAAACATTATTTTGCAGTTACTTTTTTAAAATTTGTTTTATTATTCAACTATCTCTTTCTTTTTGTTAGATTTTATTAGTTGTAATTTTATATATAAACATTTAACTTTTAAAATAAATGTTTTACAACAACATCACCATCTTCCGCTATATTTGGGCCTCCATGCTCATCTATTTACAGTATATGATATTGGTGAAGGGGGCCAGCATGAATATATTTTTTAGGGGGCCCCCGAATTCTCTACGGCCCCGTTCACATTGCATCGTAAGCGCATAATATCACCTGCTCAAGTACGTCTTGACGAGTTTCTTCTGTATTAAACAGCGAATCTTCTCAGTCAGATCGTCGCAAGATCTCAGGAATCCTCTCACACTGCTCGTGTTCACGCGCTCCATCGCTAACGATTCAAACTTCCATAAAGCGCGCCAAAACAGCAGCGCGGAGATGTGACGTCATGTGTCGAGCGGGCGCTCGTAAAAACACATCTTTGCATTTCTTCTGAAACAACAATTTTTAACATCACTAGCGCAACACTTATCGTATTCCCGGGTGTGATTGTAATGTTTTGTATGGCGTTTTCTTTACACTCTCCCCGGATATCTGTTTCCTGCAGTTAGCTGTAATGTTAGTGAACTCTAGGTCTTCTCTTTGCTCATATACGACAGTATTCACATGAATTGGCTTGATTTGATAAAATTATGTTTTAAACCATCATCTTCACTTGAGACATTTACATTATACCGTCCTAGTTTTTAAATAGCGCTAAAATGTACATTTTAACCCTTTATGCGGATATGCCGCACAAGGTTCTCTGTTCTCTGGTTCTGTGTTTTTAAAAATAAAGACAAGGATACCTCTTTCTATAAGCGACCCTTAAAATCTGTGCATACAACAAAACACGTGTAGGTGTACGATGATTTATCAGAAAATTACTTTTGTTTGAAGAAATACTTAAATCAGCTGGTGCTTGATAACTATTGAAGTTATGATGCGATATTTATCACGTTTTCATTTGAACTCAATACTCTATGAACTTTAACATCTTGTTGGTCAAATTAACTTAAAGCCTGCGCATCCTAGCTACTTTCTAAATGTGTGTAACAGAACTTATGGTGAACAATTTAGCCATATGTTTTAAACGTGTAATGTTTAAACAAATTTTGTTACTGGACTGAGTGAAAATAATAAACTGTAGCGTTTATTGGTAACAATCGTAATTAGGTCATATATGAAATATTAGCTCGAGCAATATTCAAATTTGGGGAAATATTAAAATCATAACTCATAGTCATAATTCATAAATTTCACATATGCTATTACCTTACCTGCTAATTATCAAAAATATTTCATTCTATAACTGGTCTCTCATCAGTCATTCGACCAGCGAATACTTTGATTATACCAGTTAAGAAGGAATATTTATATTATCAAACCTCAGACAATTCTCTCCTGGCCGTGGATGCAAATTGCTGGGTTTATGCATTAAAATAAAGAGCTAGTAGCCAGATCTTATCGCAATTTCATTGACAATTACATTGGTGGGATTGTAACACAGAGTCAGTCAAAGTATAAAAGATTTATTTAATCAAAAATGACACACAAAGGATTATATGCATATAGGAAGTAATTTAGGCTAATCTACGTACGTAAAATTACACAAGACACACGAACGTTTAAACAAACAAACATAAACATGACTTGATCAGAATGAAAATAGGAAGAAAGTGAGGGAGAAAGGATGGTAATTCACAAACAGAACCTTTTAAGAGACAACTGTGAAAGCAGCTTCGAGAGAGATCATTTTATACGTTACTTGCGATTCTGTTCCTTTGTCTGTGTGAAGCTGGGCTTCGGGACCACGTGCGTATCTTGGCTGGACCGTGTCTCATCGATTTGTAGGCTTGCGTTTCGCGTGAAGTTCTTAAAAACTCACTGAATGTAACATTACCGAGGTACGGAAGTCTCTTCCCGGTGCGGGAAGGGCGAGAAAACTTGGTTACAAGCCAAGAAAGGCTTTTTACATCCGCGTTTGGATGAAGGCCCTGTCCCCTCTCTCGCTCCGCTGCTCATGGAGCAGGGAGGGGTGAGAGTGCAGAGTTCAGAGTTCGGAGTCACGAGGGTGAGAGCGTGTGAGAGCAGAGAGAGAGAGACGTCTGCTTGTGTTGTGGTTTTTAAAGCAGCGCGGGGTAACGCCCTGTTTGATGACGGTACCCAATGAAATCTTTCGGTTCTGAGGCGGGAAAATTCTCTTTGTGTGAAGAAAACGCCTCCTTTCACCATATGTCTCCTGAACGAAATAATTCATATTTCCTCTTAAGATTATACATACTGAACTAAAGATGTTACTTATATAACTTAGGTGGGACTGATCGAATTAAAACAGGACGGTCAGACAGATACCAAGAATTACAGGTAGATTTTGGACACACATAACGTTACGTTCATATGCATCATTACACACAAATAAAGCTTGATTAAACGTACCATAAAATTGTCAGTGTTTCCGTAATGGCAAACGATGACACTTTAAAGAAACATAGGAATACATATCAACATTTAGTGACTTGTTCTGTGTGGGAATGTCTGTTTCAAAGTCCACGAGTGTGTTTTGTGTGTGTGTGTGTGTGTGTAACATTTCAAAGAATGTCTTTGAAGCTCACACTGTGGAAAGGGGGAAGTGGGTCGTAAAAGGGATTCAGTTACAGAGTCTGCCAAGTCTGTGGGACTTAGAAAGTGTTTTCACTTTTAATTAGTATATAAATTAAAAGTCCATTTTTACCCATCGAGCCATAGTCGTTACAAACTTCTCCTTTGTTTTTATTATTTATTAAGTTAAATGCAAATGATAGGAAAACTTTAGGATAGGAAAGTACGGACAGCGCCTTTGACCAATCCTCTACATATGGGGCACTTGCACAGAGAAGGTGCACATTCTTTGCACACAACTAGGTGACCACAGGGGATGAAGACAATGTTCACTTCCTTATCCATGCAAACTTTGCATGTGCGCTCCTCTTGAAGTCTTTTTAACTGTTCCTCCATAGGCAAGTCTGAAAGATCTTGACTAGGGGATGCAGCTTCATTTGTCTGGGGCGTCGGGCCACACTCAAATTCCATCTCTAAAGCAGACTTCACCACAGGATTGTTCTCTTGTTCTCTCACAAATTCTCTTGAGTCGCTGTCTCCATTAGTCAATAGCTGCTCAAATAGTCTTGGCAATCTTGCTTGAATCTGATGAACAAACTCTTGGCCCTTTTCTTGCAAGAGGTATTCACATCTTGGAAACCACTTGGCATGTTCTACCCATGGATCATCACCAGACTCCCAACATCCGAGTACACCATCGCAACAAAAGCACTTCACGTCAACATTACGACCAACATAGTAAAAACCAGCCTTAGCCAATTGTTCTGGTCGAACAGTTATTCTTGAGGGCCAGTAGACAAATGTGAGCAACCTTTCTTCACACCGTTGCATTGCCGATACATTGAAAGGGCTAGATAAAGGTACATTATCTGCACAGTCACCTCGAACGAAACAGCAGTTGGGGTAATGTCTCTGGTGCTCTGATACTGCACGATCTCCCGGTTCCCAGTTGCTAAGCTGGCCTCCACAACTGAAGCAAGCCACTCTGTCGCCCTGGCCAAGGTAGTAGAAACCAGCTTTGGCAAGCTCGGCCGGAGATAATGCAGCAGGAGTCCATTTCTTAAAGGTGTCAAGGCGTTCCTGTTCCCGACGCATGCCAAGATTGTGACAAGCCGGAGGGCGCTGGTGAGACATCTCCATGTAACCGGGTCTCATTCTGATACTTCGGTGATGGCTGGTGTTGTACCCCTGCATAATGTCTTGTAAAACATCTATGTATCGTCGGGAATTTGTAGGCGTTAAAAATCTCCACATACGACTCTTTAACGTTCTATTAAATCGTTCTACGACGCTGGCTTTCAAATCGGTAGCGGTAGCGAAATGATTAATGTCGTACCTTTTCATTACATCTTGAAATTGTTTGTTAAAAAATTATTTCCCCTGATCCGTCTGCAATTTCTGTGGCACACGACCTTCTTCGAGTATAGACTCGAACGCTCTAGCGACCTCGCGAGTCCACGCGTACTTGCTAAATACGTCTATGCACGTCAGTAGATATTTATTACCGTCGTTATCCTAGGTGTAGGCGATCATGTCGACTAGATCGGCCTGGAACTGCGTATCGACCCCGTACACAACCACTCTATTTCGTTTGTATTTTATAGGGGCTGTTTTGTGTAATGTGTAAGCATCCTCACCAGCCAGCCATTCTGAAACCTTTTTATCGCTTAAACGGACCCCACTTTCTTTTAAGACGGCGTCCTTTAATCGTTTTTTACCCCCTAAAGAGCCGGGGTTGGAGGGTGTATAATAAGCCTTTTTCATGAGCTCCGACATGCTGCCGTTTCAACCGCTGCAAAAGAATAACGCGTACATGTGGTTTGAATCAATCTTTTATTAAAAAAGTTACAGGATACATGATATAAGTAAACATGGATAAATTATGTTAATATAACACAAGTAAAAATGGATATAATAGAAGATAGTAAAAATGATTATAATACAATATACATGGATATAATAGAAGATAGTAAAAATGATTATAATACAATATACATGGATATAATAATAATAATGTTAGTACAACAAAATCTAAGTAAAATTGAATATAATGATGTTAGTACAAAATGGTTATACCATAAAATATAATACAATTGGATATAACAATGTTACATGCATAGTCTAAGTAAAATGAAGTCAACGGTAATCTAACCAGAAAAGAAAGTCACGGCAGGCCATCATGTTACGATCTAGGATGTAATCGACATACATTTCGATAATTTTTTCAACGTTTTTAATCACTTCGACAATTTGAACAGCATCATCCTCATCATCGGAGTCATATTCTTTTGAATTCTTTACCAGCTCGGTACAGACATCCGCCACATACGTACAAGTACACAGCACATCGGTGATCCCTAGTAGGGATTGTGATTCACACATCATATCTAGAACCTGTTTTATCATTACATCAGGCGGATCGGTACCATAAG
This sequence comes from Scardinius erythrophthalmus, assembly GCF_964197995.2. Lineage (NCBI taxonomy): Eukaryota > Metazoa > Chordata > Actinopteri > Cypriniformes > Leuciscidae > Scardinius > Scardinius erythrophthalmus. Next base: position 14,802,737 of record NC_138234.1, read on the forward strand.
CGCATTTGTCCGTCAAATCGTCCCATGAATTAGCCAGTCCTCTTATATGTATCATATTTTTCTTGAGATTTGCCTCACGCACAGTTTCATAACACGGTGTATCAGGGTGGGATGCATCCGCAATAATCTTATTCATCAGTTCGGTCATCTGGTGTCTGTAATGGTCTTTAAACATGAATTCCATACAGCTCTTTAGGCTACAGGCAGCACCCATACTGGTGGGGTCTTGGTCACTCTCCATTCACGATCGAGAGACTTTCCCAGAGATCAACGACGTCGTGCACTATTTCCTTGCAGGGTTTGTCCAGAAGTCTCGCGCTGATTTCTTCTAGCTTAGCGGCGATGAATGGTTTGTCTTTTAATTCGTGCAGAATAGTCCGACTGTTCCTTGAATCTCCTGAGTCCTTGCGGCACAATTATCCAAGCCTTGTGTTTTTGGGTCGGAAGTTTGCGTCAGGTTCAGGCAAACAGGACTTTCAACTTTTGTTGCAGTAGCACAGCAGTCTGTGGCTAGTAGAGCTAGATCGTGCGATGTCCTGAAATATTTATCATGACAACGACTGGGGTCCGCCTCTCGCCTCAGCATAGGTGAATTGTTCGCAACAAACATTTTGCGCAGGCTTTAGTTAATTTGACCAACAAGATGTTAAAGTTCATAGAGTATTGAGTTAAAATTAAAACGTGATAAATATCTTCGACTGAAGACTTCAAGAGGAGCGCACATGCAAAGTTTGCATGGATAAGGAAGTGAACATTGTCTTCATCCCCTGTGGTCACCTAGTTGTGTGCAAAGAATGTGCACCTTCTCTGTGCAAGTGCCCCATATGTAGAGGATTGGTCAAAGGCGCTGTCCGTACTTTCCTATCCTAAAGTTTTCCTATCATTTGCATTTAACTTAATAAATATGTCATGATCCTGGTTTCTTTCTCTTTCTCTCTTTCTCCCTCTCCTGGTCACACGCATATTTACACCCTTTCACGCACACACATCCTCTTCATCATCCCATTCAGCTGTTACTCGTTACCTCATCTCCACACACTCTCTCTCCCCACCTGTTTCCCACTCTCTCTGATTAGACTCTCTATTTCTTGGCTTTCCTTTCCTTTGTTCTTTGTCAGATTATTACCTCATGATACGTACCTGTTCGCTTGCTATCCAGCGCTGTTCTACCCTGTCGTGTCGTGTCCTGTGTGGTGCATCTTCTGACTAACTGCATTATTGCCTCATCTCTGCTCTGCCATCTCCAGCTACGTGAGTGGTCTACTGTTTGGCGTTCCCGTGGTCTCTGTGACACATCCTCTCTCTCTACCTCCGGGTATTCCCGAGATCCGGCCCTGTCCGAGTTTTCCGTTACTGTTCTTCAAAGAGACTTTCTGTTCCTATTTGACTGAGAGATTCATCTATTGAGTTTGATGCTGAATGACTTTGGATTTCACGCAAAGAGACTTTCTGTTTGATTCATATGCCTGACGGCCACCTGTGTTATTTATCAGAACTGTTTTCTCACCCATTAAACTTTGCAAACTGCCTTCTGCTTTTGGGTCCTCTCTCCTTCCACGTGACAAAATAATAAAAACAAAGGAGAAGTTTATTATTTTCACTCAGTCCAGTAACAAAATTTGTTTAAACATTACACGTTTAAAACATATGGCTAAATTGTTCACCATAAGTTCTGTTACACACATTTAGAAAGTAGCTAGGATGCGCAGGCTTTAAGTTAATTTGACCAACAAGATGTTAAAGTTCATAGAGTATTGAGTTCAAATGAAAACGTGATAAATATCGCATCATAACTTCAATAGTTATCAAGCACCAGCTGATTTAAGTATTTCTTCAAACAAAAGTAATTTTCTGATAAATCATCGTACACCTACACGTGTTTTGTTGTATGCACAGATTTTAAGGGTCGCTTATAGAAAGAGGTATCCTTGTCTTTATTTTTAAAAACACAGAACCAGAGAACAGAGAACCTTGTGCGGCATATCCGCATAAAGGGTTAAAATGTACATTTTAGCGCTATTTAAAAACTAGGACGGTATAATGTAAATGTCTCAAGTGAAGATGATGGTTTAAAACATAATTTTATCAAATCAAGCCAATTCATGTGAATACTGTCGTATATGAGCAAAGAGAAGACCTAGAGTTCACTAACATTACAGCTAACTGCAGGAAACAGATATCCGGGGAGAGTGTAAAGAAAACGCCATACAAAACATTACAATCACACCCGGGAATACGATAAGTGTTGCGCTAGTGATGTTAAAAATTGTTGTTTCAGAAGAAATGCAAAGATGTGTTTTTACGAGCGCCCGCTCGACACATGACGTCACATCTCCGCGCTGCTGTTTTGGCGCGCTTTATGGAAGTTTGAATCGTTAGCGATGGAGCGCGTGAACACGAGCAGTGTGAGAGGATTCCTGAGATCTTGCGACGATCTGACTGAGAAGATTCGCTGTTTAATACAGAAGAAACTCGTCAAGACGTACTTGAGCAGGTGATATTATGCGCTTACGATGCAATGTGAACGGGGCCGTAGAGAATTCGGGGGCCCCCTAAAAAATATATTCATGCTGGCCCCCTTCACCAATATCATATACTGTAAATAGATGAGCATGGAGGCCCAAATATAGCGGAAGATGGTGATGTTGTTGTAAAACATTTATTTTAAAAGTTAAATGTTTATATATAAAATTACAACTAATAAAATCTAACAAAAAGAAAGAGATAGTTGAATAATAAAACAAATTTTAAAAAAGTAACTGCAAAATAATGTTTTTCCCATCAGTCTGTTATAATTCATAAATCAAAAAGTAAAGAATGCAGTCAAATTTAAAAAATAAAATCATTTATTGCCTTATTTTTTAATAAAGATAATATAGAACTGGTAATATTATTAAATAAATCTAATAAATGTATTCATCCAAGTGCAGTGTGTCGTGTTCATGTTTTCTTGATGTAATAAATAAAAAGTGAAAAAGTGAATGTTTGAACTGTGGTGTATGCTAAATGAAATCCCGGCGAACGGGTGTATGAATGTGTCTACAGGTGTATCTAACCCTAACAACTAATGACCAACTTTATTTTTGCTATTGTACATACATTTTATTCTTCTAACTGTTTGTCTTTGGTTAACACAGCTGGAGAGGAACAACAGGGAGGTTGGAAGACACAGTAGAGGAACTACAGAATAAATATGGAGAGAAAACAGCATTAAAAAGGATCAAGTCCATAGTGAAAAAAATCTGAAAAAAGAATATCAAACGTAGGAAAAGTTGTATAATTTACTTTGTTAGTAATCAATGTTTCTCAATCTTCAATAAGCTTTACTATAATGTTTACATGGTTTTGGTTGTGTATTTAATTGCTAATTTTTTAACAGATGGTGACGTTCAAAAGCCTAACAACCTTCCACAAAGACGAAAGCATAATATTTCTACATCATTGGGACAGCCATTAATTCAGAACCCTAATCAGCTTAACTTAACAATTGCCCAGAAGAATGGTGGGACAATAGTTACTACAATCATGGTAGAAAACACAATATATGGTGATGTTAACATCAGTGCGGTGAGTGTCTGATAATTTAAGAAGCAGTTGCTTAGTTAAGAAATGATTTGTGTATGTTATATATATATATATATATGTATGTGTATTTTTGTTTTGTTTTTTAAAGTTAGTCCATAGGGTGTGGAACTTAGCACAACTATTTACACGCATACTGTTTTTGACACATAGTGATTGTGAACATTCCAATTTTTATTTTTTATTTTTTTCAAATAATACATCTCTTTCATTTTGTGCCGGATGTTAAAAGATAAAGGTATTAGTTAATAACAATTAAAAACTTTAAATCAACATGAAGCCATAATATTAATCAATAAAATATGGTTAAATTTCAGTACAATGACTACAATGATATTTTATTTTATTTTATTTACAAAGTTGTGTGTCGTGAGTGAGACCTAGCAAAGATTACACCAATATTAGATTTCTTGTTGCGTGGTTGCACTATATGCCAGAAGCTTAGTCATCAACATCTAAACTAAACATTATCATGGTTTAGTTGTATTTTAAAACACTGTTTTTTTCTTCTTTTTCTGATTTTTCAATTTTCAGACCGATATTTGTAGAAATAAGCAAAATACATTTATAAAAACAAGTTAATGGCCTTGTGTCAGAACACAACAGGTCTTTTTATTGTAACTTTGAAAAGTGTAATACAGTATTTGATTTTTACAAATACCTAAACCAACGGGCCTAAGCTGTTGACCCCTGAAGTTATGACTTCTGAAGGCCTCTCATGTGTAGATTCGCTCGTTGAAAAAAATGGTATTTTATTAGCTAAAATCATTGTCTGTATTCATAAAATATGTCCTCATGGGTGTAAAATGACCTCTGCCAATGATCTGACTTATCCTCGTAAGCGAAACATTTCTTATCTTTATTTACATGGGGCGGGTAAGTCCAAGGAGGCTTCCGTGCCGTTCCGCCATCTTGAAACACTATAATAACAGAGAGGGACAAAAAGCGCTAGCCTAACTCAACACGTTTCATCATCAACACTACTATAGTCAACAGCATAATTGTAATTCTGAATTAAGTAATAATTATGACAAAAAGTTTAAATTAAAATTATGACTATGCGTCATAATTATGAGATGAAAAGTTTAAATGATGATGTACTAAATGATAAAGTAAATATTCCATAGTGAAATTTTCTGAATTCTATATAATTGTATTTGTGAAAATGATTCAGTACTGAAACAGCATTTATGAGTTTTTACATATCTTGTGCTTGTTTCTGCAGTTCGTGTAGGCCTCCAAGACTATGGATAACTAAAAATGATTATTGATGAACTTGAATTTTGTTGACAATGTAAAAAAAATTGTCTTCCCATACCGGGAGTCGAAACCCGGGCCACCTGGATGAAAACCAGGAATCCTAACCGCTAGACCATATGAGAGACGTTGATACTGCCCCAGACAAATTTGAAAAGGCTGCACAGTACATTATAATGCTGGATCATAGTTATGCAGGAGAAGGAATCCTCATCGCCTAAAAGCTAAAACTTAATTTATCGGTATGTAAATAAATATCGGGATAGCTTTTCCCCATGTGGAAAGAGCTAATGAAGGAGAAAGACTTTGAAAGGGAAGTTGCCTGATTTCTTCTCGACAGGTAAGTCAAAGGTATGGTCTAAATTACAAGCTTTTTTCATTGCTTGGTTGTGTAAATCATTATATAGCTGCCATAACAGTAGAACATGTATCGTTAAACTCAATGATGTGCTATTGGAAGCCATGTTGTCATAGCTTCTTGACACATTACGGCTACCGCAGTTGCAACACGCATTTGAAAAAGCGAGTAGATGGGAGAACCACTAGATGGGAGAAATTCTTTTGGGAGAACTAACTTGTAGTTGGGTCTTTAACAAAAAACAAACAAACAAACAAAAAAGCCTCCACAATCGAGGAGGTCAAAGGGCATGCTTCCTGCTATAGATAGTATCATCAGCTCTCCCCAAAGTCTATTCATGCGGCCACCAGACAGATTTTAAACACCAGATTTACACTTCTACATATATTTTGAGTAGATAACCGATATTCTCAGAAAAGGGTTTCACCCTGTGTGTTTCTGATTAAGGATAGTTCGGGAGATGCAAGTAAAAATGATATGATCTTATACTTTGAATTAAGACGAGTAAAATTAAATATTCGCTCAAGACCAACTTTACTTATGCCGTGTCAGTGATTTTGCAAATGATACAACTTAGTCTAAATAAGAGCAATGTGGAGTCCTCGGATTTCTTAAAAACAACACAACAACAAAACTTTGACAACATGTTGTATGGACAAAAGATCTAAGATGCCCAAGCACAGTTTTTCAACAATCTAATGTTTTTGAACAGACGTTGTTTATTAAAAATAATACATAAGTCTTCTTAGAAGATAAATATAAGATATGATTTTAATAAAACTTTAAAGATTTGATTTAAACTTTTAAGGTTATGCTTTTAAATGAATTTAGTATAAACTCTGGATGTACTCTGGAAAGGCGTTAGCAGACTAGATTTACTGTGACATTGTCCCCCGAGACTCATCTGGTCTGATACCCTGTTTCTTGAAGCTTCAGTTCACACTGTGGTTTATCTCTGAAGGATCTGGGGCTGTAAGGTGTTTTTGTTTATATATTTATTTAGCTAAAACTTTGTTTACATTTTAGTAACATATGTTATTAATAATAATTTCATTTAAAATAGAGATTAGTTCATTTTTTAGAACCGTGTGTGTGTGCACAAAATTATATTAAATGATTTGTTTATTTATTTCATTTTGAAAATGTACAAATGTAGTTTTCTGTGTTTAGGTGTACGGTACAAAATTCATTATAGGTATGGAAAGCCCCCACCATAAAATTGAAACCCCGCATGGACAAAAAAATGCTGATTGAATCTTTTCATATAAATGAGATTTAAGACGACTAAAAAGTACAGTTTTTCACTCACATCACTCAGATGATGATGAAGATGATGTTCGATTCCATCAGTCAGCACTTTGTAATGTTTTAATCCCAAAATAGATGTGTAAAGGTAGAAGACATCCGGTTGAACAGCATTAACCCGTTTCACATTTCTTCATTTCATCTCTTCTTGTAAAACATTTTCACGTTAATATGGTATGGTGTTGCCTCCAGGCAACATAGTCTATTTTAGCTTTTTTCTGTGTTTAGGTGTACGGTACAAAATTCATTATAGGTATGGAAAGCCCCCACCATAAAATTGAAACCCCGCATGGACAAAAAAAAATGCTGATTGAATCTTTTCATATAAATGAGATTTAAGACGACTAAAAAGTACAGTTTTTCTACAATCTAAAGTTTTTGAACAGACAGACATTGTTTAATAACAATTATACTTTAGGTCACCGTTAAACAAAATCATTACAGTAATCTTCTAAAAGATAAATAGAAGATATGAATGTATTCAAACTTCAAAGATTTTATTTAAACAGTCTTTTAATTTTAAAAGATCATATTTAAACTTTTACGATTATGTTTTGAAATAAATTCAGAAAGATGACAGCACGCTAATTTACCGGAACCTGTCACACACACACGTACACACACACACACACACACACACACACACACACACACACACACACACACACACACACACCATTTGTCTGGTGCTTCATGAAATCTTCAGTCAGCAGACTTAGATGAATTTTATTTTTTATCTAAAACTGAAATTTCAGTAGATTTTTTTTATTTTTATTTTTTTATATACTTTTAAAGAACAGAATGTTTTTCAACTTTAGTTAAATTAGCAAGATAACCATTTTAATGTATATAAAGAACGGAATGTTTTATGTAATATGATTTTTATTTTTTTGTTTATCAAAAACAATTGGATCAATAAGATATTTATTTTATAAGCATTTCATTATATACTTTTATAAAGAACTGAATGGTTTTCAACTTTAGTTAAATTAACAAGATAGCTATTTTATTTTATACACTTATAGGCCTAAAGAACGGAATGTTTATGTAATATGATTTTTTTATTCTTTTGTTTATCTAAAACTGAATTAAATGGTTTCAGTAGATTTTTGCTAAGATATTATTGTATATCATTTGTGTGAAATATAAAACATGATTAGGGACAACTCTCTTTTTTCTCACTTTTGCTGTTACCTCAGGAATGTGAGGGTGGACGTCTGTGTAGCAGAGATATCAGTGTTTATGTCCGATTCAGCGAATACAGATCGTAAAGTCAAACGGACTGCTAAAATGACCAGTACACAAACACAGAAAATACACCCAGCTTGTGTGCACAAGAGATAATGGTTGTGTGACACAGTCTTCAAACTTTCTGTCAAAACCACATGATCTACGGATAAAAAGGGTCAAATAGGGTCAAAAACTTTCTGTCAAACCAAATGATCTACGACTAGCTAGGACAATAGGGCAAACCATAACAACAACATATGCCGGAAAGACACCGGTAGATAAAACTGTCAAAACACATGATCGAACGGTCAATACGACAATCCATATCCATATCTATACACGCCAGAAAGGGGCGGGACAGGTCAACGGACAACCGGAAGGGCGGTGACCAGATGTCTTATCTGTGGGCGGGACCGGAAGTCATCAATCATTTTGACACATGGTATAGCATAAGTACTACTAACGCTGCTCTGATGCGAACATTTGTTATATTAATAGCAAATTCGTTATTATATTAGTAGTCAAGTGATTATACGTGCATTGTGAAAGTAATATTGTCTTACTCTTATTATAAATATTATTGTCCAGCTGCAGTTGTTAATGCACAATAAACTGGGTTGTTAGTAAACTCAGATGATGATGAAGATGATGTTCGATTCCATCAGTCAGCACTTTGTAATGTTTTAATCCCAAAATAGATGTGTAAAGGTAGAAGACATCCGGTTGAACAGCATTAACCCGTTTCACATTTCTTCATTTCATCTCTTCTTGTAAAACATTTTCACGTTAATATGGAATGGTGTTGCCTCCAGGCAACATAGTCTATTTTAGCTTTTTTATAATAAAAACGTAATAAAATTTAATTGGTCAATGCTCTCTAAGGGAAGGGGAACTCAAATACTAACCGATGAAAATGAAAAAGAGTGGCCACATGACCCACAGGGGTCCATTTTGGTGCCTCTTTCAGCACACGTGCACATGTCACATGGCTCCATATTTTCTCCACTGAAAAGGGCATTTTTCACTAATTTCTGTCCAGATAATCAGTTACAAAAAATCTGAGTCACCTTCATTGGTAAGTAAAGAAGTATTTTCAAAAACTTTACATTATATATCATCAAATGTTTCATAGGAAATTACATAAAACTGCATGTTGCCTCGAGGCAACATTGTAACATAATGGAATCACATAAGGCCATACCAGGCATATAGGTTTGAATACTTGAAAGTGTATTTTATTTGTAAGGAAAGAAGTTTAAATTATCTAAATGTATTTGCATTTTTGCAAACTGAAAACTCAGCATGGTTCGACGGGACATTTGGCCACTATAGTGGGAAATCGGACAAATAGTGGGTTCGTGGGACGAGGGCGTGCCTTGTGAGTGGTCAGCGGGGGCCGACTGGTCATTTGGCCACTATAGTGGGTAATCGGACAAATAGTGGGTTTGTGGGATGGGGGCGTGGCTTGTAAGTGGTCAGCGGGGGTCAAGGGGACATTTGGCCACTATAGTGGGCAATCGGATAAATAGTGGGTTAGTGGGACGGGGCGAGTGGCTCCAAACTGAGGATGAAGGCGGCGCTACTTCTGGGGGTCTCGGATAATCGGGGGGCTCCCGCCAGGCCCCCCCTGACCCCACACGGGTCATTAGGTCGGCCAGGGAGGTCTTCCACATGTTTGATCTTGCTGTTGTTGAGGCCTGGCTCCTCTACCGGAGAGACAGCAGAGTTAGGATGAGGTTCATATTAGGATAAGGTTATGGTTATTGTTAATGTTTTACCTTCAAACAACACCGATTGTAATGTTTTGATATGATAACTTGATTATATGATGGTTTGTAGTACTTGCGTTCCACGATGGTACAATGTTGCCAGAGGGCAACAGCTGGATAATAAATGTTACTTTTTATTAAATATGAAATATGTAATTCATTAAAAACTTGATAAATATGTTTGTTCAAGTGTTTAGTTAAAGAAATTGATATTTTCAATAAATATATACATTTTTTCTTCATGAAAATGTCGAATGTTTAAATTTGTCCATTGTGGTACAATGTTGCCTTGAGGCAACAAACTTTTAATTAATAAATAAATTTAAAAATAATTATAATGTTTATTGATATTGTTATAGTGTCCATTTTTAAGCAGGAAAAACATAACAAACAATTATTTCCTCACTGATATCATATTGCGTACCATAGAGGGTTAACACTATCACAGTCCCAGGTGAATTAGAATAGTAGGCCTACTATTGCAGATTAGGAACTGTTTTTCAGAACATCACACACATCGTTTTTTTTGTTTGTTTTTTTTTTGTCAAAAAACTTACTTGCTTCAACACTTTAGATTTTAACACAGGAGGAATTGGTCAAAATCCAGAAAAGTGTATGAAGCTTGTGGGAAACAAGTTTAATTTAACAGTTTACTCAGAAATGAAAATTCTGGCATTTTGTTTCCCCAAACTTTAGGGCTTTCTTTCTTCAATATGTGACATAAAACAAGACGCAACATGTTTGAGTTCAGACTTCATCATAACATGAGTGCAGTACTTGCAGAGAGATTCCGCCCACATGCTCTTCTGATTGGCTGCGATCTCTGTGAACCCATGACTCGTGAGAATTCACTGAGATCGCCCCCTAGCGTAGAGCTCCGCAATTAGAATTCTTTATGGCAACTCCAAATGTTCCCAGTGTTACTCGTCGTAACTGCATTTTTACTTGTAATAATTAAATTAGAGAGCTCTCTAATTCAGTTCTTCTTACTAGTAAAACTGCAATTGCAGAGCTTTCTAATTCTACTTTACATTTAATAATAATTTAGATAGCAGATGCTTTTATCCAAAGCGACTTACAAATAAAATTAAACTAATAATAGGGCAACAATATGCAAGCATGCGTGTGTGTGTGTGGTAATGTCAGATGGATGAATTGATATTAGAAGCAGTTCAGGGTAGGCTAATATGACTCTCTGTAAAAAAGAATGTGTATAATACTCAAAATAGTTTGTGTGTTTTAACGCATGTGTGTGTTTGGGTAGCGTGTGTATGCATGTATCCACACATGCACAGGCCCAAGGGCTTGATGTTTGCAAGCGTACATATGTGAAAATGAACATAATGAACATGCACCTTAAAAAAAATTTGTTTCTTTTCTTCTCAGTCTCTCCCATTCACTTTCAATGGCTGGTCATTATTGACCAGGAACACCACAAGTGTGACTATGTGCCATTTTGTACAAAATAAAAGCTTTTCAAAACAAACTTCCGAGTTAATAATTTAAGTAGACTAGTGTGATCAACAGTGTAATATTTTTTTTCATATTTAATTTAATATTAACAAATTTATTAACAAATAATGCTTTATTTACAAAAAAAATGAGATGCCTACTCTCAGATAAATCAGATGCAAATAGACATATAAAACTAGTTGACAAAAAGATTGAATCCAAAAATTGGGTGATAATATAGCATAAGCTATTTTTTGTTAGTAATCGATTGCCGAGTTCACGCGCATAGGTTTAGTTACCTATGATCACGCGCGTGAACTCGGCAATCGATTACTTTGGACTTCAACCGAAAACAGGATGTAAACACAGGTATTTGCGCTGGCTTAAATAACAGAATTGACCGGAGTTCTCCTTTAAGATTAAAGAAATAGAGGCCTGATTACCTGTTTGAGGGAGCCTGAGTGAATCAAATGATTCAAAATACATGTCATTCATCATGGGGGCCAATTTGTTTAGAATTCTATTTTAATAAAACTCTACTGGGACCCAATTTCAGCAATTGGTGGTTCGCATCGCGACAAAAGCGTATTAAAGTGGGATTTGTCATTGTGACTCTTATTCTACCAGACAGAATTAAGGCCTGTACTGAAGACGGCACGGTTTGACCCATCAGATGAAAGGGCCGTTTCAGCGCTGCCCACATGTACGAATAAATTAGAGAGACTGCTCATTGCAGAACAAATGAGTGGAGCTCACGTCTAGCTTCTCCTAGTCATCCAGTGAGGAGGACCGAATGTAATTTGGGCCTAATGGGTGGAGTTAGAATATCCAACCATACCCTAACCCTACACACTATCCCCTTTAGACATCCAGAGAGGTGGAGCTGGATGTCATTTGACTCTGCAGTGAGTAGCCTACCACTTGATTAAATATCAAAACCATTTGTAAAATTAGTTCAACTTAATGAAAAAAACAAATAGATGAGCTGTCTTTTCATTTCTTGTTATTCCATTCCAACAGCAGTACATTTATCACTAAAGGGAAAGACATAAAAATGTGTTTAGGCTATAATTCACAAGACAGACAACACAAACTCAATGAGAGCAAAATAAGTTTAAACAACATCATCTCCAACAGCCTGAGATAAAATTACTCTATGATCTGAAAAATATTAGTAGATAATCTGAGGTTTATAAATAAACTCCTCAGGTAGAATAGACACAGTTCATGAGCGCATCTGTGTACATGAACGCACTTTACAGTCACATTTTTAGTCACATGAGTCACTAGTCACAGTCGATGAAATCAGTGTAATAAACCCCTTAACATGATATAGTTTCCACCGAAATATACCGGTGTCATGATCACCAGCTGGAGTGCCCTTGATAGCCACCAGAGGGCACTCCACCACAGACTACTGTATTTCCATCAAAGACAACATTACCAATAACTCATTGCCTGGTCTCATCATCCATGTTTGTCTGTTTCTCATTACATTGTTTAGCCCAGCATATATAAACCCTGTTCACTCAGCCATTCATTGCAAACTCTTGTATGTGTCTACACTGCATTTAGAAGTGTGCATGGTCATGGTCTTCTGCTCTTGCCTGTGTTCCTGTGCCTCATGACTGTTGGACTGTTTGTGTTTCGACCTTTGCCTGCTTTTGGTTTGATTTTTGATCTTTGATTGTGGGTTACCCTTTGGATCCTCAACCCTTTGTGTCTTGGAGCAGTTTCATGATAGTTACTATTGTCATTATAAATAAATAATCTTCTAAAGCACAATAAATTGGTTCTTGTAACCATAAGATTTTTTTTTCTTTTTTCATTTGGCCTAGTTGCTCAATGCAACGTCCTGAAGTTGTACGAGTTTTATTTTAGGAACAATATCTGTAGCATATAAAATATGGTCAGCATGTTTATGAAGCACTAAAATTCACTATTTGTTGGTGTGATCGAGTGAAGCACTGTTTCATCTATTCATTTTCTGAAGTGTGTCATTTCACACTGAATAAACATTTGACACTTTAAGGGTCAATGTCTCAACTTCCTACAGAAATGTTTGACTATCATTTCCAGCAGAAACAACCTCATTATACATATTTTTTAAAGTAATTTTAAAATGACTCAGCGTACAGCGATGGAATCCGATAGCATGGTGTAGTGATATATAGTCTACTATGGCATTTACCTGGCAATACCAGTGCAGTATTTTCTGCAATAGCCTATTGAATGTTCTCTTTTTTTTTTTCTCTCACTTCTCATTTCTCTCTGAAGCAACATCCTGTAGAGCATTTTGACAGTGTCTATTTCCGTAGAAAACAGCCTGTTTATGCTGGGCTTATTTGGAGCTGATATAAACTGATCTCCCAGCTTCCAAAACCACAAACAACACCAGCAGGGTAATATATTTTATAAATGTGTTTTGATCAAATTTATAAACTTTGGAGTTTATGTATATGCTTTACATACTGTGCTCTCAGATAATCTTCTAGGGTGGAGGTGAATAGGCTACAAAAATAATCAATTTATTGCACAAATTTTCCGTAGAAAAATCCTCGGAGGCTTGTTAAAAGCACTCGCGTAGCTACGGATGGGCCTGGGTGGGCCTGGGCCCACCCACCTGTCAGTCAGGCCCATCTAGTCACTCAGTGGCCTCACAAGGTAGCCTAGGAAATTATGTTGCGATTATAACAATTTTGACCTATAAAAATAAATCTTAATGTTTCTTGATTCTTGTTTGGTTGTCATGGTGATGACGAAATGCCCGCGTAGCGCATTTCGGAGTCAGACTCAGATGATTGCGAACAGCCCATTCCCCCTTCACAACGACGAGCACATTTCACAGAGGGACACTGAAGTTTAGCTAAGTAACGTTATGTTAAACTAAAATGAAAACAGAGCAACAAGTTTGTGTCAAAAAGACCACGGCCACCACAGGAGGAAGATAATGCAGATGTTCAGGAGAATTGACTGCATTGTTGGACAATAACGAAATCATTGCAGTGTTCAACTCTTAGGGGCCGCTCACATATCGCGTCTTTTGCGCGCGCAAGTTCGTTATTTCAAATGTAGCCGCGCGGTATGCGCGCTCATAATGGAAGCGACGCGGTCGCGGTGCGACGCGCTCGTTTTTTCCAAGCGCGTCCGCGCCGCATCGAGATAAAAACATCTCAACTTTTCAGAATGCCGCAAGCGCACCGCAGGTCACGTGACAAGAACCAAGCTTAGCAACGACAGACGCCTCCGGAGCGCAACCACCCGAGCGCTTTGGAAAAAAGGAGAACGCGGCGCGCCTAGCGTTTTCAACGCGTTTTTAGGCGCGATATGTGAGCGGCCCCTTAAGGGGGTCGCACACTGGACGCGCAGCGCCGCGTCTAGGACAACTCTCACCTGAAAATCCGATAATGTCAGCAATTTTCATTCAAGCAGCTGATTTCTGTGCATGAATATAAAACTAAACGTATATTGCAGCCCAGGGTGAAGTCAGATTCATTAACTACGATTTGAGACAAATAAATGTAAATTTAATATAAAACTATGTAAATAGCGCTCTGTGGCGCGGCAGGATTTTGAACAAGGTCCTGAGCCGTTGCTGGGCGCAGCGGACAGACGCCGCCGGTGTGTGTAGTGTACACTACACTCAGAGAATAATGTGTTCGAATTTAAAACTGTGTGCGACCCCCAGCCCCGTCGTCTCCTGTTATAAGCTAGTCATCAAAAGTAAGCAAATCTACGTTTATGTAGTTGCCTAGTCAATGTTGTTTATATAACGTGGTTTATGTGGCCGCTGAGCCAGACTATGACCAAGCATTGTTTTTGGTTTTTACACACTGTCCACTACTGTCCTGCTGATTTGATGATGTTGTTTCGCATCTGTCAGATGCGCGTGTGTGTGTGGTGTGGCCTGGCCGCGCGCAGTGGAAATGCTGTTCTTATCGTTATGTTCTTTATTAACACTGCTTATGATGACATACATGCTTGTGCTCTGATTAAACTGTGGTGTATTCAAGCAGGTGTAGTTGTGTTGGCCTATTTTGATAACAGATGCATTTTAGGCTGTGCCCACCTGATTTTCTCTGGGCCCACCCACATTGTGATTCCTGGCTACGCTACTGGTTAAAAGGCATCATCATCATCATCATCATCATCATCATCATCGCCCCCTAGTGTACTAATATGAGAATATTTGATACATCAGTGATCAGCCAATCAGAACAGTGAAAAACATCCCAATACTGTTACAGAACTGTTCAAAATCTTTCAAACAGGTTTCAATAGTTTTGCCCTTGCTTCACAGTTTAAAATACTAGTTTGAACAAAGCAGGATCAGAGTGTCTTGTTGTTTGTCTTCAGAGCTCAGATTGTGCACTGATCTTCTAGAGCAGAAGAAGATCCTGCAGCGCCTCCTAGTGACTGAACATGAAAACACACTTTCTGCAATGTTATTTTAATGTAGCCTACATATTTAATCAGCCATGATTTCGATCATGTCGAGCATGCTGGTTTAACACAAAGCAAATTGTGTACTAATAATAAATACGTTTTGAGAATCACTATACTCTCCCCCTCTCTCTACTACTTTTACTTAAAAAAAAAATGTCAATGATGATGATGGTAAAATACAAAAATGTAGGCCTAGTAAAATCAATGATTTTTTTTTTGTTTACGTGTTGTTCTTTATTTAGTTTGTAGTCTACATTGTGATATGTAGTAGCCTAATATTTCTAGCACTGGTAATCCGGATTTGGTTATCTATAATAGTTGGTATTTAAGTCAGGGTGATCCAATGTAATATTTTTGGTGTAACCCTCCGGACTGCCATCGAAGTTGATATTATGGCTTTATATAGCTATGGTAACAAAGCTATATATATATATATATATGCAAGTGTCTGACCATAGCTGACCACTGCTTACATTACCAGGGCATTCGCAGCAGACAAAAACTCTGGTTCACAACACTACAAAACACGGTTCTTCTCTTTCAACTCCACTTCGGTTTCTACTACCTGTCTTTCGTGGACACCCTGGATGATCGCTAAAACAACATGCCTGCTTGAGCACTACTCTCTATAAATTAAGCAGTGTTTTATGCATTTGCACCAACATTGATTTGAACACATTTCCTGCATTTACCCCATCATGAATTTAGAATACATAAGAACTATCCAAGTGAACAATAAAAATATCTCTCTCTCTCAACAATAGCATTACAGGGAATGTTATTAGGAGCCCCACACATAACTGTAATCTAATGATAAAGACCTGGAGAAGGCCTGCAGTACTTTATATTGGCATATTCAAATGTAGCCTACAACATTAGGTCTTAATATAGGCTACACATTTACACAAATAGCCTATATGCAGAAAAGAGAATGATATAAAATAATATAAACAATGACGTAAAGATATTTGTCCAATACGTAATGTTTTAATCAATTACAGCACATCTCATTTCTCGCAAAGTTGCATTCTGTGTCCTTCTGAGTTCATTCTTTTAAGATAACCTAAACCTACAAAGAACGGTTTCCACGAGAACGCAAGTCTGTTCTTTTGGTTCTTTACGAATTGAGAAACAGCCACGCAAACGCAGACCAGTGCATTGTATGTAGTTTAGAAAGTTATACGGATATTTTTTCTTACAAAAACGTATCGCTTTGCTTCAGAAGGCCTTTATTAACCTCCTGGAGCCATATGTATTATTTTTATGATGGATGGAATGACCTTTTTAGGGCTTCAAAATCTAACCGTTCGCTCTAAAGCTTTTTTCAACTCTGACTTCTTGCTAAAATTAAACATTTTGTGCCCGAAAAATCCCTTGGGACAGCTATTCATGCTTTTATAACATCACGCTTGGATTATTGTAATTCTCTGTACTGTGGCTTTTCAAAGTCCCAGATCATTTGTCTTCAATAGGTTCAAAATGCTGCGGCCAAATTTCTTAAAAAAAAATTCTTAAGAAAAGACGTAAATTCGCTCATGCCACGGCCATTTTGCGAGCTCTCCATTGGCTCCAATGCAGTCCAATTTAGGACTGACTATAAAATTCTCCTATTTGTGTACAAATGTTTGCATTATCTCCAAGTTATCTGTCTGAACAACTACACTCCTATAGCCCGTCCCGAGACCTAAGATCTGGTAATCTAAATCTACTCGCTGTCCCTTGCTATAGGCTCAAACGCAGAGGAGACAGAGCCTTTTCGGTGGTGGGCTTAGATTGTGGAACAGCTTGTCAGTACAACTTATCTTTTAAATCTTTGTTAATGTCTCTCCTCTGAATGTTTTATGATTTTGTTTATTTGACTTCCTTGTTTTCTGTTTTCAAATCAGAAGCCTATGTAGTTTCTTAGTTGTTCTCTTTTCGATCCTTATAGTTATTTGAGCTTGTACAGCACTTTGGTCAGTCTTGTGGCTGTTTTCAATGTGCTTTATAAATAAAAGAACTGAACTGACTTCTTGACTGTGTAAAAACTTTCAGTCAACACTTGAAACCACAAATGTTCTTTGCTCGAAAGAATAACGAAAGATTATTGCTACTACATTTACTACAATTAATTGTAGAGAGTGTTGTAAAACAGTTCAGTACTGTATAGTTTAAAGGCAGGTTCAGAGGATTTTAGGCACGATTTGGCCGTCTGAGACAAATTTTGTGAACCCTAAAAGATTCCTCTGATCCTATAGACAAAAATCTGAAGTCTTTTCACAAGTTAGACATGTTCACTGACAGCTGATTGTGATCAAATTTGACATCTGATGAAATTGTGCTAATGAAGTTTTGATGCACAGTCCTGAGGTGTGATTTCTCCTACGACAATAGTTAAATCAAAAACCAATAGAAGCACTGAACCTAATGATGCACTTAGTGAGACAACAACAAAACATCATTTATTGGCCTAAAATAACACACAGAATGCAGAGTTTTTCCCCCTATTTTTACAGAATTGAATACAGTTATTTAATAGTGTGTGTATGCAGTGTTAGACACTGAGTTCTATCTATTGTTTAAGTGCACTTCACTGTTGGAGTGTCACTGTTATACTTGCATCATAAATATTGTGCATATTTTCAATATTTAAATGACTTCAGGAAAGATGTCAATAAAACACAACAATAAATCTAATAATTGCACTTAGTGTTAGGTACGTGCCACCCTTATATGGCCTAATAGTCCTAGGAAAGCAACTATCTGTCATTTTACATTGCAGTCATTTAAATGTAAGTACAGTATTTATTATAGCTGTGTGTCATAATACAGTAGTGAAATATGGAAGCCTACTGTTGTGTATAGGGGGAAAGGTAGAGGAATTACTATGATCAAAATATATTTTCGACCCTTCTTTAGCAAGCTAAACATTTTATTTTGTCATATATTTTACATTACATGTTATAAATGTAAATATATTACACACTTAACATCATATATTTTTTTTATATTTCAGAATATATTTCAAAATGATAAACATAAGTGAACAACAATGCAAATATATTTCAATGTATTTGGAATATATGCCACATATATTTTTGACACTTTAAAATATATTTCAATATATATTTTTTCTGTATGGGTATGAATAGAAAAAAGTCGAGTGAAATCCTGGTTGGACTGGACTACTGTATACATTTTGAATATGAAGAGGACAGAAGAAATTATACTGTGATTCTCTACTCACCATTAACAGTAACATTGAATCTCTTGATAAACTCCTTATTCCTAATAACAGTTCTTAGTTGATAAAGTCCAGAGTCTGTGGTTCTGATGTCACTGATGGTCAGAGATCCAGTCTGATCCAGTTTCAGTCTGTCTCTGAATCTCTCATCATTATCATATCTAGTAATGTTCATGATCACTCTAGCGATGCGAATGTCTCCAAACCTCCACACGATCTCTTCATCTCTCTGTATGTCTGTGAGATCAGGGTTTAGAGTGACAGAATCTCCCTCCATCACTGTCACTGACTTCACTGCATCTGTGTCACCAAACACTCCTGGAGAATAAAGTCAAGTCCAGATTCAGCATTATTTGTGGCAGCTTGTATTTATGTCTTATTTTTACTTTTTTTTTAATCATTAAATTTATAACATTTAAAAAAGTATATGGTATATGATCAGTGTCACTGTTTGCATACTGAGCTCGTTTACATGCACGTTCTTTGGCCGATTATGCCGGTTATGTCACGTGAATGGGAATGATTACGTTTTGACGTCACTACTGGGAAATAAACTGATTTATTAATAAAGTCTTGAAAACATGGTTTAGATGAGGGACCAGAATTACAATTTTAGTAATTCACAGCAAAACAACAACAAAATGCAGCAAATTCAGAAAAAAAGTCCTGGTGAAATCCTGGTTGGACTAACTAACTCTCTCCCCGCCAATGATGGAGATTTCCGGCTTTCTGTGTTTTTACTGTTATCTAGACTAGGGCAGGAGGCACTATGACATCTTCTGAAAGAGAACTGGATCTCATGATCAAAACACAGGGGAAAAAGAAACAGAAACAAAACGATATCTTATAAGCAGATGCATAAAATACTGCAATCATCAGAATTAAACAGCAGATTAAACAAAACTGTCAAATGTTACTGAATGAAGAGTCGACCGAGGACGAGCTCTAGGACTGTGAAGCATTAAGGGTGTTGATGGACTCGATCTACTCCATCTGTGTTTTGATCATCGTTCTGAATCCGATCCAGACTTAGTTTTTGACAAAAACACCATTTCTCAGATTTTATGAAACTTACCCATATTCAAGTGTTGATAAAAAATGAATGTATGATGCTAGAATACTTTTTGTTTGTTTGTTTTGTTTAAAAACAGAGGGTCTGTTCGTTCTTTTGATATATTGCATATTCCGATATCAATAGTCAACTTTATTTATTTATATAGCGCTTTTCACAATACAGATTGTATCAAAGCAGCTTCACAGTATTAAATAAAATAGTACATCAGTGTATGTTTCTGGTGTAAAACATCCACGTTTGGTAATGCAGATCAATAGCACTGTTGAATCGATTAATCAAATTAAGTATCCCCAACTGAGCAAGCCAAAGGCAACAGTGGCAAGGAACCGAAAAACTCCATTAGGTGACCTAATGGAGAAAAAAAAACCTTGGGAGAACCCAGGCTCAGTCGGGGGCCAGTTCTCCTCTGGCGTTTATGAAGTAGAGACCGGATTTAACTGTAAGATTAAAATATTATATGAATGCCTGGCTGAAGAGATGCGTCTTTAATCTAGTTTTAAACTGGGAGAGCGAGTCTGAGCAACGAACAGTATCAGGAAGGCTATTCCAGAATTTTGGTGCTAAATGTGAAAATGCTCTCCCTCCTTTGGTGGATCTGGATATCCTAGGTATGACCAGAAGCCTCGAATTTAGTGATCTTAAAGAGCGCGATGGATTATAGGGCGATAGAAGATCCGTTAAATAAACTGGAGCTAAGCCGTTTAGGGCTTTATAAGTCAGTAGCAATACCTTGTAATTAATACGGAACTTTATAGGTAACCAATGTAGTGATGATAAAATTGGTGTTATATGGTCAAACTTTCTTGATCTAGTAAGAACTCTAGCGGCGGCATTTTGGACTAACTGTAGCTTGTTTATTGAGGATGCAGGACAACCAGCTAATAAAGCATTACAGTAATCTAGTCTCGAGGTCATGAATGCATGAACTAGCTTTTCTGCATCAGAAACAGATAGCATGTTACGTAATTTAGCAATATTTCTAAGGTGAAAAAAGGCTGTTTTTGTAACATATGAAATATGATTTTCAAAAGACAAGTTACAATCTAATATAACACCCAGGTCTTTTACTGTAGAGGATAAAGTAACAGGACACCCTACTATGTTAAAGTTGTATTGAAGGAGGTTTTGTGGGCGGTTTTTTGAACCGATAAGTATTACCTCTGTCTTATCTGGATTTAATAAAAGAAAATTGTGCGTCATCCAATCTTTTATATCTTTAACACACTCTGTCAATTTGGATAATTTAGCGTTTTCATCCGGCCGTGATGAAATATATAGTTGAGTGTCATCAGCATAACAATGGAAACTAATTCCATGTTTCCTTATAATATTTCCAAGTGGCAGCATATATATTGAGAATAATAGAGGGCCTAACACAGATCCTTGCGGCACTCCATAGTTTACTGGAGTTATGATCGATTTTTCTCCGTTTAAATAGACAAAATGGTAGCGGTCAGATAGGTATGATCTGAACCAGCTTAATGCTTGTCCTTGAACACCGGTATAGTTTTGTAGCCGATCTAAGAGTATTGTGTGATCTATAGTATCGAACGCAGCACTAAGATCAAGTAAAACTAGTATTGAGATACAGCCTTGGTCAGAAGCTAAGAGTAAATCATTTGTGATTTTAACGAGCGCAGTTTCAGTGCTATGATGCGGCCTGAATCCAGACTGAAACTTTTCATAGGTGTCATTTTCTTGCAAGAAAGAGCCCAGTTGGGCAGACACAACTTTTTCTAATATTTTGGACATAAAAGGAAGATTTGAAATGGGTCTATAATTTGCTAGGTTATTTGGGTCTAATTGTGGTTTCTTAATTAGTGGTTTTATAACTGCCAATTTAAATGTTCTTGGAACATGACCTAAAGATAAAGACGAGTTAATAATATTGAGGAGAGGCTCTTCCACTATAGGTAACACTTCTTTCAATAGTTTAGTTGGTATGGGATCTAATAAACATGTTGTTGTTTTAGAGGAAATGATAAATTTATTTAACTCTTTTTGTTCTATAGTTGTAAAGCACTGTAATTGTTCTTGCGGGGTGATAATCGAGGCTGAATTATAAGGCGCGATTGAAGATTGAACGTTTACAATTGTGGATCTGATGTTTTCTATTTTCTCAGTGAAAAAATTCATGAAATCATTACTACTAAACTGTAACGGAATATTTTGTTCAGGTGACGCTTGTTTATTTGTTAGTCTAGCCACGGTGTTAAATAAGAACCTAGGATTGTTTTGGTTATTTTCTATTAGTTTGCGGAGATGCTCAGCCCTGGCCGCTTTTAGGGCCTTTTTATAG
The DNA here is from genome assembly GCF_964197995.2 of Scardinius erythrophthalmus. Taxonomy (NCBI): domain Eukaryota; kingdom Metazoa; phylum Chordata; class Actinopteri; order Cypriniformes; family Leuciscidae; genus Scardinius; species Scardinius erythrophthalmus. The sequence continues at coordinate 14,824,733 of NC_138234.1, forward strand.
CGTGACGTACTGTCTTTCCAAGCGATTCTAAAAACCTCTAAATTAGTTTGTTTCCATTTACGCTCTAAATTACGGGTTTCTCTCTTTAGAACACGAGTAGTATTGTTGTACCATGGTGCTTTAATTTTCTCTCTGACCTTTTTTTAGTCTCATAGGTGCAACAATATCCCATTTTCCAGAGAGAACGGTGCTCATAGTGCTGGTTAGTTCGTCTAGTTCATCTGTTTGTTTAGGTTCAGGCAGCAGCTGAGACAGATCCGATAAGCAATTTGAAAAATTATCTATGGTGGATGGAAGGATTGTTCTGCCTAATCGATAACGCGGCGCAGCATGATATATTACCGGGGTACGTAATATGCAAGTTACCATGTAATGGTCAGTTACATCATCACTTTGCGGAATGATATCTATATCGGTTGGATCGGTTCCATGTGATATAATTAAATCGAGTGTATGATTAAAACGATGAGTCGGTCCGGTAACGTTTTGCTTAACCCCAAAGGAGTTTAATAAGTCTATAAACGCAGCCCCTAACGTATCATTTTGATTATCTACGTGTATGTTAAAATCTCCAACAATTAATATTTTATCGACATTGACCAATAGATCTGAGAGAAAATTTGCAAATTCTTTTAGGAAATCAGCGTAAGGCCCTGGTGGTCTATATACGGTAGCCAAGGCTAAAGATAATAGGGATGTTTTTCTATCATCTAAGAGCGTAACATTTAGTACAAGTACTTCAAATGAAATAAACTTATAACCCGTTTTCTGAGTAACATTGAGAATATCTCTATAGATAGTTGCAATACCGCCGCCACGGCCAATCAGACGGGGCTCGTGCTTATAGGAGTATCCTGATGGAGTAGACTCATTTAGACGAAATAATCATTTGGTTTAAGCCAGGTTTCAGTAAGGCAAAGTACATCGAAGCTATTATCTGTGACTATTTCATTTACAATAACTGCCTTAGGTGTGAGTGATCTAATGTTTAAAAGACCTAGCTTTAGAAATTGTTTTTGTTTACTAATAGCAACATTTTCTGTTTTAATAACAATTAGATTTTTCCTAGATCCTGCAGTAGATTTATTATTTGATCGCACTAAACGAGGAATAGACACAGTTTCTATGCAATGTTCTACACTAGTATTTATATCAGTTAATTTGGTGCAGCAGAGACTATGATTTGGACTTTTGGTTACTAGTCAAAAGGTATTTAACGTTTTGGAGATGTTATCTGACAGAAGATCCGATCCGAATCTGTTTGGGTGTAAGCCATCAGCACGGTATAGCCTAGGACGCTCCCAAAACAGATTCCAATTATTTACAAAGAGCAGTTTCTGCTCATTGCACCATGACGTTAACCATTCATTTAGCGCGAATAATCTACTAAACTTGTCATGTCCTAGACGGTACGTGGGAAGCGGTCCTGACACAATGATCGTTATATCAGGCGATGTGCTGCGTACCGTATCGATCAGATTCCTGAAGTCTTTCTTCAGAACTTCCGTCTGGCGCAGCCTGATGTCGTTCACTCCCGCGTGCAATACCAAAGTTCCGACGCGCTCGTTATCGTTCAGAATCTCGGGAACGCGAGCAGCGATTTCAGAAACACGAGCACCAGGAAAGCAGTGACTGTGCACCTTATTTTTACCTGATGTAGCATGGACGTGCCGAACAATGGAATCACCGATGATCAAAGCATCGCGTTCTGTTTCGCGAAGAGCGGAGAAGCGGTTTTCTGTGGATAACTCGAAAACCGGGAGGGTCGGAGAGGGTCTTGGTCTAGACCTGACTCGCGTCTTCCGCTGCGGAAATATCCAGGCTTCGTGGTGGCGTGTTGGAGCCGGAGTGAACGAGACCATGGCTGATCGCGACCTTGGCGCTCGGAACCGATGCCGAGTAACGCACGGAGTAGACGAGGTCGGAGTCAGCCGGTTAGTAACATTAATCTCTGATTTGTGAGCATCAGCGCGTGATGTTTCAAGAGCTAAACGCCGGTCTCTCAGCTCGGCCTGTCTCACTAAAAGGTCGTGGATCTGTTTCTCAACAGCTTCCAGCTCAGACTGTACCGCGTGCAGCTCAAATGTGTCCTCACCTGCACCAAAAGGTAGACTACTTGCATCTGATATATTCGCCATTTTAACAGATGGACAGTAAGTTAGCAACGACACTACCAGTGATGCTATCAATTAATACTAATTTCTGACAAGCGTCTTAGATATAATCCGTCTTTTAAGTGGTACGGGTGTAGAGTAGACGCACGATAGGTGAAAAATGTTTGTAAGTGAGTGTTGAGAAGACGCGTTCAGCCGTGATCCCCGGGAGTAACCTATAAGAGTATCCAGCGTAGAATCACTAACAGGCTTGAGACACGTCTGCTCAACAGTCCGCGTTGTAACTATGAGGTTTGAGCAGTAGTGCTTCTCAGTGAGGAAAAGTAGAAAATGTTTGTTGTAAGTAAGTTTAAAGAGTAAAATCAAGAATTATAAATCAAATCGATAGAGCTCCAAAGACAACAACGCGTTCAGACGCGACGCATGCGCATTCGACAACAGGAAGTATCAACTCACGTCTTTAACAGGAAGATACAACAATACAACAAAATATTCTGCGGGCCAAGAAACTTTTGTGAAAATGATAAATATTGCTTTAAAAAACAATTTAAAAAAGCTGGCGAGAAAAGTGTTAAGGATGATGCCAGTGATTACTCTTTACATTTTTAATATGAAGAGGACTGAATAAATTACACTGTAATTATGCTCACCATTAACAGTGTTGAATGCAGATTGTCTTTAAATGTCTCTGCAAAGATGACTTTACAAGGCAAGGATTACACAATATTTATTAGCACAGAGTCGATGAAATGTTTTAATTGTGGCCGATATGGACATACAGTATAAAGCAGACATGCCCATTAAATGTTGAGGCTGTGAGTGTAGTGGAAAATGAGGATGAACCTGCTAATGTACAGCAAGTAATTCCAGCTACAGAAAACCATAGTGCAGGTGAGAAAAATGAAGAACAAGTTCAGACGATGACTCTGTTTGGTGATAGAGCACATCAAATTGTACTTGAATCACCAAGCAATGTGAGTGCAAATGAACATTCTGTTGATTCAGATGCACTTTTGAATGATGGAGTTGAAAATGACTCTTAGTTACTGCGGAAAAAAATGAAGTGGATGATTCTAATGAACAGATTAAGTTTGCGGGGGAGACTCAAATGCTGGTTGAAAATTTGTCACAGAATATAATAGACTCACCACTAGAGCTAGAACAAGGTGAATCTCAGTTGATTGACTATGATAGTGTTGACAGTGATACATCAGATGAAACGGGTGTGACTGAATTAAATTCTCAAGGAAATTCTGAAGGGAAAGCCTCCAGTTTTAAACTGAAGCCTCTTTATTCTGTTCAGCAGATTAATAATTTCCTTGATGCTACATTTAATCAGCGAAGACCTAAACTGTTAATTGTACAATAAATCCATCTTTAGATCGGAATCATGATGAACCCCATCCATTATCTGCTGGAATTTTGAAAAATCTGATTGATTTCCATGACTTTGTAGATTTATGGAGGGAGGCTTTTCCTGGGATGAGACAATACTTGGTTAAAGAGAAATTCAAATAGATTGTCTGGAGCCTGATTGGATCGGTTCTATGTTAGAAAAAGACACAGAGATAGGTTTTTAATAGTTGTATTTCTCCCTCTTTTCTCTCTGATCATCACCATTATTTTTCAATGTCTGTCTCTGTTGTATCTTCTAAAATCTATAAATCACAGTGGCATTTCAATAATGGACTTTTACAAGATCACAATTTTCTACAATCTTTCAATATTTTCTGGGAATCTTGGAGAGAAGAGAGAAATATATTTCAGTCACTAAGTCAATTGTGGGATATTGGCAAAGTCCATATAAATATATTTTGCCAACAATATACTGCACACAGAGCCGATCCGCCCTATACGCACACTACGCAAGCTGCGTAGGGCCCCGCAAATTACTCAAGGCCCCGCTTCCCCCTCGTGTCAAAGCGCGTCAATCAAAGTTTACAACATCGTTGAGAAATGAGAAAATGAAGCGGAACTATATCCTTCTGGTCACGAAGAAAGAGGAAAAAACACTATGCGAGTGAATTGTGGGAACAGCAATCAGGTAGACCGAGTTTGCTTGTTTATAAACTGCAGCTGGGAAAAGATAACCGCGTCGCACGTTAACATGCGTTCATATGCGCGTGCACGAAATGAAACGCGCACTTTCCAAAATAAACATCCTACAATAGCGGGATGACAATCCTCATTATAGACGTAGGCACACATACTTTTAAAACAAGACAATGATCATCTACTCTCCAAGTCAAGGTTAAGTTACAACTCTGCAATAATGCCAGATGGAAAAAAAATGTATTGGCTTTATAGTCTATATTGCAATTAAGATGTTGATTGACTGGACATACTGGTCAATATGGATGCACACCCCTCAGTAAATAATAACCTTCAAGTATTAAGTATTGCTGTTATCATTTAAAACACAGTGACATGCTGTGGCAATTTTAGCTAGTTTTATTCATTCACAGCACAGGATGCATTTGTGATTTCAAGAATTCAATTTGTTCTATTTGAAGTGTGAATACTTAATATTTTACTAGTAACACTGTCTATTTCTGATATCAGGAATTACCTTTATTATATTACCTTTATTACCTTTATAATATTATTACTCAGAAAGTAAACAAAAGCGTAAATATCTACGTAATAAAATACAAATTCTGATATTGGGGTTCCAATCATGCACTGCTGATTAATTAAGAAGGTTAATTCTTCACTGTTTTCCAGCTGTATATACAGTTTTATCATTGCTTTTGTTGTCAGGATTAGTAACTTGGCATTTTGTGACATTTGGAGTTTATTTTCTATCAAATGTTATTGGCATTGTGTATTGTCTACAAGTATTGAGGTCTCTGCATTCACATTATGCTTAACATCTGACATGTAGATATGGTGTCTCACAAAATATCTATAGTATAAAGTACATGGATTTCCCAAGTAAAGCACATACCATAAATGTGTGGTATAATTTAATATTATATTGTTTGAGTGAAATGTAATGCAAAGGAAATTTCAACTAAATGGATAGCCTACTACCCAACCTTTTACTAGCCAAGTTAAAATACTTTCACCTAACTTAGTTAAGTAACGTATACTTAATTCTATATGTGAAATTAACTTAAAAAATATGCATGTGAAATAAAAAAAAGTAAATTTTACTTATTGTTTCTTTAGTCTGGGTCAGGTAGGAGGGCCCCTTAATTTTTTTTTTGCTTAGGGCCCCAGGGAGGTCAGGATCGGCTCTGACTGCACAAAGTATCGCAAGCCTAAAAGAAGAAATGAAGATTCTCGAACAAAGCATCCTTGAACAAAGCGTCAGGAATGTTCGTGATGACCTAACTTCTGTTGATCACATCCAAGGCCGCCTTAATGCACGGGCTTACCTGGGCTGAAGCCCAGGGGCCTCCCAAGTTCAGGGGCCTCCCAAGTTCAGGGGCCTCCCATATGTTCAGGTTCATGATGAGCTGAAAAGGTCATATTGTTTTAACTTGTCAGATTTTGTCGCTGTATGTCGCTAGTCGCTTGTGGACGTTGGTAGTGCTGTCGCTCTAATGTTATTGTTATGCGTTCACACCAAACGCGAAAAGAGCGTCTGGCGCGAGTGATTTCAATGTTAAGTCTATGCAAAGACAAGTTTACGCGCGTCTAGAGGTCCCGCGGCGCGAATGAGGCGTTACGGTTCGTGTCCGCTCAGTGCCACTAACGTCTCCGCTTTGGGGTGTCTGTTGCGAGTGTGTTTAATCGACGTTTTTTTCAACACACGGACAGTAGGCTAGCCTATAATCATCAGCGATATGCACGCGATTACATTTAGAAATAGACAAGCTTTGTTTCCAAATGCACCAAGCAATGATCCTTTCAATTTTATAAACTTTTAAAAACCCAGCCAATATAATCACAATGAACACATCCAAAATAAAATCTTTAACATGTTGGCATAACAACTGCAAAGCATCTCATTTGTAAACAAAATGATTTACGCACTAAATCCAGAATAAACTCACTGAGACTGTCGACAGTTTCTTTTCCGTGCATCATTTTATTATATCCATGTTTGTGGTTAGTTACTGTCAAATCATATAAAACAGTGAAATCGCCCTTGAACTCTTCTGTGTCTCCTGCACTCGAGACGGTGACGGGAGCTGATCTCCACTTAAAGGCTTCTTTCCTATTGGTTGTCGCTCGCGAAAATCGCTTCTCATTTGCATAAAGTTGAAATTTAGTTGCTGTGTGTGGTTGTTAAATAAAGTGTCTTGTGTTTTTGTGCTCAGTGATATGTTAATAACAATATTAAAATTGAAAACAATATTAAAAAAAACTCACTGTTGTAAGCCTCGAAAGAAACTAATGCATTATGTGATGTAGATTACCTAGATATTACACTTTTTTAAAATGAGACTCTATAAATCGAGGGGATGGGGGGCCTACAAAACCTCTCAGCCCCGGGGCCTAACATTAGGTTAAGGCGGCTCTGATCACATCACAGAGAATAAGCTTCTGTTGAAAAATCTGTTGGAGGAAAGAGGAACGTTTGCTTTTTTAAGAACTAGATTTTCCCAACTTAATGAAATGGACAGTCCCACCACTTTTAGTTTTTTTTTTGGACTTGAAAAAAAGCCAAGGGAGCAAAAACAATTTCATCAATTGAAACTTCCAAATGGCCGAGTGACAACTAATCAACAAGAGATTCAGTCTTGTGCAATTTCTTTTTATGAGGACTTGTATTGTTCTGACCAGTGTGATGACTCAACAACAGACCAATTTTTACAGGATTTGCCAAACATTTCAGAGGATGAAAGGTTAAAGCTTGACAATACTTTAACCTTCTCTGAGGTTTCACAGGCTGTTCAGGAGTTGAGCCTCGGGAAGTCACCTGGGTTGGATGGACTTTCAGTGGAATTTTACAAATCCTTTTGGAAACTAATGGGCCAAGATTTGTATGATGTCCATTTAGGATGCATTAATGGAGGGACTCTACCGTTAAGTTGCCGGAGAGCAATGTTGACATTGATCCCCAAAAAAGGAGACCTTGGATGCCTAAAAAACTGGAGACCAGTTTCACTGTTTTGTGTTGATTTTAAAATCTTGTCAAAAACATTGACTAACAGACTTAAACAACATATGGCAACCATAATCCACGTGGATCAAACTTTTTGCATCCCTAAGCAGACACTTTTTGACTATTTATTTTTGGTGAGAGACATCATTACTGTTGCAAAAAGTTTTACTTTCTTTGGACCAGGAGAAGGCTTTTGACCGAGTAGACCACCACTACATGTTTAAGACTCTGGAAGCTTTTGGATTTGGTCCATACTTTGTATCTTGTATTAAGCTGCTGTATAGTGATATTTATAGTATGCTTAATATTAATGGATCTTTGACTAGATCTTTTTCAGTGATCAGAGGCAAAAGGCAAGGTTGTCCTCTATCAGGCCTTCTGTATGCGATGTCTATAGAACCGCTTTTAATTATGCTGAGGAAACAGTTATGTGGTGTTTCTCTTCCTGATTCCCCTGAAATTGCTCCCATTAAACTTACTGCTTATGCGGATGATGTAACGATAGTTATAAAACACTCTGAGGATATTAACAGGTTAACTTCTTGTTTAAATAATTTTCAAAAAGCATCATCTGCTTGCATTAATTGGGAAAAATGTACATCTTTTTTGCTGGGTGATTGGCAAATTTTTGAACCTCCAAAATTGCCAAAACAGTGTAAATGGGGCAGGGATGGATTCAAAATGCTTGGAGTTTATTTTGGGAATGAACAATATGAAAAGAAGAATTGGGAGGGATTAATTGATCGTGTCAATGGTAGGCTTCAGAGATGGAGATGGCTACTTTCGCAACTTTCTTTTAGAGGAAGATGCTTGGTCATTAATAACATAATAGCCTCAATGTTGTGGCATAAGTTTACTGTTCTAGACCCTCCAAAAGACTTGCTTAAATGTGTTCAAAAAGGATTAGTTACATTTTTCTGGGATGGATGTCATTGGCTTCCTCCAGGAGTCCTTTACCTTCCAGTGGCAGAGGGAGGTCAAGGGCTTATACATCTGGAGTCAAAGATCTTGGCAATGAGGATGCAAACATTGCAGAAACTATTGTATAGTTCAAATGATGTGCCTTGGGTGTGTTTCGGGAGATCTATACTTAAAGAGATTGGTGGAATAGGTATTGACAAACAATTATTCCTAATGAAGAAAACTTTTGTCAAAAAGTTTTCTGATCTGTCTTTTAGGTTGTATGTCTCAGTGCTCAAATCATGGGACTTGTTTGAAATATCAAGAACTGTTGAGGAGCATTATGGTGTGGAGGAACCTATTTTTTTTAATCCTCTTATTGAGCTTCAATCAAATATATCTCAGTCTTTAATCAATAGATTTTTGAATACTGGTTTCACTAAAGTTATTGATTTGATTGATTTAAGTAGAGGACAATGGAGAACTTCACAGTCACTTGCTGATCAAGTTGGCTTGAATTCTCTTAGAATTATAGAAGGATTTGTTAGGGGTTTTAAATCCTCCATTCCTCTATCATTTGATCATTTTGTTAATCATGTTTTGGAAGATGGTGTAGTATGGCTGAACTTTCCTCAGTTAAAGGTGTTTCCTAAAGAATGTGGCATTGATGACTCTGGTTCTGTTTCCTTATTGAAAGGCTATGGAAAAATGGTTTTTGATTGTATAGGGAAAAAAATATTGTATCACATATGCGTTAAAACTTTACATTTGGGTCAATTGAAAGGAAAAGTCAATACTAAATGGAGAGCTCAACTCTCTATATCTGAAGATACTTTTCCATCTTGGAGAGTTTTGTATAAACCTCCACTTTCTATGAGATGTGGTGATCTTAATTGGAGATTGATCCATTGTATCCTAGCTACAAATCAATTTGTTGCCAGGATGAATGAAAATGTTACATCGAATTGCCCATTTTGTGATGCTCTTCTTGATACTATTTTTCATATTCATATTTTTCAAAATTAGGGTTTCTGTATACCAATAGCTTATTTATATTGGGCTGTTATTATAAGAAATCTTTACGAGAACAATGTGTACTTGCTAAATTTGTCATTGGTCAAGCTAAATTAGCAATTTTGAAATCTCATCAGGAAAAGAATGCAGGAAGAGACATTTGGTGGCCACTGATATGATCAGTGTCACTGTTTGCATACTGAGCTTGTTTACATGCACGTTCTTTGGCCGATTATGCCGGTTATGTCATGTAAATGGGAATGATTACGTTTTGACGTCACTACCAGGAAATAAACTGATTTATTAATAAAGTCTTGAAAACATGGTTTAGATGAGGGACCAGAACTGGATCTCATGATCAAAACACAGGGGAAAAAGAAACAGAAACAAAACAATATCTTATGTAAGCAGATACATAAAATAATGCAATCATCAGTATTAAACAGCAGATAAAACAAAACTGTCTAATGTTACTAAATTTGTCATTGGTCAAGCTAAATTAGCAATTTTGAAATCTCATCAGGAAAAGAATGCAGGAAGAGACATTTGGTGGCCTTGTTCAAATCCTTAGTGGATGCACGAGTGGTTATAGAACATACATATTATAAGCATGTTAATAATGTTATTTTCTTTAAATGGAGATGGTGTGTTAAGGAAGCACTGGTTTCAGTGAATGAGTATGGGGGGTTGGGTTTTAATTGGTATTGAATTTTTTTTAATGGGTGATTTATAATTGAATGTGTTAAGAACATGGTTCTTGGTTGGTAAAAAAATGTGTGTTTAATGTGAATGTGAAGGAATAATGTGTATCTACATTTTTATGTAGAATAAAGGTGTTGTAAAAAACTCTCTCTCTCTCTCTCTCTCTCTCTCTCTCTCTCTCTCTCTCTCTCTCTCTGTGTGTGTGTGTGTGTGTGTGTCTGTGTGTGTGTTTGGTACGAGTCAGTTTGTGAGATTTATCCAGTTCAAACCAGTCAGGCCTGGGCTGGACAGGAAGGACTGCCCGATGGCCCGGGGCCAGCGAGAACGATTGTGGCTGTTTCGAGACTTTCGGTTTCATTTGATAGGGAGAAGGATGACCACCATCAACGCTACAATCACATATATATATATATATATATATATATATATATATATATATATATATATATATATATATATATATATATATATATATATATGTATGTATATATATATTCTGTCCCCAGATGAAAATGATTGTAGCGTTGATAGTGGTCATCCTTCTCCCTATCAAAATCAGTAAGTCCACTCCACATGATGCGCGACTGCGTAAAAGTCAGTAAAAGTAGCCTACAGTGTAATTTTCTACTCACCATTAACAGTAACATTGAATCTCTTGATAAACTCCTTATCTCCAATAACGGTTCTTAGTTGATAAAGTCCAGAGTCTGTGGTTCTGATGTCACTGATGGTCAGAGATCCAGTCTGATCCAGTTTCAGTCTGTCTCTGAATCTCTCATCATCATCATATGTGGTAATATTCATGATCACTCTAGCGATGCGAATGTCTCCAAAACTCCACTCGATCTCTTCATCTCTCTGTGTGTCTGTAAGATCAGGGTTTAGAGTGACAGAATCTCCCTCCATCACTGACACTGACTTCACTGCATCTGTGTCACCAAACACTCCTGGAGAATAAAATCAAGTCCAGATTCAGCATTATTTGTGGCAGCTTGCATTTTTGTCTTATTTTTATTTATTTTTTTTAAATCATGAAATAACTTATAACATTTAAAAAAGTATATGGTATATGATCAGTGTCACTGTTTGCATACTGAGCTTGTTTACATGCACGTTCTTTGGCCGATTATGCCGGTTATGTCATGTAAATGGGAATGATTACGTTTTGACGTCACTACCAGGAAATAAACTGATTTATTAATAAAGTCTTGAAAACATGGTTTAGATGAGGGACCAGAACTGGATCTCATGATCAAAACACAGGGGAAAAAGAAACAGAAACAAAACAATATCTTATGTAAGCAGATACATAAAATAATGCAATCATCAGTATTAAACAGCAGATAAAACAAAACTGTCTAATGTTACTGAATGAAAAGTCGACCGAGGACGAGCTCTAGGACTGTGAAGCATTAAGGGCGTTGATGGACTCGATCTACTCCATCTGTGTTTTGATCATCGTTCTGAATCCGATCCAGACTTAGTTTTTGACAAAAACACCATTTCTCAGATTTTATGTAACTTACCCATATTCAAGTGTTGATAAAAAGGTTAAGGATGATGCCAGTGATTAAGTACTGTTTACATTTTTAATATAAAGAGGACTGAATAAATTACACTGTAATTATGCTCACCATTAACAGTTACATTGAATCTCTTGATAAACTCCTTATTCCTAATAATGGTACTTAGTTGATAAAGTCCAGAGTGTGTGGTTCTGATGTCACTGATGGTCAGAGATCCAGTCTGATCCAGTTTCAGTCTGTCTCTGAATCTCTCATCATTATCATATCTAGGATTGTTCATGATCACTCTAGCGATGTGAATGTTTCCAAACCTCCACTCGATCTCTTCATCTCTCTGTATGTCTGTAAGATCAGGGTTTAGAGTGACAGAATCTCCCTCCATCACTGACACTGACTTCACTGTATCACCAAACACTCCTGGAGAACCAAGAGGAACAGTTCATCAGACACAGATGAAGGCTCTTGGTTTCATTTTAAATTTAAAAGTTTTATTTTTTTTAACCAAAGTGCTCTAAACATTCTCTCTCTCTCTCTCTCTCTCTCTCTCTCTCTCTCTCTCTCTCTCTCTCTCTCTCTCTCTCTCACACTCTCTTAAAATCATTGCAAATAGAATCTTGCTAAAGTATAGAAAGAAAAAAAGTACATTACAGCAAATGTTTTGGTCAAATGAAAAGCTTTAGTGGCAAAATAACTGGAGAAACTGACAGGCCTATAAATAAGACATGTTTAGTTGTGCTTCACTGAAATAAAAGCATCTAATCACACTATTTTCCAGATGAGAAATATATCTATCAAAACTATAGTGATCAGAGACCTGAATAAAAAAACATCTAGCATTAGGCTATAGTAAGAATTGACAAAATATTTTTCTGGAAACAATGCAGATTTAAAAAGTAGTAAATATGATTCAAATTGTCGATAAACAAAAAATCGACTTACCAATTAAATGCCAAAGGCACACAAATAATGAAAGTAGTGTGTGAGGCATTTCAGTTGATCAGATCTATAGACTTGTTGTTTAAAAAAAAAAATGCCTGAAATCTGAAATAAACAATGAATGTATGACATTAAAACTAGACGGATCTCCTAGAAACTTATTTATCTAGGTTAACGGGATGCTCTCTCTCTCTCTCTCTCTTTCTCTCTCTCTCTCTCTCTCTCTCTCTCTGTGTGTGTGTGTGTGTGTGTGTGTGTGTGTGTGTGTGTGTGTGTGTGTTTGTGACGAGTCAGTTTGTGATATTTATCCAGTTCAAACCAGTCAGGCCTGGGCTGGAAGGACTGCCCTATGGCCCGGGGCCAGCGAGAATGATTGTGGCCGTTCTGCAAACTCAGTTTGGTGTACTGTTTCGAGACTTCGATTTTATTGGGCGGAGCATACATTAATATTCATGAGTTTTCCAAAATGTGTTGCTCACTAAATGTTCTGTTATTATTATTTATTTTTTTCAGAAATCACACACTATGGGGTCCTATATATTTTTTTTTAATATATATATTCTGTCCCCAGATGAAAATGATTGTAGCGTTGGTAGTGGTCATCCTTCTCCCTATCAAAATCCGTAAGTCCACTCCACATGTTGCGCGACTGCTCATGCAACAGTTTGTGCAAGCCTTTGTCGAGGTGAATTAAAAATACTAATTCACAATTTAGCAAAGACTGTGAGGGAAAAAAATAATGTTACATTTTGTTTAGAGCCTTTAAAATATATAAATAACTACAAGTCAAGCTGCAATACCAAACAGGACCACATGGAGATATGCCTCAAAGAGTCTGTCATCATACTCACCCTCATGTTGCTCGCTGGCGACATCTGCTGATCAAAATGGCGTAAATGCAACGAAATCTCAACCCAAACATGCATAAAAATACCTTTTACAAACCAGTTACAAATGTTTGCTTGAGTGTGTAATCTATTAATCAAATCTAAAAACCATCAGATACAATGTGACGTATTTGTATAAATTATCTTTTATTATAGTTTATTAATTTGTAGAGGGTGTTTTGGGTGTTTTAAGGAGGTATTAATCAGGCCAATACTACTACTCTACTACTCTTTTTTTTTACAAATGTGTTAATGCAATAAGATCAGAAAGATCAAAAATAACGGTGTACACGCCTCTTCATTGCTAATTTCTCAGTTTTTTACTAATCTTTTTTCTTTCTTTTTTTTTATTATAAATGTCTCAGTTTTTTTATGCCAAACGAGGGTTTGCGCTGGCACAGGCTATTAGTAAATCTGGCCTAAAATGTAGGCATAAAAAATGTCTAATGTTTTTCTCATCTACAGCCTTATAGGGCTGGTCAGATTTCCAAGTAAATCTGAAGACTTTTAGCAGGTTTTGTTGTGTTTGATTTAAACTGCAGGACGATTGCCTTTCAGGATCAGGGTTTGACACCCTTGTTCCCTTTGAGAAAATATCTAGTTTATAAAAGCCAGTAAACTAAATATAATAATATCAGTTTAACATGTGAATATTAACATTTTTTCAAACGTTTTTGTTATTTTTTAAATGCAGTTTTCAAACTCAAAAAACTTTTTTTTTTTCCCTCAAAGCGCTTCACATTTGAAGGGAGAAAATCTCCTCAAACACCACCAATGTGCAGCAACAAATGGATGATGCGACGACAGCCATATTGTGCCAGAACGCCCAACACACACCAGCTTATGGAGAGAAGACAGTGATGAAGCCAATCAGTATATATGCATTATCAGGAGGCCATGATGAATTGGGGCCAAAGGGCAAATTTGGCCAGGATGCTGAGGTTACATACACCCCTACTCTTTTTCTGAAGGACATCCTGGGATTTTTAATGAGAGAGTCAGGACCTCATCTGAAAGAGACGGTGCTCTTTGACAGTATAGTGTCCCCGTCACTATACTGGGGCGTTAGCGCCCCCTACTGGCCTCACTAACACCTCGTCCAGCAACCTAGTTTTCCGTCTCTCATCCAGGTACTAACAGACTCAACCCTGCTTAGCTTCAGTGGGCAACCGATCTTGGGCTACAGGGTGACATTGTTGCTGGCTGAACTTTCCACAGTGGTTTTGTGGGATTGCGGTCTCACGCTAATTTGCCTTTTTTTTTAGTAAATCTGGCCCAAAATATTTGATTGTGATGATAATCATATGTGAATATCAATATCACTCTAAAGGAATCCAAAAGCATGATTTAATTCAACAAATATACATTTTATTTTATTTGAAAGAGTAATACAGTATAAAACACAAATGTCAATACGATGATCAACACATCATTTGTAAAGAAACAGAATCAGAGAGTTTGATCATTTATCTGTGATTAAACATGTGTAAACCACCTCCGTCATTTCAGATTTCTGTAGGAAAAGACAAACACAAAAGGTCAAAGGAGAAAAACAAACCTGATATTTCAGATGCAAAAACGGCAAGAGCTCAAAATTAATAAATGACAGAAATATGCTGAAAATTCATCGATAGATATTACGGGGTATGAGCACTGATCTATATAATGACTGGATAGCTCATGACGTTCTAAACTGCCACTAGGCAGTGAAGCCACCGGAAGTGTTCGAGCGGCCATCTTACGATTCCCTACCAGCAGAGGGCTCCAACGCCCGTTATACAGAGATTGGTTAATGGTAGCTCCGACGGCACTTTTAAGATGACCCGCTGTGCAGTAAACAAGTGTAAAACGACGTTTACAAAAGGATGTAGAAAAACTGCCCAAAGGTTGTAATTCAAGCCCTTTAAGTAATAATTTATATGCAAAATTGTCGCTATGCCCGTGTTGTTTTCTCCGAGGCAAGAGTAATGCTGCTGCTTCTTCAGAAAAAAAAAAACGATAAAACAGTCAACAGTAGCCTATAAGAAACATCAGGGCAGCAATAATCACAATTACGGTAAGTGTCCAATAGCGACACCATTTGACAGCTTCAAAAGAGCTTCGTGCAGAGTCCGTTTACCGTTACATTTAACCCATACGCCCTGCGCAATGCGCCCTGTCCACTGATCTAAATAATTCGTTGTTACGACGACTTATTTGTTCCCTCGTTTTAATAAATCGTGGACAGGTTGAACTAATTCCCTCCCTCATTTTGATTTAACGAATTACAACGTGGCCACAAGATAACAAGCTGAGGTATTATTAATTCGTGGCCACGAAAAAATATTCACCTGAATATTCACCAATTCACAAAAATATAGGTCTGTAGCATTCACTATTTAATTAATATTATCAAACTGTTTTTCTTACCTGTGAAGATAGCTCTTCAGTGAAGGCCGACTAGTGTTCTCGTACAGCTTTTTATTCCTTTTGCAAAGAAATTGCCGTTTTTTAAGCAGGAAAAATTTCCCGACTTTAAACAAATACCCATTTAAATGCTTAGGATGTTTGCGTTGTGAGAATATACAGGGAGACTTTAGATTTAAAAACTGTGTCTCGTTAGGCAATGTTTTCTCAGTCAAATCATAAAATTTCCTATTGATTCAATAGAACGCGTGAGCTCACTAGGGAATACCAATATGGCGGCGCAGTGACTTCACTGTTTATGACGTCATGAGCTATCCAGTCATTCTATATAGATCAGTGGGTATGAGTCAATGTTTCTCACACTGAATGATGGTCTTGTGTTTGTGTGTAATAATCTCTGTCTTTTTATATTCTTTGGACTTTTATTATGAAATTTTGGAAAACAATAGCAGCTTTCATAACAGTAGCAAAAAAATAAAAGCAAGTGGACTGTGGAAATAAAACATGTTCAACATCAGATACCAGGACAAGAGCGAATACAGGGCTAAATATATGCAAACAAGTCAGACAGACATTTAGCACAGGGAGCATGATTTATTTATAATGGAATAACAGCATATACTATTTCACAAACTTGTTAAACATATTTGCCAATATTTAATGTGCAGTGTTTGAAACAGTGGTAATATTATATTGCATTGCTCATTACAAAAAAAAAGGCTAAATGAATAAATGTAAATGTCACTAAACACTCACCATTATTTGTCCAGTGTGTGTGTAGAGTGTTGCATCAGCGTGAGTCTCGTCTGCAACTTTAATGACAGACATGTTCAATCAAGATATGTATTTTCCTCTAATATTGTTGCTCCACATTATTGTTTACAGATGTATAAGCTGTATGTGCATCTACAGTACCTGTGTCTTTGTGTTTCCTGCACATACAGAAGATCATGAGAACAGCCACGATCATCAGAGATCCAGCAGCAGAAGAAGACATCAGCACTATCAGAGACACTGAGACTGGAGGAGGAGGAGGAGGAGGAGGAGGAGGAGGAGGAGGAGGAGGAGGAGGAGGAGACTGGGATGTAGGATGTATGTCTGGAACTGTAACGGCTAAAGAGAGTCATTAGTGCCAGTGTGATCGACAAAAAAATACAACTTTATAAAAACTTTAAATGCTAATTATGACTATTGATGTACTTGAACATATCTGTCAGAGTTCAGTAATGTTGAGATGTTCGGTCTGGTGTCTGATGAGATTGGTCAGACATTTTTTATTTTCTATCAAAACTTTGGCCTAAAGCTGTTTTACATGTACCCTGATTACATGTACAAGAATATGAATAAGACAGTAAAAGTACAGTGTAATTCTCTACTCACCATTAACAGTAACATTGAATCTCTTGATAAACTCTTTATCTCCAATAATGGTGCTTAGTTGATAAAGTCCAGAGTCTGTGGTTCTGATGTCACTGATGGTCAGAGATCCAGTCTGATCCAGTTTCAGTCTGTCTCTGAACCTCTCATCATTATCATATCTAGGAATGTTCATGATCTTAGCGATGCGAATGTTTCCAAACCTCCACACGATCTCTTCATCTCTCTGTATGTCTGTGAGATCAGGGTTTAGAGTGACAGAATCTCCCTCCATCACTGACACTGACTTCACTGCATCTGTGTCACCAAACACTCCTGAAACACAATATAATTAACAGCTAATTTAAATGCTCTGAACAATTTTAACTGTACATTATCACTAGAAGTATAAAAACATGTGTATAACTCACCAGATAGACAACACACACTCAAAGAGAACAAAATAAGTGTGAGCAACGTCATCTCCAAAAGCCTGAGATAAAATCACTCTATGATCTGAAAAACATCAGTAGATAATTTGAGGTTATAAACTCTTCAGTCAGGAAGAATAAACACAGTTCATGAGTGTGTCTGTGTACGTGAACGCGCTTCACACTCTGACTATAGGCTGGTCACATGATACAGTCAAAGAAAACTAACATTTATGTTGGCCGAATAAACAATGTAATGTAATAAACCCCTTAGCATATAGTTTCCACCAAAATACAGTTACTGTTGTCATTATAAATAAGCAATCTTTTAAAAATATGAACATGGGATAACGTCTGAGGTTTTACCAGTTTTATTTTGGGAACAATATCTGTAGTGTGGCATATAAAATATAGTCACCATGTTTATGAATCACATGACTAAAATTGACACATTTGTTGGTGATTGAGTGAAGCGCTGTTTCATCTATTTTTATTAGTGTCATTTCACACTGAATAAACATTGGTCACTTTAAGGGTCAATGCCACAACTAGAAATGTTTGACTATCATTTTCAACAGAAACAACCTCATCATAATTATTTTTTAAAGATATTTTAATATTACAGTATAGTGATGGAATCAGATGGCATGGTGCATATATTGTATTTTCTGCAATAGTCTATTGAATGTTAGACATCCTCAGTTTTTTTTTTCTCACTTCTCATTTCCCTCAGAGGCAACGCCCTGTAGAGCATTTTGACAGTGTCTCAGTAGAAAACAGCCTGCATATGATTGTCTTATTTGGAGCTGATATAAACTGATCTCCCAGCTTCCAAAACCATAAACAACACAGCAGAACTAAAAAGACTAAAAAACACAGGCTGGATTTGTTAGAAGGGTATGGCAAATGTATTTTATACAGGTGTTCAATGAAATTGATATACTTTGGAGTGTATGTATATGCTTTACATACTGTGCTCTTCTGCTGATAGGGGAATATAGGCCTAAAAAATAATAAAATTATTTCACAATGCTAAGTTTTCTGTACAAAAATCCTCTGAGGCTTGTTAAAGGTGCTCTAAGTGATGTCACACGTTTTTTAGGCCAAAATATTTTTTGTCACATACAGAAAACAGCTCCTCACCATCCGCTAGCTGCCTGTCCCCTGACCACACTGTAAAAAAACGCGGTCTCTCCAGACACCACAGGCTCCACAAACAGCAACAAAAACAAACTAGGCTCACCCGCACCACGAAACATAACAAACTGTTCCAGCCAATAACTGACAAGAATGCTTTGGGGGTGGGGTTTGGGGGGTTAGTGCGCGGATGAAGAGGAGGGAGGGTCGAGCTAGCCTTCGTTTTGTTTGACAATACTCCAAACGTCAACAAGAAGTGACGTCACCCAACATCACTTAGAGCACCTTTAAAAGGGATCATCATCTTCATCATCATCGCCCCCTAGTGTCCTGATGTGAGAATATCTGATTCATCAGTGACGGACTGAAAGTGACCTCACAACAGCAGCCACGCCCACTACAGCAGAGACAACCAATCAGAACAGTGAAAAAATTTTCAAAATCTTTCAAACAGGTTTCAATATGCAATCTACAAAACACCAACCCTTCAGAATGAAGCATAAAGATTTTGTATAATTTGTGTTAGTTTGTTAATTTGTAACAAATCTACTACTCTTCATTTGTAAATGTGTTAATAAAATGTCCAAACTTATAAAACTGATCCAAGATCAGGTAAAAACATTGATGGGTTCACTGCATGTGATCGCCCCCTAGTGGCAACTGTTTCAAAACATTTGTGATGTACCGAAGCATCGTTTATTCTATTGGCTATGCAGTGGGAGGAAGAAATTCATCCATTAAAGGACAGTTCCGGCACAAAATGAACCTAGGGGTAATTAACACATGGTTACCGAGTCGATCGTTCTTTGGGATGTGTTTTCATGATAATCGAATGTAAAGAGTTTTATCTCTAAAAACTGATTAGCTTAACGCTAGTATGTAGACATACAGATATATAACATCTATATTGTATTCTATATCACTGGCACATAAAAGAAAGAAATCAGTTTGTTGAATAGGCTAATTAAGAGTTCAGAATATATTTCAGAATGCACAGAAACAGTTAAGGGTATATGATATAAAATATTTAAGAGATAGCCTACAGATTTAATTAGAGGGATATAGTTTTTTTTCTCATTTAATTATTCCTTTCGTTCATCGAACGAAAACTCCAAAACGTTAAATACCTTTTGACTAGTAACCAAAAGTCCAAATCATAGTCTCTGCTGCACCAAATTAACTGGTATAAATACTAGTGTAGAACATTGCATAGAAACTGTGTCTATTCCTCGTTTAGTGCGATCAAATAATAAATCTACTGCAGGATCTAGGAAAAATCTAATTGTTATTAAAACAGAAAATGTTGCTATTAGTAAACAAAAACAATTTCTAAAGCTAGGTCTTTTAAACATTAGATCACTCACACCTAAGGCAGTTATTGTAAATGAAATAGTCACAGATAATAGCATAGATGTACTTTGCCTTACTGAAACCTGGCTTAAACCAAATGATTATTTCGGTCTAAATGAGTCTACTCCATCAGGATACTCCTATAAGCACGAGCCCCGTCTGATTGGTCGTGGCGGCGGTATTGCAACTATCTATAGAGATATTCTCAATGTTACTCAGAAAACGGGTTATAAGTTTATTTCATTTGAAGTACTTGTACTAAATGTTACGCTCTTAGATGATAGAAAAACATCCCTATTATCTTTAGCCTTGGCTACCGTATATAGACCACCAGGGCCTTACGCTGATTTCCTAAAAGAATTTGCAAATTTTCTCTCAGATCTATTGGTCAATGTCGATAAAATATTAATTGTTGGAGATTTTAACATACACGTAGATAATCAAAATGATACGTTAGGGGCTGCGTTTATAGACTTATTAAACTCCTTTGGGGTTAAGCAAAACGTTACCGGACCGACTCATCGTTTTAATCATACACTCGATTTAATTATATCACATGGAACCGATCCAACCGATATAGATATCATTCCGCAAAGTGATGATGTAACTGACCATTACATGGTAACTTGCATATTACGTACCCCGGTAATATATCATGCTGCGGCGCGTTATCGATTAGGCAGAACAATCCTTCCATCCACCATAGATAATTTTTCAAATTGCTTATCGGATCTGTCTCAGCTGCTGCCTGAACCTAAACAAACAGATGAACTAGACGAACTAACCAGCACTATGAGCACCGTTCTCTCTGGAAAATGGGATATTGTTGCACCTATGAGACTAAAAAAGGTCAGAGAGAAAATTAAAGCACCATGGTACAACAATACTACTCGTGTTCTAAAGAGAGAAACCCGTAATTTAGAGCGTAAATGGAAACAAACTAATTTAGAGGTTTTTAGAATCGCTTGGAAAGACAGTACGTCACGCTATAAAAAGGCCCTAAAAGCGGCCAGGGCTGAGCATCTCCGCAAACTAATAGAAAATAACCAAAACAATCCTAGGTTCTTATTTAACACCGTGGCTAGACTAACAAATAAACAAGCGTCACCTGAACAAAATATTCCGTTACAGTTTAGTAGTAATGATTTCATGAATTTTTTCACTGAGAAAATAGAAAACATCAGATCCACAATTGTAAACGTTCAATCTTCAATCGCGCCTTATAATTCAGCCTCGATTATCACCCCGCAAGAACAATTACAGTGCTTTACAACTATAGAACAAAAAGAGTTAAATAAATTTATCATTTCCTCTAAAACAACAACATGTTTATTAGATCCCATACCAACTAAACTATTGAAAGAAGTGTTACCTATAGTGGAAGAGCCTCTCCTCAATATTATTAACTCGTCTTTATCTTTAGGTCATGTTCCAAGAACATTTAAATTGGCAGTTATAAAACCACTAATTAAGAAACCACAATTAGACCCAAATAACCTAGCAAATTATAGACCCATTTCAAATCTTCCTTTTATGTCCAAAATATTAGAAAAAGTTGTGTCTGCCCAACTGGGCTCTTTCTTGCAAGAAAATGACACCTATGAAAAGTTTCAGTCTGGGTTCAGGCCGCATCATAGCACTGAAACTGCGCTCGTTAAAATCACAAATGATTTACTCTTAGCTTCTGACCAAGGCTGTATCTCAATACTAGTTTTACTTGATCTTAGTGCTGCGTTCGATACTATAGATCACACAATACTCTTAGATCGGCTACAAAACTATACCGGTGTTCAAGGACAAGCATTAAGCTGGTTCAGATCATACCTATCTGACCGCTACCATTTTGTCTATTTAAACGGAGAAAAATCGATCATAACTCCAGTAAACTATGGAGTGCCGCAAGGATCTGTGTTAGGCCCTCTATTATTCTCAATATATATGCTGCCACTTGGAAATATTATAAGGAAACATGGAATTAGTTTCCATTGTTATGCTGATGACACTCAACTATATATTTCATCACGGCCGGATGAAAACGCTAAATTATCCAAATTGACAGAGTGTGTTAAAGATATAAAAGATTGGATGACGCACAATTTTCTTTTATTAAATCCAGATAAGACAGAGGTAATACTTATCGGTTCAAAAAACCGCCCACAAAACCTCCTTCAATACAACTTTAACATAGTAGGGTGTCCTGTTACTTTATCCTCTACAGTAAAAGACCTGGGTGTTATATTAGATTGTAACTTGTCTTTTGAAAATCATATTTCATATGTTACAAAAACAGCCTTTTTTCACCTTAGAAATATTGCTAAATTACGTAACATGCTATCTGTTTCTGATGCAGAAAAGCTAGTTCATGCATTCATGACCTCGAGACTAGATTACTGTAATGCTTTATTAGCTGGTTGTCCTGCATCCTCAATAAACAAGCTACAGTTAGTCCAAAATGCCGCCGCTAGAGTTCTTACTAGATCAAGAAAGTTTGACCATATAACACCAATTTTATCATCACTACATTGGTTACCTATAAAGTTCCGTATTAATTACAAGGTATTGCTACTGACTTATAAAGCCCTAAACGGCTTAGCTCCAGTTTATTTAACGGATCTTCTATCGCCCTATAATCCATCGCGCTCTTTAAGGTCACTAAATTCGAGGCTTCTGGTCATACCTAGGATATCCAGATCCACCAAAGGAGGGAGAGCATTTTCACATTTAGCACCAAAACTCTGGAATAGCCTTCCTGATACTGTTCGTTGCTCAGATTCGCTCTCCCAGTTTAAAACTAGATTAAAGACGCATCTCTTCAGCCAGGCATTCATATAATATTTTAATCTTACAGTTAAATCCGGTCTCTACTTCATAAACGCCAGAGGAGAACTGGCCCCCGACTGAGCCTGGGTTCTCCCAAGGTTTTTTTTTCTCCATTAGGTCACCTAATGGAGTTTTTCGGTTCCTTGCCACTGTTGCCTTTGGCTTGCTCAGTTGGGGATACTTAATTTGATTAATCGATTCAACAGTGCTATTGATCTGCATTACCAAACGTGGATGTTTTACACCAGAAACATACACTGATGTACTATTTTATTTAATACTGTGAAGCTGCTTTGATACAATCTGTATTGTGAAAAGCGCTATATAAATAAAGTTGACTTGACTTGACTTGACTCGAGGCTTCATACTCCATCCCATGCAGTAAGTGGCGGAAATGCACCTCAAGCTGGTGCCAACCAAAAAATGTCAAAGTTAAAGTTCACACAAACAGCTACAAATAGACAAGTTTTAGTCAAATATTTCTCAAACTGGTGGCCATGCCCTCTGCAAGGCTGCCAGATGGCACAGGGTGAGCCACACTTTTGACATTTTATGAACTATATTTTTCATGGTGGAATTAGCAACCGTGCAGCACTTTCATAAGGTTTTAATTCAATTCTACAAGCTTACCACAACAATTAAAATATTAAAAGAATTATAAGTGGTTAAATTGATCAACCACAAGGCTTGATCACAAGGCTTGATCAATTTAGGGGGGGTATTTACACATGTCTATGGAGAAGACATAATTGGCAAAAGTATGAGGATTATTGTTAACAATATGGAAATTTGAGGTATACACACTGCTATGATTGTTCTGTTATTTTTTACATTGCTTGCTCAGTTGGTAAACAAAGGTGTCTTTATTAAATCCTAAAGTCAAGTTATTTTTTTCCTAGTATCAAACAACATTCCCAACATTTTTTCCCCCAAAGATCGGGATTCAGTTTAACACATGTGGTGATATCTATGGAGCTATTAAATTGGTCAAGTTGTGGTACAACAAACCCTGTATTATTAAAACTGTAATACACTGTCATGTTCAAAACAAAGTGAAAAATATAAGTGTCTGCTTTGTCTGGTGTACAGGGATATTTTTGGCACAAGTCATCTTGTTTAGAAAAGAATCAAGGTTATATTACACACACATTATATTTGTTTATCACATTCATCATGGCCCATTAAGATAATACAAATTTTGTAAGTAGCCTACATTTAATATGTTTTCATGCTTGTGTGCATATCCCAGATTAGAAGTGCTTCTGTAAACTATGGAATTTTACTGCTGCCTTCACCACAGGAGTTTATGCTACCAACAAACTTAAAGACCCTCAAGGTAAAACGGAAACATAGTAAAAAAAAAAGCTTCTTAAACGCTATTGGCTTGTTTTGCAAATCATTTGACCTCTGCCAAATCATTGTCTGCAGAATATCAAACATAGCTAACGACACGACGTATAACACATTATACATATACAGAATTATTTGCCCCCTTGGTAAATATGATTAAAGATGGCTGTAAAAAATATATCTGCATTATTAATCCTTTTGATATTTTATTTAAAAAAAATTAGCAAAAATCTAACCTTTCATTGAAGTAAAATAATGGAAAGTGGCGGGAAAAATCACATTATGAAATAAATGCCAAATATTTCAAAGAGTATATGCAGTGAAAATCATGTAAAAAAAAACTCTCACGATCGCAAGGCGCACGTGTTGGATTCTGCATTTGCTCTCCACGACTGCACCACTCTCAATAGTGGAACTTTAGGCTTCTGAACTGGTTGCAGTTCCACTCTGGTTCCATATGAGGGCGCTCATAGGACAAGTGCAGAATGAATGGAGGTCTATGGAACTATACCCCTCAAAATCCATTTTTCTCAGGATATAACTTTTTGTCTAGTAATTTGAATGTTGTATTCGAAAGATGCAAAGAAATTACATATTGCTGGGTGTTCGATTTTTTAGAGTCCACGATGCCATCAAGCGGTATCTCGGGTCGTAATCAGTCCTTCACTGACCAATCAGCGTTCATTAGCAGAATGCTAGCGTGTTATGGGCAACAACAACTCAACCTGTAAGAAATCGAAAGGACATAAGTACTCGTTCATTCAACTTTCGACCTATAACCCATGTTGAAACTTGCAAAACCTATAATCAAATCTGAGATTTCTCAACGGCAATCGGGTGAAAGAGACAAATTTAGCCGTCTAGCTTCATAGACTCCCATTCATTTTGCACTCATGGGCGATCGCCCCCAGTGGAACTCTGGTGGAACTACAACCAAAATTCAGTACAATAGGACGAACCACAAACATTTATTTATTTGGATTTAATATTTTAATCATTCCATGTCATTTTTCAATGTCAATCTTACCTGTTTATGCCCAAAATGCTTTATTAATATTCCAAGTATTTTATTATCCTCTATGCTGTGTAGGTTACTGTTTAAGTTGAATTACAGTTTTTCTCAATTATTTACACACAAATACTGGTACTTGAGACACAATGACCACAACATAGAACTCATTCACCAACCCCCCGAACCAATTCTGCTAAACTACAAGCACAATTCCTGCTTTACACTCAAATTGCAGTTCTAAAACACACTTTTTTCAAAACACTGCACAATTCTCTGCTTTTGGCACAATTTTCATGCAGAAAATCTCTTGTTTTCACAAAGAACACACTGCCATTCAAATATGCACACTGACTCATCACATTGGCTAACACCCGTCACACAGTTTTACAACTGTGAGAGCAACATGTGAGCTCTTCAATGGAGCAATGGATGTCAACATGGTTTTTTTGTTTTTTTTTTTTACTGTAACTGTATACTGTCAATTCTTCTGTTGTTTTGTATTTAGTATACTGTACAACTTTGTGCTGGTTGGGATGTACACTGTGTACATTGTTTTTGTGGGAAAAATAAAATGTATTTGTTACCGTGTATTTGTGTGTTCTGAGTATACAGTTTTTCTCAATTGTTTACACCCATTTTCTGGTACTTGAGACACAATGACCACAACATGTAACTCATTCACCAACCCCCTGAACCAATTCTGCTAAACTACAAGCACAATTCCTGCTTTACACTCAAATTGCATTTCTAAAACACACTTTTTTCAAAACACTACACACAATTCTCTGCTTTTGACACAATTTTCATGCAGAAAATCTCGTTTTCACAAGGAACACACTGCCATTCAAATATGCACACTGACTCATCACATGGGCAAACACCCGTCACACAGTTTTACAATTAGCAATCAGAGCTTTAGCATAAAAGGGCAACAGGTGATCTCTTCAATGGAGCAATGGATGCCAACATTGGATTTTTTTTTCCTGTAAGTGTATTGTATTTGTATTTGTGTGTTCTGAGTATAAAAACAATATTCTCAAATATTTTACAACACACTTATGTATGTACTGTCTGTAGTAAGTGTAACACTGAACAAAAAAAGGCATAAGTCATTATGATGAATGGAGAAGAAGTGTTTTCCATTCATCATAGTGTTTTACATTGAGCACATTAGTGTTCAACTGGTTCTTATAAATGTCTATTCATGTGATGGTTTGTGTGTGTCATTTGAAAACAAAATACCATTTTGAGAAGAAATAACATTGTTTTGAATGTAAAGTTTAATTTTGCAGGAGAATTGAGGGGTTGTGCCCATTGTGTGTGTGTTTTTTGGATTTGAGTGTAGAGTTCTGAGAATATGAGGCATGCTTTCAGAAAATGTGTGAAACCCTTGTGTTATGTTGCGGGTCAATTTGCCCCTTTTAGATTTTCTAGTTGTTGGAAATACTGGTTAAGTTATGTTTTTTTTCTTGATATTTTGTGACTTTTTCTCATTTATCATCATGAACATGCATGCAAAGTTTCAACATGGTGTTTTTTTTTTTTTTTTTTGACAAATACAAACAAAATTACTATTACGTTTGTGATGTGCATCAAAGGCAGCTATTCAAAAGCAACTGTACAGACAAAAAATAAAAACATTTATTTTATGTATGGCAGGGCATCAACTCCAGTTCTAAAGTGTAAGTGTATCTAAAAGTGCTCTAACCCAAACCAAACACACTTGAAAAAGCTAAATCATGGTGTTCAGAATTAATTGCAAATTACAAATGATTTTTTTTGACGGACACAGATAGTAAAATAAGCTCTCATTTATATATTCAAGATATCTGAAATATATTGAGACTTCGACATAGACAGCAGGAAAAATGAGCTCAGATTAATTGATTAATTGTTCAGTTATGATGTTCTAAGCAAAAAAAAAAAAAAAAAAAAAAGTAAAAAAAATGTATATGCATATATATATATATATATATATAAATATAACGTATATTCAAATTTTAAATAGTTTTAAAAAATGGTTAAAAAACATTTTCATTAAATCATATCTTCAGATATATATTTTTTGGAATATTTGACAAATGCTGATATTAAAAGTTTACAGTTTGAACCTGAATCTTTGTTGTTTTTCATAGTGTGATTTTTGAGGAATTGTATTGAATCCAATGCGGGTCAATTTGACCCGGACCATAAGGGGAGTGCACAGAATTCCAACATAACACGAGGGGTAAACAATCGAGAAAAACTGTTACATACATTTTAAATCATTACATCTTGAAGACATCTTCTAAACGTGACTTCTAAACCTTGACTTCTGACAGGAAACGTCCATATAGACGTTTATATATATCTATATAAATATATATATATATATATATATATTACTATAATATTATACAGTATAATAGTAAATATAGTGATTTATATTGCATTACATTTGTAAGGCCCGTGAAATTGGTCCAATGGAGGTTTTCCAATAACACAGGGAAGGTCTCACGTGCTCTGTCCTCACTCATGCGAAGTATTGGTTGGTTAAATGCAATATATATTAATCACATATTTACTCGTTTATTTCATCTGACTCCATAAATGAAAAGGTTTTAATGATATCTGTGGATCATTAATCATGAGTGAATGACTATTCCTTTTAACCATTAAATGAACAATGTCAAAATCAGTTGGAATAATCACGTAACAATTTATTATGTCAGGTAAATGTATCATGCCAATTTCATAATCAATTCAAAGATAATCGATACAAAACATCAAATTCTCCGGAATAAAGAAAAGATGCAAACCCAACTTTAAGAAATACATGAGGCTGAGAGATCTCGGTCTCTCAGCCTCACGGGCCATCTGAAGTACAGAAAAAGGCCCCGATCTCCCTGCTGCAATTCCTTAAATAGACAAACCTTTTACCTGGAAACACGTAACAATAGAAATTTGCATGCAGTGGTCACATCTTCGTGGGGTGTGGGACCATTTGCTTAGAGACCACCTTCCTTTGTAAATCAGTTATCCATAAGCTCTTAAAAACCTTATTACCTTTTGTTTTATCTATCTGGATATGAGATATCTGTACCAGTCGCACTGTGACATTTTAAATGATACCAAACATGAAAATACTCTGTGATAATCATTCACATTAAACTATACATTTTCTTGGGTGATTTCAGCTGTTCATTTGAGCATGAGAGACAGGGGTGAGGGGAGAGGGAAAGAGATGTAGATTAGATGACTCGGAGGTGAGACTTTCGTCTCGATGGTGCATGAGAGCCAGTTCAAATGCTAATCTCCAGAGAGGTCCTTTTGTCCTCTCAGGGCCTGGTCACCCCCAAAACAGACTGGAATTTGGAATTTCCTATTTTATCAATTCTTACAGGTGGGTAGAGGAATATATAATTAATGTTTGTTATGAAATTATATCTGTTTCTTTGTAAAGGTGCGTATAGTTTTTAACTTGTGTTCAGGCATTTTTTATACAGTGGGAGTGAGTAGCCTGTGGTTATCAAGTGTCACTGTCAGAATATTTTCATTTAAAGGGATACTTCACCTCTGGGAAGATGAATGTGTATTTAAAATAGGTCATTTAAGTAGAAGAAATGTGGAGAAATTTTTGAATTTGGAGCTTTCTAGACAGAGAAAAGCCAGAAAATGTATTTTTGGCTTATGTGGATGAAAGACAACAACTCCCAGAATGCACTTGCTTCGCTGCCTTAGGAGGCCACGCCTACCGGTTAGAGAGCACAGTTGAAAACAACAAGGCTAGCCTAAGTAAGTGATGAGTTTGCCAGGGATTTAGAGACCCAAAATGTCCGGGATCCGGCTTTAGCGTTCTACAGTCGCCATTCATCATGTTTACTGTGGCGAGCAGGACGAGGCTGACGGCCGCGGGAGAACGGCGCGAGGCCGGTGGCTTCATACTGAGACGCGCCGGGTCTCGCATCTCTCACGGAGGAGCGGGAATTTTCTTAGCAATGTTAAAACGCACATCAACCGATTACTTGTTTAGCGTTCATGTAAACACTACAGTCAGATTCACCGATCGGAATTAATTCAGTTAACGTTAGATTGAAACGAGAGGTGTGCATGGAAACAATGAATGGCGACCGCAGAACGCAAAAGCCGAATCCCGGACATTTTTAACAGTCTCGCCCGCCGGACAAGTCCGGGAAAAGGAAGATGGTAACCCCTACTTACTCAGCTTTCTCCTATTATTCAGCTTTCTCCACAGAACAAGAGCATGCTAGCTTAGCTTCCAAAGAAAGTTGGCTGACACTGTGTACCAGTAGCGTAGCCAGGAATCACAATGTGGGTGGGCCCAGAGAAAATCAGGTGGGCACAGCCTAAAATGCATCTGTTATCAAAATAGGCCAACACAACTACACCTGCTTGAATACACCACAGTTTAATCAGAGCACAAGCATGTATGTCATCATAAGCAGTGTTAATAAAGAACATAACGATAAGAACAGCATTTCCACTGCGCGCGGCCAGGCCACACCACACACACACGCGCATCTGACAGATGCGAAACAACATCATCAAATCAGCAGGACAGTAGTGGACAGTGTGTAAAAACCAAAAACAATGCTTGGTCATAGTCTGGCTCAGCGGCCACATAAACCACGTTATATAAACAACATTGACTAGGCAACTACATAAACGTAGATTTGCTTACTTTTGATGACTAGCTTATAACAGGAGACGACGGGGCTGGGGGTCGCACACAGTTTTAAATTCGAACACATTATTCTCTGAGTGTAGTGTACACTACACACACCGGCGGCGTCTGTCCGCTGCGCCCAGCAACGGCTCAGGACCTTGTTCAAAATCCTGCCGCGCCACAGAGCGCTATTTACATAGTTTTATATTAAATTTACATTTATTTGTCTCAAATCGTAGTTAATGAATCTGACTTCACCCTGGGCTGCAATATACGTTTAGTTTTATATTCATGCACAGAAATCAGCTGCTTGAATGAAAATTGCTGACATTATCGGATTTTCAGGTGAGAGTTGTCCTAGACGCGGCGCTGCGCGTCCAGTGTGCGACCCCCTTAAGGGGCCGCTCACATATCGCGCCTAAAAACGCGTTGAAAACGCTAGGCGCGCCGCGTTCTCCTTTTTTCCAAAGCGCTCGGGTGGTTGCGCTCCGGAGGCGTCTGTCGTTGCTAAGCTTGGTCTGTCCGCTGCGCCCAGCAACGGCTCAGGACCTTGTTCAAAATCCTGCCGCGCCACAGAGCGCTATTTACATAGTTTTATATTAAATTTACATTTATTTGTCTCAAATCGTAGTTAATGAATCTGACTTCACCCTGGGCTGCAATATACGTTTAGTTTTATATTCATGCACAGAAATCAGCTGCTTGAATGAAAATTGCTGACATTATCGGATTTTCAGGTGAGAGTTGTCCTAGACGCGGCGCTGCGCGTCCAGTGTGCGACCCCCTTAAGGGGCCGCTCACATATCGCGCCTAAAAACGCGTTGAAAACGC
This sequence comes from Scardinius erythrophthalmus, assembly GCF_964197995.2. Taxonomy (NCBI): domain Eukaryota; kingdom Metazoa; phylum Chordata; class Actinopteri; order Cypriniformes; family Leuciscidae; genus Scardinius; species Scardinius erythrophthalmus. The sequence goes on from NC_138234.1 coordinate 14,855,227, forward strand.
TAGGCGCGCCGCGTTCTCCTTTTTTCCAAAGCGCTCGGGTGGTTGCGCTCCGGAGGCGTCTGTCGTTGCTAAGCTTGGTTCTTGTCACGTGACCTGCGGTGCGCTTGCGGCATTCTGAAAAGTTGAGATGTTTTTATCTCGATGCGGCGCGGACGCGCTTGGAAAAAACGAGCGCGTCGCACCGCGACCGCGTCGCTTCCATTATGAGCGCGCATACCGCGCGGCTACATTTGAAATAACGAACTTGCGCGCGCAAAAGACGCGATATGTGAGCGGCCCCTAAGAGTTGAACACTGCAATGATTTCGTTATTGTCCAACAATGCAGTCAATTCTCCTGAACATCTGCATTATCTTCCTCCTGTGGTGGCCGTGGTCTTTTTGACACAAACTTGTTGCTCTGTTTTCATTTTAGTTTAACATAACGTTACTTAGCTAAACTTCAGTGTCCCTCTGTGAAATGTGCTCGTCGTTGTGAAGGGGGAATGGGCTGTTCGCAATCATCTGAGTCTGACTCCGAAATGCGCTACGCGGGCATTTCGTCATCACCATGACAACCAAACAAGAATCAAGAAACATTAAGATTTATTTTTATAGGTCAAAATTGTTATAATCGCAACATAATTTCCTAGGCTACCTTGTGAGGCCACTGAGTGACTAGATGGGCCTGACTGACAGGTGGGTGGGCCCAGGCCCACCCAGGCCCATCCGTAGCTACGCGAGTGCTGTGTACATTCTGTGAGTGAGATCCCTCCCTCTATGGGCGGGTTGAAAACATGCGGAACAACGCCATCTACTGGCTGTAGTCTTTAGCCTCTGGACAGAAAATCCTCCGATGACGCAAAATGACGATTTTTGCGTCATCGGAGGATTTTTTCCAGACAAAAAATACATAAATCTCTTGTCTCAGGGGGATATGAGGGGGGAAAGCATGGTAATTCGAAAATACTACAGGTTTTCTACTAATACAAAGCTTAATGCTAAATCCTGAAGTAACCCTTTAAGCATGACAATTATAAATAAAATAATTATACCACTGAGAGAAGCGAAAACTGGTTGTCTTGCCTTTACTTTATTCACTCCTTCTTTCACTGCAGCCGCCTCTCGTCTCGACTACATTTCAGGCGAGGCGCATTTTAAACAAACCTAAATGTCATCTCGTTATTACGGTAATTAGGCTATTATGACGTGGTGTGAACGCAGCGTCCTTAATCAAACACACCTGAGCTAATCAGGGTCTTTAAGATTAGATTACAAAAGCTGCAGCTTGTTAGAGTTGTGCCAAACCTAGTAAGTTGTATCTATAAAAACGCGTAAAAAAAAAAAAAAAAAAAAAAAAAAAAGCACTTAGCCTACCTTCTACCTCAGTGCATTATCCAGCAGAGTCCATTGTGACATTGCAGGTCTCAGGATGACAGCTAGACTGTATTTCTCGTTGGTTGCTGTTTTATTGGGCTCTGTGTGTTGGAGTTTTGGAGACTCTGCTCTAGTCAGAGGGTGAGATCTTTTAACATTATTAGAAAATATGTGAAGATACCTATATCAAAATTTTACTTAAGGCACCTCTTGCTCTTGGAACATTGTTTTATGTCGTCTATCTGAAAGTTAAAGTGAAAGTTAAACTTTGTGTTTTTGTTTCATCGTGTCCCTGTGGCCATTATGAAAAGAACAGTATTTAGATATTTTGCCACTCCTTCAAATTTTAATCAGATTTTGATTGCTTCACAAACTGCCTCAGATGATCTATGGACTGAGCTGCACAGAAATTAATGAACAGATTTTTTTTATTCATCTTTTTTCAAAGGTTATGATGTCAGAAACTAAACAAGGTCGACCTCTGTATCTGTGGCTGTGTCTCGGCCAAACTTTAATAAATCTATATGGAAATTTGTGCGCTTTATTGGAACCATGGTGTGATGGTCCATGCCAAATTTGAGAGCAGTGCCACCTAAAGGTCATGAGATCTGGAAAATGGCTATTGTTGCAATAACTTTTGAACAGTTTGTCAGAAAATGTGTTTGGATTCATTGTATCATGCCGTGGATACAGAGTTTCAAAGGATTAGAAGAACCACATGTCTGCCACTTAGACTTTTGACATAAATTCCAATACCTTTTAAACAATTTAACACCTCGTCACAATTTGGAAGGGATCATCGACAGCATGCCCTGAAGAAGGTACCTGAAAAGTTGGATCAGAGCCACCTAGTTTTCCAGAGATATACTTTTTTTGTTGTTGCAAAAAATCTTATAACTAGTCGTTTTGTTCCCTGGCTGATTCAGACAGTGTCATTTTCCTTAAATGTGCAAATGTAATTGTCCAAAATTGTCTCCGATGTTCTTTGGACTGAGCTGCACATAAATGTCTGAATGCACTTTTGATATTTACTACAGTTCCTGAAATATTTGTCTCCAAAGTTGACCTTGTCTGTATTTATTGCCTTATGTTAGTTGGCTTAGAAATGAACCAGAGGATAAGAAGTGCTGCAGCAGTGGATGTGGACCTCAGTGTACAGCTCCATATACAGGTATTTATATTTTATTATATAAGTGTGTGGATCAGCTTTTTGTTTTAAATCAACATACAGGGAGTCATTCTGCATTCATTGTTACTGAAACGCATGAACCAAACACAGTGGAACCAAAGCCTGGAGTGTGTCCAAATAAAACCCTTGAAGTGGGAGTGGTAGGAGCATGTGTCGAGTCATGTTCCCATGACAGTGACTGTGCAAATGATGAGAAATGCTGCAGCAATGGATGTGGACATCAGTGTTCAGCTCCATATACAGGTATTTATATTGGTGTGTGGATCAAGTTTTTTTTTTTTTTTTTTACTCATTCAACATTCACTGATATGCTGTTATGCAAACACATGACAGAGAAACCAAAGCCTGGAGTGTGTCCAAGCAAAAACATTGATATAGGAGTGGTAGGAGTGTGTGTCGAGTCATGTGTGAATGACAGTGACTGTCCGAACGATAAGAAATGCTGCAGCATTGGATGTGGACATCAGTGTATGGCTCCATATGCAGGTATTTTTTATTTTATTTGATTATTTAGTGCTGTCAACTAATGTTTTTTTTTTTCATGATTAAAAGTAACAGAAGTTTTTAATATATTATGTAGTAATTTCACAGTTTCCAAATTAATGATTGATTAACTTTTTTATTATTATTATAACAATTCCTGGAAAACCTGGCTTCTCCAGACTCTGATAGTTTGCTGTTAAAGGCACAATATGTAACTTTTTTTGCTTTAAAAATAGAAAAATCACTATATCTATGTTATATATATTTTTCAGTTGTGTACTTGCATTATCCCGACTGTTTCCAACAACTTTCAAACCAGGAGAAATTTGTAATTTAATTCGAGAAACGTCCCGTTTCTTTATTTCCGTTTTGTCGCCGTCAATGGCGTCATTTCTGGTTGCCATAGCAACCAGAGCTATGAGCAGAGCCCTCTGATAGTAACCAAAGCGACAGATGCGGACAACTTTGTAGTTCGCAATGTCTATTTGCACGCTGTTGCTGTTTCGTTCAAACATTATGGACCATGGCAAGCAGACTTTGGATAAAAAAGGAGAACTAAAACGAGAATCAATTCAGCGCGGTGTTTTCGAGATGCCTAGAGCTCCCATAGACAGTATATAAATGTAACACCCTACTCAGACAGAAGGTTCTTCTTTCCAGAGATATTTAGAGTGATCACACGGGTTCTTTTATTTTGTGTCTCTCGACGAATTTTGGGAACTCCTTTTACAGCTCAACTCGCACTATGCTAACCTCTTACTGATATGGAACACAGAAAATAAAATACTCAAAATGAGTATTTAACAACACCACTACCACTATGTAAAATACAAAGCAAATTAAGGAAATAAATCTGTAAACAATAAACAAGTAGGCCTACAAATTTTATTGAAAACAAAGTTATTTGAATATGAAAAAAAATAAATAAAACAAATGCCAATAAGAAGACTTACAATTTCCCTAGGGTTTCAAAACACTCCCTACTTATAACTGAGGAAATGTCACTCAATACAACACAAATAAATCACTTGAATAGTTCAAATGACAAATTGCATATGTAGTTTGGTTTTTAACTACATAAATTAACCCTTTAAATCAACAAATGAAAAAAGGATCCTCTTACTCAGATGAACCAAAGTTATAATAAAACAATCGTGGGCCCACACACACACACTAACACTCTCTCTCACACACAGTATCACGTGCGCGCTTTTCCTCGCGTTGCAGGCCTGTAGCGTTGCTTGTGTGCGTTGTGGCCTTTAAAGCAAACTGAGAATTGGCCCCTTCACTCCAAAGAGCACAAAATAAAATTTAATAATACCTGCAAGTCCCGAAGCTGTCCGTTCGGCTTGGCAAACGAGTGTTTCGATCTCTTAGCTGCTCTCTCGAAGTAGTCAGTGGCTTCGCGTGTCCCACGCATAGACTAAAAAAATATGGACGTAGTGTCTGTGACGTCACCCGTAGGTTTCTGAAGAGCATTTTTGAAGCTTAAAGTGGGCGGAGCCGGCCGTCGCCATCTTGGCCTTGCGTCACTCCCGGATAACAGAAAATAGGCAAACAGGCGGGGCGTGAGTGGAGCTGAGGAGCCTGGCCTGGCTATCTGAAATCACCTAGCTCGACGTGATCGAGTTAGCTGATGATGTAAAGCCAATTAAACGTTCCTATTTTTGCCCTTCGAAATATTATAATAGTTAAAAGACATGGCTATAACAAGTGAGACTGTGTATTACTTCGAGAGTGTTTGTGTGTGACAGTGATTTATGTGCATACATGTCCGTCACTCTTTCATGGTCCGTCAGCGCGGCATTGCTCAAGTTCGTAGAGAGCTTATTCAGTCCATTTTAAATTCTGATGTTGGCCGTCTCTCAAATGGGTTAAACCATAGATATATTGCCTTTGAAGTGCAAGTAAATGCGCTCGAAAATCCACGCTCATTCATGTGCATTTATTACATGGAAGGAGAAAGCGCCGAAGCCTGCATGATTTCATCTGACGGTACATAAGCATATTATAATCCATCCAGGGCTCTCAAGTCTCACGCATTGGGCGTGAGACACACGCAATTCAACCAGTTCACACGCTCACACGCCACACCGTGTATTTCTCACGCTGAAAAGGCAATGCCAACCAAGTTGTACTGCGAGCTTTATATATAACGTTGTATACGAGGCGCAGGCACACAAAGTGAAGTTTCCTGCCGCCAGCACGTATCTCAGCACGTATTGCGTTCGTTACAAGGCAACACAGATGCGCGAACACACGGAAGTTGACGGAACATTCTCGGCCACCGGACGTTCGTTACTAGGTAACCAACAACATTGCGCGAACACACGTCGTAATGGAGAAGGTAAGTTGGAAGAAAGCTCGTCTAACGTTTTTAGGCTAGAACATTTAATATATAGCCCATCGTTTACATTATTATTAATGCAGTTAAAAACTCTACAACTACTCTGCAACCAGGCCAGAAGCTTTGGCTCAGTTTGGCTAGCTTACGTTTTCTTAAACTAAGGGAATGTTAGTGGGTATGGGAAGGAATGAAGATGTATTTCTTCATTTTATTTTAAATACATTTAAATTTGTTTATTTTATTTTAAATTCTATATTATACTGTATTAATAGTCTTTCTAGTTACATTAAGGCTATGTATTAAAGCAGAGTGCTCTGGGTAATATTTTATATCCTGTCAAAACATACATTAATCATTGCCATTGCATTTGTATTTTTCAAACACAAAACACATTTCATAAGCTGGAGTGTGTACTCTTGTGTACACACACACACACACACACACACACACACACACACACACACACACACACACACACACACACACACACCTTAATAATACTCTAATATGTCATTTGTTCACAATGTCCCATGCACCACACAATAAATAATTACCGGTATACCATTTTGACTAGACATTCAAAATGCAAAAAGATTTGTTTTTCCAAACTGTTTGGAGCAATTTGTTATATTTTTGTAATTTTTGTATAACTTATTTGTAATTTTGAAATATAACATTAAAGAGTATATTTGATGTGATCAATTGCTCTGTCATTTATCAGATTTACCAATTGTTATAATTTCAATTTGGGCTGGTTAATTATGAACAATGGGAAAAATTGGGGGGCGGGAACATATGGGGGCGTGGCTTCATTAGGGCTCCTCCCCTTACCGCATGTGATCTCACTCCAAGCTTTTGGTAAAACTTGAGAGCCCTGTCCATCTGTTCCGTGAGAGCAGAACGAACGAGCCTTTATTGACGTTTTAAATTTGTAAACCCCAAAAAGCAACGAAATTGTCAGACATCCATTAGTGCAGGTTCACGGAGGAAAACAACTGAAATACAGCGCTGGTTGTTCTCTCGAACGATAACGACGGAATCCAAAGACATGGGCTTTGTACCCAGTATTAAATTGTATGAAATAATCCCGAAAAAAAGCACAAACACTGCAGAGATGGCAAGTTCAGCAGCTAACATTTGCTGAGGTGAAGTGACGGCTACAGCAGACAAACGGCTAGCACTGACAGCAGCAATCCATCTGTCACTCAAGTGGCCACTGGCCACACCCTTAAATTTAAATATTAATCAACTAAACGGACGAGTTATAAAATAATTCACCCCCCTCTCAGTTGTTATGAAGGGCAAAATTAGCTGTATAGACCAAAGCCACATAGAGATCCAGGCTGTAAACATGTTTTTTTCTGCTGTAAAGTTGGTAATTAACATGAGGGAGATACAGATTTGACTCACTTCTGCAGCCAGGCCAAGCGGCCAGTCAAGTGGTTTCAAGAGAGAGACGGGGAGGTTGCCGCTTGGTCCCACGTAGCCAGAGGAACTCTGAACATCACGGTATTTCAGAGCGCTATCTGGTTAGTCATCATTTTTTACGACGATTATGACTTTACAACGAGTTACCTCAGAAACGCAGCGTTAAACTGCCATCTAGCCCCCGAAGATCGTATCTCGTTCTCTCTCACATTTTGCGACCATCGCGGCAAAATAAAAAATGCTGTCTCCGTTTTGAAGTCACTTTAAACTCAACAAAACATTTGTCTTTCACACCCTCATCTTAAACAGTAATCACGAATCACTTACTAACGGTTAGTTAGTAAAATAAACCACAATATAGAAAATCAATCCGATCTGGATTTCTCCTTTTCACCTGCTCAGCTTGTCATTTTTTTTCTCGTCTCCCCTTCACAACAACCAATCACCGCCACGAATACCTCTTTAGGAGGTGGGCTCTGCGATCTCTTATCCAATAACAAAATAAATGACCAAACCTGCTTGTAAAAGCCACATTTTCCAGCAAGTACATTTCAACCAAACAAAAATAAAAAACTGAATTTTAAAGACAGTCAACATATATTGAGATTCGTGAATTACATTAAACATAACATGCCTAGTAAGTAGTCTACCTACACTACATTCAATTGCTCAAATTCACCCAGGTTACATAAACGAGAGCTCCACACCCGAGACTTCGACCGCTCCTACATGTACTTTATTAAACAGGTGAGCACATTTACATAAAACTAATCAATGTTATATAGTTCAACAATGATAAAATGTTAGAATATGATCTGTATGTTATTCTAATGTTGATCTATCTTACTGCTAGTCACGCAATACAGATGTTGTTAACATGAACAATTTGCGAAAACGAGGATAAATATCGGAAGGGCATTTAATGTAGTCACGCAATTCAGATGTTGTTAACATGAACAATTTGCGAAAACGAGGATAAATATCGGAAGGGCATTTAATGTAGTCACGCAATACAGATGTTGTTAACATTAACAATTTGAGAAAGTATTATTTGCGCGGTTTGACGTGATATGATAAGCGATCGTTAGATTTAATCGGCACGATTTACTGCAATGCTTTTTTTTTTTTTCTTAGTTGGTCCGAACAAAAGTGGATGTTACTTGTTCAGACGGCATTTTCTGGTGAAAATTCTTATGTTGGTCATGCTTCCACAAAGTAGAATTTGTGATTGCAAATGACAGTATCCACACCGGCGCCGTGACTGACAGCCGCACATTCTCCTCAAAACATTGGATTAATCGGCGCTGTGCAATGCTGAGGCACGACGCACGTAAAGTTGATAATTCCACGAATAACTGCAATTGCAGATTTTGAACAGATGGCGACAAAGAGGAAACTACAGACTGAAGCTTTAAATGAATAAAAAAAATTGTAGACTTAAAAAAAAAAAATGTTTTAGACTGTCTTTGGTTCACTGCAGTTTTAAAGAAAATGAATTTGACGACGCTTATTTTATTTTTCATGTGTGGGTTAGCATTTTTTTTATTATAAATTCAACAAATCGTTCATATGCTGTTATACAAACACATGACAGAGAAACCAAAGCCAGGAGTGTGTCCAAAAAAAAACCTTGAAGTGGTAGGAGCGTGTGTCGAGTCGTGTTCCCATGACAGTGACTGTCCTAATGATGAGAAATGCTGCAGCAATGGATGTGGACATCAGTGTACAGCTCCTTAAATAGGTATTTATATTTTATTATATTTGTGTGTGGGTCGGCTTTATACCGAGCCCCTAAAGGGACATGGTGGTTTGAAAAATATGGGATGGAGTAAAAATTATTTTCCAAAACCTTTTTCTCTTGCAAGACCTTTTGTGAGTTTTGACAAACACTTCCTGATTAATGTCCCGCTGGCAATCTTTCAGACAGTTCTGTACGTTAATAGTGATGCGGTTCCATTGTTCAGTAAAATTGGCAATATTTACAGATTCAAACTTCCCAGATCAATAACTTGTGAGCTAAACGTTAACTCGAATGACACCTCATTCCAATCATAGTAACGTAGGAAAACGAGTTACCTAATTTTCCTTAAATGAGTTTTATAATCAATTGACAGTCAAGGGACAGTCCTTCAGATTAGTCTCTGTCGCCTGCTCAAAGAGATTTATAAGGCTCATTTTGAGGAATTGGGTTGAAGCTCGTTGCCTACGTAACTAGTATGATTGAAAAGGTGTCATGTTTTAACGTTTAGCTCTGTAAGTTTGAACGGTAAATTTATATTGCTAACTTACTAAACAATGGAACACTTCACTGGTGTAAGACTGAAAATACTGGTTGAGGCCTTGGTCTGAGACAAAGGGCTAATTACCATTTGACCTCCCCCATACGACCTCACTTCCGCAAACTACTAAGAACTCACACAAGAATATGGTTTAATGTGAATGCTTATCATTGACTTATGTTTTTGGTGTCATTTGAAATGTCTCAAAGTGAGTGGTACAGATATCTCATATCCAGATAGGTAAAATAAAAGGTAAAAAGGTTTTAAGAGTTTATTGATAACTGACTTACAAAGGAAGGTGGTCTCTCAAGCAAATGGTCACCCACCCCCATGAAGGTGCGATCACTGCATGCAAATTTATTTTGTTAGCACATGTTTCCATGTGAAAGAGGTCTGACTATTTAATGAGATGCAGCAGAGAGTTCGGGCCTTTTCTGTACTTCAGATTGGCCCGTGAGGCTGAGAGAGAGAGAGAGATCTCTTAGCCTCACGTATTTCTTAAAGTTGGGTTTGCATCTTCTCTCTATTCCAGAGCATTTGATGTTGTGTATTGATTATCTTTGAATTGATTATGAAATTGGCATGATACATTTACCTGACATAATAAATTGTTACATTTGATTATTCTAACTGATTTTGACATTGTTCATTTAATGGTTAAAAGGAATAGTCAAACATTCGCTCACTTTTAGTGAGGCACAGATATTATTAAAACCTTTCATTTATGGAGTCAGATGAAATAAACGAGTAAATATATGATTAATACATTACAAATTTAACCAACCAATACTTTGCATGAGTGAGGACAGAACACGTGAGACCTTCCCCGTGTATTGGCGAACCGGCAGATTGGACCAACATAACAGGCTTTACACTGGTAATGTACAGAGCTGTCTGAAACCCCATTTGTTCGAACTGGCAACAATTCTGAGAGAATGCCAAAGGTTTTTTTTTTTTGGTTTTTTTTGCCATCCCATTTTTTTTTTTTTTCACCACCTTGCCCTAGGGCAGGGTTTCTCAGACTCAATCCTGGAGGGCCACTGTCCTGCACAGTTTAGCTCCAACCCTGGTCAAACACACCGGAGCAAGCTAATCAATGTCTTCAGGATGACTAATCAATGTCTTCAGGATGACTAGAAACTCACAGCTAGGGTTGGAGCTAAACTGTGCAGGACAGTGGCCCTCCAGGACCGAGTCTGAGAAATCCTGCCCTAGGGGCTCTGAAGATATATGTATGTGCAGTGCAAAGTACCTGAATTTAGCCCATATCATTTCAAGATTGTGCTTTACAAAATAAAGATTCATAATACTTAGAAAACAACTTGCTCCAAGTAAAACCTGTTCATGCTTTGATTTTTGTGCTGTATTTCTGAAATTGAATGACACTAAATTCACTGACTAAAGCTGAATATTTGTATCCATGCAGTGACGCCTGGTAAATGTTTTCCACCTTTTTTGTGCCGACAACCGGATCAATGATGGCCAATGTCCTGCCAGAGAGAAGTGTTGCACAACCACCTTTTGCCATGCTTGCAGTTAACAGTGCTGGTTTCCAACCATCGACAAGAGTCCTCTGAGATTGATTTTTTATATACCATACTTGAGGACTTTTATTTTACACCAAATAAATCTGTTTAGTAAAACTATCTTTGTTTTTTTTTTGTAAACCATTTTTCTACAGGAGCTTGGCAGCAAAAGTGTACTTAAGTTAAAGGCTTTTTTTTTTGTTTTTTTGTTAAAGAACCAGAAATGAAACCAGAAATGCAGGTTGACACTGATGCGAGAAATGTAGTATATGTTAAACAAGTTTTGAAAGACTTTCAGTATTTAGCGTGTCTAAATTTATCTAAAGGTTCCATGTATTTATTTTTGCACTCTAGTCCCGATGTCTGACTAATGTGACCGATGAAGTGATGAACACCAGGGCTGGATTTATGTATTCAGAGACGGGGTTGGAAAAATTCTTAAAAGCAAAAAGAGGGAGTGAGAGTCCTTGTGTACAGGTGACTGGCAAAAACGGTGAAGAGGACGCTATAGCCCTTGCTCTGTCGTCAGGGTCATTGTCATTCATGATCGTTTAGGGCCACCAGCAAAGATGACAGACAACTAGTGGGTGCAGTTTGAGTGCAGATGGGACAAGGCTGTAGTTCCTCAGTGTATTGACGCTGTTGAAAGCTAAGGTGTGCAAGAGAACTACTGGACTTTGCCCTTTTTAATGCAGATAATTTTTTTTTACCGTAGTTTTTGTGAAATTGGGTACATACTGCACCTGCTGCCTTCATGGAATTTAAAGGGGACCTAATATGCCCCTTTTCACAAGATGTAAACAGTCTCTGATGTCCCCAAAGTGTGTATGTGGAGTTTTAGCTCAAAATACTCTAAAGATATTTTTTTACAGCATGTTTAAATTGTCACTTTTTGGTGCTCAGAAAAACGCACTGTTTTAGTGTGTGCCCTTTAAATGCAAATATAAGCTGCTGCTGCACGGCACAGGGGGCGGAGCTTCATGAGCTCACGCTCAGTCTCTCAGGACAATTTCATCGTGTTCACTTCGACCTGGAGTCGGAAAATAATGCCTACAGTCAGAGTTAGAGTGCTGTATGGAGATGGAACAGGTATAGTTTAGTTTAATTACGGTTTAACGTATTTATCATCTGCTTGCATGTTGATAGCCTACAAGTCTGCTGTTTCGGACCAGGTCCGAATGATGATCAAAAATATACTGATGAGTTTAATAAAGTTTATTGTACATCACACAAAAGATCAGTTTTACTCCACAAAATCACAGTAAGAGCGGAGTAAAGAAGTGCGTAAGTACATAAACGAATTTCGGTAGAGTTGAGAGAGCATTTTCTTTGAAAACAAAAAAAGAAATAATTCCGCCTCGTCTTCAGCGACTGCCTCAGATTTCAGGAGTAAATAGAGAGAGCTATGTGGATTAATACATTCAGCCACACAACGCCTATAACGCTTGGGGAAAAAAATTATTGAGTATTTTGAGCTAAAACTTCACATACACACACATCAGAGACTTATTTTACATCTTGAACACCTTTAAAAATTTGCAATTGTTTTGTTGTTTTTGCACACACAAGGCATCTGTTAAATATATCTTCATTTGTGTTCTGCACAAAAATGGACTTTGGAGTGACAAGAGTAATTAGTTAATTAATGAATTAACATTTTTGGGTGAACTATCCCTTTAATGTGTTCTAATGTGGTTATAATTGGTCATTGTTCTGTTTTATAAACATTTTAAATAATTATTGTTTTGAAAAATTGTTTGTACAGAAAAGATGAATTAATTTGATCAAAAGTCACATATGTTTCAAATAAATGCTGCTCTTTTGAAAATTCTATTCAAAGAATTCTGAAAAACTGTATCACGGTTTCCACAAAAATCTGAAGCAGCAACCGTTTTAAACGCTTATAATAATCATTAATAATCAATAATGTTTCTTGAGAATCAGATCATCATATTAGAATGATTTTTGAAAGATCATGTGACACTGAAGACTGGAGTAATTATGCTGAAAATTCAGCTTTGATCACAGGAATAAATTACTGTCACGGTTCATGAATTCACTGTTTTCTTGTCTCGTGTATTTGTTGTTATGTGTGTGTGGGTGTGTGTGAGTGGGTGTCACCGCTCGTTCCTGCTGATCAGCGCGCCAGCTGATCTCATTCCCCGCACCAGCTGCTGCCAATTCACCAACCACTCACCTATAAAGACTCATCACACTCTCCTCTCTTTGTCAGATTGTTGTGTGGTGTCCTCATTGTGTGTCATCGTGTGCCGTCTCCAGTCCTGTTCCTGATTCAAGTTTCCTGTTTGGTGTCTTCGTGGTGTTCGTTTCATTTCGTCTGGATGTTCACTGTCACTGGATTCACCGTCAGACATTTTGACCCCTCAATAAAGAGTTACTTGCATCATTGCTTCTGCGTAATATATCATGACAATTACACTTTACTATTACATATCTATATTTATTTATACATTTATTTACATGGAATATTTGTTCGATGTGTCTATAAATGTTTTGGTACTCCTCTTATTTTGACAGTAATTATGAATGTGAAATATAAATATAATCATGAATTCACAGTTGAAATTGGGCCTGTGTTAGATTTGTGGTCCCTATGTGCCTCTTTCAAGTCCTTTAGAATTAGCATTTGAATGAAGAATGACCCAGCACTGAGGGAGAAAGTTATCTCTCAACTTTATTTGCATTTTTCTGAGAATATATAGTAAGAAAGAATATGAGGAGAGTTACACAGGGTTAACCAATAAGAATACATACCTTCCATCATGTAGGAATACAATACATTGAATGACAAGTCCATATGTGGTCATTTTCTGGCTATCCTACCGCACATACAGTACCAGATACAGTGCTCCTGACCATTCTACTGCTGGTTGCCAGGCACACACAGTAAAACTGTTATTGTTTTGTATATTATGCTTTGGTTTTGTGTCCTTAGTTGTGTTGTATGTAAAATTATGGTTTGTTTTCTTTTGTGTCTTGTTTACATGGTGTCTCAGATCAATGAATAAAAATGGACATCAGTAGCCTATTCGGAAGCGTGGACTGTTTAATAACCAGCGAGTAGTTACAATGATGACTGAACAACACAACAGCGGTGTGCAAGATAATGTATATATAATACATAGTCATTCATGGCTTAGGTTAGTGGCCCATTGAAACGGCCACTAATAAGGCATCTATGCATTATTTCTAAAAGTGGAAACCGAGGATATCGCGGATAGTACGCCACTGATATGCGACAATGACAAGGGACGAGCCATTATTTAAAACTGGAATTTATCTGGATTAAATCCTTGGGAGCTTATGGGATAGTTAAGTACACAACTGGATGAAATATATAACACTTTGAAAGTGTTTTTTGAATATTTTATCCCAAAAATCTTAAATATTGTACCTTTTAATGTCTTAAATTTCATCTGCGTTCTCACTCTAGTCTTGTTGTAGTTGTTCCACTAATTAATTATACATTTATTTTATTAACAAACATTTTTTTATTGCCTGCTACAAAGCAGTCTCATAATTTTTGTAATATCTGAAAGCCATAAAAACTCCATGTTGTACATTTCTAAAGCTGTTACGTGCTTAATAAATAATAGGCTACTTATGCCTATTTTTGTTCACCCTGTTCTCCACACATGACTGAGGGGTTTTATGGGATGCCTCGCCGGTTTCTGCACATATAAAAGAGTAACAAGTTAATGATCTAATTCCTTTATTGGTATGGATAGTTATTAGAAAATCTAATTATATTTCAATTCATATGGACATATTTGTTGGAGTTAATATAATGGTTTAGTTTGAAATGACATCACTTGTTTGTTCATCAGTTTCACTTGAAGTTTATCAGGGCTTTAACACTTGTGGGACATGTATTTATTTTTAACGTGTTTATCATTGTCTATCTTGTAAATCAAGAGAGAGATATCTCAAAACGGTTTCCCTTATTTTTTTGTGTTCACAACACACTTTTATCAGCAACTTTTATTGTCCATTTTTTGCCTACTCAATCTGCTTTAATATGAAAGATAATTTAATATTTTTTATTATACCTGAGCAATTGATTTTATCTTGATCTTGATTGTTTTTTGGGCTTTCCATGTTCTAAATCTTAATGTACCCCAAACGAGACTGAGATTGAATGAGATCTAAATTGTAGATTATTATATGTTTACATTATTAAATGTTTTAACCTTGATTTACAGTATCACAGACCCAATATACATTTCAAAGCATTTATTTGTTGATGTGCACCAGTTTGGGATGTTTATGCCAGAACAATTACTGTTTCCTAACTAAAAGGAAATGATTACCGCCCATCCGACAATTCACAAACTTCACACAATCAGTTGAAAGAGAGCAGCTGGAACAAAGACAAGCTAATGGGAGATGATGATGGGAGGAAAAAAACATATATGAAACTTACATGTGATGGAATTTGCATTCCAAAATGCAGTGGGCAGCCATTTTTGGTGTTGTGCCCAGGGAGCGAGTGAGGGATAGGTTCGTAGCCCAAGGGCACCTCACTCATTTCCTACCGGTATTGAGAAGCGAACTTACAGCCTCCTGGTTCTGACTTTCTAACCATTAGGCCATGACTGACCCATATGTATATGTCAATGCTTTTGCGTTCTCTCAAGAAACTTTGCATTTGTTTGCAAAAATGTTTGCGTTCTCCTGATAAACTTTGTTCACTTGCAAACCTTTGAGTTCTTTTTCAAAATTTTATGGGGAACATAATGAGTTTAAACACTAATCGAGATGGAGTTAATTAATTCCTTTTTTGTATAATGTCTCAGGGGCTTGTTCTGCCAATCCCAAGCAGATTAATATGACTTTTAATTACAATAACAATAGCCTATTGATAAACATTAATAATAAAAATAGCTAATAAACATTGATGTTTGGTGAAGGAATAATAGCCAAAGGGATAGATCATCCAACATTTGAGAAATGCTCAACTCTATGTAAAAGACAGGTGATAAACACCAAATGGCAACCATTTTGTTTACATAATAGGCTTTTATTCGGTTTTAAATGAAGTATAGACGCGTTCACGGTCACAATAGACTGGGTAAAGTGTTAAATTGACAGAGTATACTTTACTTATGTCGAAAATAAAGCTGGCATCCTTCCAAATGTAATCGTGTGATGTTATTGGCCATGTCTAGCCTGAACACATCCATACACTCACAGACACATCCCAGGATATGGCGTTTTGAGCAGCAGTATTGAGCGGATTTCAGTCGCTGCAGTGGACAAGCATGTGTTTTAGCAACGCGCGTTCAGAACCGATTAACCACTGACCTTCTCTGGAAAATGAAGACGTAAGATTGGCTGCCATTGCTGTTAATCGTTCCCAAAGTCTAGAAATACACGCGCAGTTGTCGATGACGCAGAATCTTTTCACAGAGACTGTTTTGGAAAAGTGCCATGTGACAAGCTACAAGCGCAAAAGACAGAACAAGCACCGAAAGTGTTTCAAATCTCTTCTTATTGCACAAGACTGCACGTAAGTTTTAATACTAATCGATTACAGTTATATGGTGTAAGCGTGATTTAAATTCGAATTAGACTAGGGCTGTTTTTATTCCGGAGGTCTAGTTATCTTTTGCAAGACACGGATATAGCCTATTTAAACATTAGTTGAAAAGTGTTACTGAAAACGAATAATGCGTTTCTGAATGTCCACCAACCCCCATTTGTTCTTTCATTTTCGACTGCGCAATCGAGCATGGCTATTTAAACCAGACCGTTAGGCAAACCAAAGTTTTATGTTTGGTGACTAAATAGTTTGGTTCACATAGTAGCCTGATTAATTATATATTCGGTAACACTTTACAATAATGTTAATTTATTAACTACATTTGTTAACATGAACTAATAATGAACACTTCTACGGCATATTAGTCTTAGTTAATTTTAACATTTACTAATAGCCTACATTATTAAAATCAAGAGTTGTATTTGTTAATGCGCTGTAACAAGAACAAACAGGCTATCTAACGTAAACAAAGATTAACAAATACAGTAACAAATGTGTTGATCAAGGTTTAATGTTAGTTATACATTAAATAATGTTGACAAATTTACCTGATTGAAAAGTGTTATATGACCATGACAATTCACATTTAATCAATTATTTTAGGAGCATTCGAAAATAATAAAATAGATTGTGCTTAAAGTAATGAATAAATTGTTACTTAAAGTAATGAACAAATAACGTCATGACAAAGGACTCTAATGTATCCAGGTAATTAAAGGTTGAGCAAATATGAGTGTAAATCATGTCAAATTCAATAAAGTAATAGGCTACATATGGGTTCAGTCTTTGTAATGTTTATTCCCTGCATTGCTAAATGTTTAGAGCCATGTGTTGTGCAGAGATGAAAGCAAGTTAATTAACTGAATATATATATATATATATATATATATATATATATATATATATATATATATATATATATATATATATATATATATATATATAATACTGTATATATTGTGGATATGAATGTAACCATGAGTAATGACAAGTGAAAAAGAGTTCAAATTCAACAAGGTAATGAGAAGTTGAGCAAATATGTGTGTAAATTGTATATGAAAACTGCAATATTGAAAGTAAATAATAAATAAAAAATAGTCAAAAAAAAGTCTTGAACACAGTGTTTATATCCGGTTGCATATATATATATATATATATATATATATATATATATATATATATATATATATATATATATATATATATATATATATATATATGCAATATAAATATATATATATATATATATATGCAACTGGATATAAACACTGTATATATATATATATAAATAAATGTGGTCATGTGATTAAGACGGAGGCCATAGGGGAGACAGAATCAGATCTTAAAACAGACATTTCCTGCATTCATTTAGGCAAACTGATCTATAACAGAACATGTTTCCCAGAACATTGTGTGAATGATTTACTGTCTTGTACTGTCTTTTAATTCTATTATTTTTTGATACTGTGTATTTTATGATAGAACCAACGGTCAATGTAACCTGAGCACGCTTAAAACAAAGATCCATAAATCAACAACAGAGGAGTTTCCCTGCTATTAATTTTACTACATTAAGTTAATTCTATTAACTGACCCAAATATTCATAATCAATTATAACAAGTTATGATTGATTATTAATATTTCTTTAGAGCTAATTTGCTACAGTTGAAAAATAATGATTGAAATACATTGTAAATTTGCAAAGTTTTTGTTGTATTGGGGTTGTCACATTTTGTTTTAAATGAATAGTTTTGTCTCAGTTTTTCATCATTTATCACTCTGAACTATCATGTTATTCATCTCAGTTACATATTGTCATCTCCAGGTCATACTGGATGGCGGATTGTGCTGATCTGTTTGCACTGGCAGTTTAGCTGCATTATGTCAGCGGACCCGGGAAAAGACTGTTCCTCTGAGATGAGTCTTCCAGAGGAACAGAGGTAAGACTCCGTCTGTTTTTAGAAAATCATTTTAAACACTGCTTAAAATTTGTTTTGTGTGTGTAACGAACTTTTGTTGGCTCAAAGAATGATTGTCATGATAAATGCTGTGCAAAACTTCAATTTAGAACATCCTATAAATGTTTTTAGATTATTGCAGGTTAAAAACAGCTTGACACTGGTCTAATATTTAATATACAGGAACATTTATCACAGATAAATATGTTTATCATGTGGCCCTCTGGAATACTTGATCCTTTCCTAAGTCTGAAATTTTCTTAAAATGCTATTTCCTTCATCAATAGCAATGGAGTATAACCGACCGCTCATCCAGCTATTTCAAGCTGGTGCTTGTTATATCCTAGGTTCACTCTGTCTCTGGTTTCAAACAATAAAGGATGCTTGCTTCTCAGCACTTTACTTCACATGGTTGTGCATCTCAATGACGTCACATTTACAGGACTCTCAATTCAACCATATCTGTATATAACATCCTGCTGACCATATTGTAACATCCTCCTTTTTTTAAACACACCTATAGTCACTGTATGCAAAAAAACTTTGTGAACAACATCACGTTTGCTGGTGTCTGGACTGTTCAGTGTTTCGTGTCCAACTGAACTCTTACTTTTTCTCCTTCCTAAAGACCTTTTGCTTCTCTATTGTAGTAGTAGGCCTGTTTGCATTGGTTGTCCTTAACTGCAAGTTCCTTGTTTATCATACCTGGCTGCAGGAGACTGTCTTGTGTCTGCAGTGATGCTTGAGTCTTTGTACAGGACTGGCATTGAATCTGGCTCTTGAATACTGCATGCTCAGCTTTGCCATTGTTTTTCAGATATGCTGGAGATGATTTTATCATGTTACATGCCTGAATTCCCAAGTTGTGCTGAACTGTTTGAATTCTTGTTAGCTCTACTGTGGCCTGTTATCAGAGATCACTGTGTCTGGAATCCCATGGGCCATTAACTTTTATATCACTGTGCTTGACCGGGTGTCTGTGAGACAGTCTTCTTGTGTCTGCAGTGATGCTTGAGTTCTTCTGCTAACTGTAAGAATTGAGAAATTAGGAGATGCCGGACAGTCTGGTTGAAGAGCGACCAGACCCTGAGAGGACAAAGGACCTCTCTGGAAATTAACATTTGAACTCCCCCTCGTGCACTATTGAGACGAAAGTCTCACCTGAGAGTCATTCTAATCTACATCTCTTTCACCTCAAAGAATTCAGCATCATGTATTTTAATATCAGGTTCGCATCTCTTCTTTTTAATCCAGAGCTTTTGATGTTTTGTATTGATTATCTCTGAATTGATTATGAAATTGGCATGATACATTTACCTGACATAATAAATTGTTACATTTGATTATTCTAACTGACTTTGACTTTATTTTCATTAAAGAGTCAAACATTCGCTCACATTTAATGATGCTCAGATATCATTAAAACCTTTTCATTTATGGAGTCCGATGAAATAATGAGAAAAAATACATATTCAAATGTATTGCATTTAATCAAAAAATACTTTGCCTCGAGAAAAGGACAGTAACACGTAAAGACCTTCCGCGCTGGTCGGATGCCGGTTTTGGGCTGATCGAGCTCATGAGTTTTGAATCTGGTACTTGAATACTGCATGCTCAGCTTTGCCTTTGTTTTTCAGATATGCTGGAGATGATTTTATCATGTTACATGCCTGAATTCCCAAGCTGTGCTGAACTGTTTGAATTCTTGTAAGCTCTACCTGGCCTGTTATCTGGAATCCCATGGGCCTTTAACTTTTATATCACTGTGCTTGACCTGGTGTCTGTGAGACAGTCTACTTCCCATAAGTTGGAAAAATAGTCAACTGTGGTGAGACATGATCTGTTGTTTAATGAAAACAAATCAGTTCCCACTTTTGACCATAGTCTGCATTGGTTTCTATGGCAACTTTCAGCATGTTTCCTATAACAACGTCTGATGTTTATGTTATACGTGCCGTGAGAAAGTCACTTAAACCACACAATATCCGATCAGAGCGGTCAGACTGAAACAGATTTCCAGAAATGTGCCACATAGGCCTATGGTTTGTAAAAATTACATTCACACTTTGTTCACACTTGATAAATCGGATTTCAATCGGATATGCACAAAAATCGAATTTGGACTGCCAGTCTTGCCATTCAAATGTAAGAAAAAAATATTTGCTGCATTTTACTGTTATTCGTAAGTGTAATTCATGTATTGTGAAACTGCAGCTTCATGCTAAGGCAAAATAAATGGGATCTGTATTCTTCTGACTTCCATTTTTTTCATGGGGTAAAAAAGTTCCCAAAATAACCCGATTTGTACAGTTGCGTCTTTCTTTTACTTGCGCCTCCAGTTTTGGCACGATTCTCTCACTCACTGAGTTTTGCAAGCGTGAAGAGGAGGGCGGGTCTACCTTCTTGTAGCCAATCAGACGAGCTTCTCAATGACTCTCAATTTTCTCGTATCTGATTGGTTCAATAAACACGCCAGTCACCAGGACACATCTTATTCTTCATTTGGCTCAGAAACGTTCTCGTTGCCGAAATTATACTTTTAATGCACACATAGGCCTACATGCTAAATAAATAAATAAACAAATAAATCATGATTGCTTAATAAGCTGTGCACCATTAGGTTGACTATATGAATCCATACTGAATTTCGAGCTTGTGTGTGAAGAAAGAACATTTCTGTGTATTCACTGAGTGCATGTATCCTTCTCATCAGGCCATATCAGTGTGTAATCTTGATGCTGCTGAATGTAGGCCTAGTATCTGCACTACTGCATGCATAATTTCACCTGTCTACTGACCGGGAGGATTCCAGAATTATTATTATTATTATTGTACTATGAATTGCAATAATATTTTTTCCCTTTAATGTGTATTTTAAGATCATCTCTAAATTATGAGATGCTCCTAAAACACCATTTATCACCTGCAATGACATCGCGTAACCACTAGATGTCTGTATAGCCCTATATAAGCATAATAGATGCTGTGTATTCTCTGTGTGCTAGTTTTTTTTTCCAGACATAATTAGTTACTTTTTTGTCAAAGTTGAGTTTATGTTGATTTAGTATCAGTTTTTCATTACAGTTGAATCTGGACACAGAGAAAGCATTTTGTTATTCATACTAGTTACATATAATAGCATAATCACTCACATGAAAGTTATCACTAATCAGAATCAATATTGACAGTGCGACCAAGACAGTATTCCAAAATATATAATTGAGTGTTAAATACCATGAAATCATGTTTCATGTCACATGACTTGAAAAACACTGCATCAGAATGAGTAGTAGTAATTATGACCCACCTTGTGTCAAAAATGATTGATGGTTTTGACCATTTGACGGGTTGAACTTCCGGGGTCAGGGATTAACCTTTGCCCTTCCTAGCCCTAAATCATGTGGTTTTGACAGTTAGTTTGACCTATTGACTCTCCCTATTATATGTCATAGTTTTGACAGTTAGTTTGACCTTTTTAACCCGGCTAGCCCTCAATCATGTATTTTTGACGGATGGTTTTGATGAATGTTTGAAGCCGGTGTCAAGAAGGGTTATATGGGGTGTGTGTCTGTGCGCGCCCCCTCCCACCCTATATGAAATATAACCATTTCATTTATACACTTTTAAAGAACAGAATGTTTTTCAACTTTAGTTTAATTAGCCAGATATTTATTTTAAAGGATAGAATGTTTTTGTGTGACGTTGTTTAAACACAGTACCCGATGCGGAGGGTGGGAGGGCGCGCACACAGACACACACCCCATATAACCCTTCTTGAAACCGGCTTCAAACATTCATCAAAACCATCCGTCAAAAATACATGATTGAGGGCTAGCCGGGTTAAAAAGGTCAAACTAACTGTCAAAACTATGACATATAATAGAGAGAGTCAATAGGTCAAACTAACTGTCAAAACCACATGATTTAGGGCTAGGAAGGGCAAAGGTTAATCCCTGACCCCGGAAGTTCAACCTGTCAAAAGGTCAAAGGTCAAAGCCATCAATCATTTTTGACACAAGGTGTGTCATAATTACTACTAGAATGGTATTATTACATAAAGAATGGGTATTAAATGTTTTGATTGTAAAGTTTAACATCAGCTCAATGGTGTAACAGATTATATAATGTATAAAATTTCAATCCAATAATGTTAACCAGCTTGAAATTCAGTATGAATGTCAGTCAGCCTTAATTAGCCTAAAAACTGCTTATTAAGCAATCATGATTTATGTTTATTTGTTTATTTATTTATTTATTTAACATGTATGTGTGCATTAAAAGTATCATTTCGGCATGAGAACGTTTCTGAGCCAAATGAAGAATAAGATGTGTTCTGGTGACTGGCTTGTTTATTGAACCAATCAGATGAGAGTCATCGAGAAGTTCATTTGATTGGCTACATGAAGAAGGTGGACCCACCCTCCTCTTCACGCTTGCAAAACTCAGTAAGTGGGAGAATCGTGCCAAAACTGGAAGCACAAGTAAAAGAAAGACGTGACTGTACAAATCGGGTTATTTCGGGAACTTTTTTGTCCCATGCACACAAGTCATTTAGACATTTGAAACAGCTTATTTTTTACACAAAGTTTGATTTTACGCAATTAATCTGTTTTGCAGTTCCTGACTCTGTTGCTTTCAGTTGCAAATTGCTGTTCACAGGCCTGTGATACTTTTGGCCGTATTTGTGCGAAAAAAAAAAACATGCCAAAAGTGTAAGCGTGGAAAAATGGAAGTCAGAAGAATACAGATCCTATTTATTTTGCGTTAGCATGAAGCTCCAGTTTCACAATACTTGAATTACACTTACGAATAACAGTAAAATGCTGCAAAAAAAAGAATTCTTACACTTGAAAGGCGATTTACACCTTTACAAATCTTCTCTTGCGCATGCAAATTTAATTTACACTTGCAATCTTATGTACACTTTCACAAATTATACCCTGCGCATGCAGTTCTTTATGGCATCCTTTTACCTTCATAATACTCTTGTAAATACGCTCTGCTGAGGGTGTCTGCTAGATGCATTAGTCAACCCGGAACTTAGACAACATTGTTGTCATATCGCTGATGTCTCAAAAACATTCTCTTTGGTGCATCAAGAAGTGCTTTCTTATTGTTTCTAGGGGTTTGTGGTCAGAATGAACCACAGTGTCCTGGTGTTGTTTCTCCACCCCAAACAGGATTTCCAGGCATTCTTTTGCTATTTTAGCATACCCGCAGGCATAAGTGCTCTGCTACAAAAAGCAACTTGATGTCCTGCCAGTAGAAGTGCTCCATCCAATCCTGTTTCAGAGGAGTCGCACTGAAGAACTAGGTCTTCTTCTGGATTGTAGCACTTCAAAACATGTGCTGTGGCAATAATTTGTTTCAATTTATTGAATGATTCTTCCTGTACATCAGTACACTCCCAAACCTGTCAGCTGTCTTAATGTGTCGCAGCTGTCTGACAAGTGTGTACAAAATTTGGACAGATAGAGCTTTCCATTTACCTCACTTGCTTGACCATCTCAAAGACGTCACATACACATGATTCTCTCAATGCAACCATTCATGGTCTGTTACATCATGCTGATCATATATTACATATTTAACAGTGCTTATTCATGTCTCTGGTGCTACAGCGAGGACTCGCACTATCTTGTTTCATACAAACGAAACGTAAATTAATGTTGTGGTGTTCATGTTCATGATTGTTTTGTACATTGTAAAGGATAATAACATAATAAACAGGTCAGATTTTTAAAGTTTTGATGTATTCAAAATAGTATTTCATGTTATTATTTATATTTATATTATATATATTATGTAAATAAACATTGTCATTGACTTGTGTCAATCTTTTGTGTTCTCCAATTCACATTGGGGTTTATTCTGCGATAACAACCAGCTGGATGTAGTGCATAGTAAATGTAAATAATGTGGAAACTTTAATAACATGTAAACATATAGAAATATACATGGCAAACAGGGCTTCCTAATTGCACACAATGGCGCAGTAAAAACTACACATATTAAATAAACACTACACATAATAAAACACGTACAGTGTAGATCCACATGTGTTTTTAGTGAAGTGAATATTGTTAAGGGTGAGGAACCAGCGCATCACTTGACTTTACCAGTTTAGATTCCAATGTAGCTGACCTGATCAGTTTTTTAGGACGAAGTCTCAGTTCAGTTCATCAGTAAAGTTTTTTTTCTCTGTTATTTGTGTCATTAGAGAAAGATCAGACTCAGTGTCCAGCTCTGTGTCTATGAAGAGTGACCGTTCAATAGGTGAAGTACCAAACTTCAGTGAGAAAAAAACATCATCACCTTTCAGGTATTTAATGCACATTACTTTTGCTAAGTTTTATGTGATAACTTGACTGAATAAAACAATAAATCACAGAATGAGATGTCTGGTAAGTTGATTTACTCTTTTGTGAGATTAGTCTGGAGTAATACTATTACACAGGAAGCCACTAGGGTGCATAAATTCACCAGTGAAAGAGACAGGCAGCCAAACATAAATACAACCATCTATTGTAGAGAGAAAGAAAACTGCATAGCTATACTGTATTTAATAATTTTCTCTGTTCTTTGTGTCATTAGTGAAATATCAGACTCTGATGTTTTCAGCTCTGTGTCAGTGAAGAGTGACCAATCAATTGGACAACCACCAGAATTAAGTGAGAAAACAACATCAGCTACCAAAAGGTATCTCATGTGTTTTACATTACATTGCTGTTAGCTACTTTCTCCATTGTGGTGTATGTGATTAAATTACAGAACATGTACAGCCGTGGCCAGAAGTTTTGAGAATGTCAAATGTCAAAGTTTATTTTTATTTATATAGCACCATTTATACAGCCGAGGCTGACCAACGTGCTTTACAAAACATCATAAAACAAGCATACATCAAACAGGGTGAAAAGACAGAAAAATAATTAAAGAAGACAACATACCAAAAAATATATTCCTAAAATGCATAGCACAAATTATTATTTATTAAAGGCAATTGGATTTATATGAAATAGTAACACTTTACAGTAAGATTCCATTTTTAGCATTAACTAAGGTTAATAAGTGTTGTAGAAGTATTATTCACTGTTAGTTTGTTAATTTCAACATTTAGTAATACATTTTAAATTGAGTTTTAATTTGATCTGTTATTACCTTAAAGTACTATGAACTAACATGAGTGTTCGAGGGACAAATGTATTGCTCAAATATGAATACATGCAGTAAAAATGTATATTGTATATTGAAAATGCATATAGTTCATGAAAGCTATAAAACATCATTTTTAACAAATAGGATTTGCAAAGTGTTACCTATGAAATGTACATATGTTTCTAGGTTATAGCTAAAGAAACACACATTTGACCTGTAATATTTTAAAATATTGTTTAAATTATTTTCTGTAGAGTTTGTTCTGTAGGCCTAGACCTTCTCATTTGAATATATTCATATTTATATATTTATTTAATTTAGCACATTTCAGTTCAGCACTGTTTTTCTTGGAGTGTTATGTTTGTTTTTAATCTAGTATCCATTTTAAAAAATATCGGTTGAATAATCGGTTACCAGCATGTACGGTCAAACCTAAATATCGGTATCGGTAAAACCGACTATCGGTCGACCTCTGGTCTCTAGCCTCTGGCCAGAAAAGCCTCCGATGACACAAAATGACGATTTTTGCGTCATCTGAGGATTTTTTTCCAGACAAAAAATACAGAAATCTCTCGTCTCAGGGGGACATGAGGGAGGGAAGCACGGTCATTCGAATATCATTCCTTTTGTGGCAGGGCTGAAATGCAGTGGAACTTCGGAGGGTATTAAGTTAATTTTCATAGCAAAGAGGGACTTTGAAATTAATTGCAATTCATCTGATCACTCTTTATAACATTCTGGAGTATATGCAAATTGCCGTCATAAAAACTGAGGCAGCTGACTTTGTGAAAATTCATATTTGTGTCATTCTCAAAACTTTTGGCCATTGGCTGTATTGTAAGCTGCTTTACTCTGTATTGAACTCAGCCTGGAGCTTCTTTCTGATAACATATTTACACATGCAGCCACTAGAGGGCTCATGAGGAGAAGCATTTTTTCTGTCAAATTGAACTGTAGTTTGTGTTTATTGTGTTTGTGGTACTGGATTAGTAGCTTCAATATAGTGAAGAACTGCATCTACAGTACCAGAAGATGTGTTTCTCCAACATTATCGACAAAGTTGTGTAGATAAAGGAAAAAAATATGTATTTCAATATTATATACAAAATCAAAATCAGATTCAAACTTGGAAATATACAGAATTTAGTACAGACGAATGCATACCTATTAGGGGTGTAACATTACACAAAACCGACGGTTCGGTACATACCTTTTTGAAGTCACGGTTCGGTACGGGTTCGGTACAGCAGGGGGGAGAAAACTAAACATAAAATTGCTTCTTTTTTTATTAAACAGTGGTTTACTGAACAAATTGTGTCTGATTTCAAATTGTGGAATGAATTCAGTTACAACTAAAAGTTTCTTAAGGATATAAAAATAGCTCTACTAATGCTGTAAACTATGGGGAGCCCTTACTTGCACATTACTATAATATTAAAGGTTAACAACAGAGCCCAAACTATTAGCCAACAAATTCAGATGCTATTTATATATATATATTGTATTTTTTAAAGTTTTTTTACTGTTTAGTAAAAAAAAAAAGTATACACAAATATTTATTTTTAGATATAATAATCACCATTTTAATAACACATTGTATGCAAACATGCAAACTGCACATAAGGAAGTTTTTGAATTTAAAACTTTTAAATCTAATTATAAAATTATGTTTTCTCCAATTCGTTGTTGAAATACAATCTTTTATACACATTGGATGTAATTTTCATGAGAGACTTATTTAAACATATAGGCTATTAAATAATCAAGACATCACTAACTGGTAAGTAAATATAATGATTGTATAGGCTAATATAATGCATATATTTAGCAAAATAATTAATTTCTCTAGCGAACTAACAAGCTGTGGACACTGAATAACTTTCCTGAGGTAAATGTAATGCTACATGACATATTGTTAAGCTATTTTACCAATGTCTTTCTGCCATTGAAACACTGATTTAGCGATTACACTATATAAGATGATTCAGTAAGTTATAATGTATCCTTCAACATACATTCAGATGTTCATTTGTTTATTCTATAAGTAACTATTTAAGAGGAACTTTAAGAGATGATCACAGCTTGAACTGCGTCGCATATACAGTGATCTGTCACGCCGCTCATGCCACATTAAAGAGCGTCAAAAGCACATTTATTGTTCGAATTTCGGGATGAAATGTACATAATACTTAATATGTTGGTGTGGGAACTTGAATTTCGAAGTATCGTCCGCAGATAAAACAAGCCTACTGTTAACTATTTGGTACACATGTGCACAGTACCGGAAGTCCTGTACCAAAACAGTTCGTTACGAATACGTGTACCGTTACACCCCTAATAGCTATACTGTATTTAATTGCTTTCAATCTCTTCAAATGAGACTGATGGTTTTCTTTTCTCTGTTCTTTGTGTCATTAGTGAAAGATCAGACTCTGGTGTACTCAGCTGTGTGTCTGTGAAGAGCGACCGCTCAATGGAACATCCACCTAGATTAAGTGATGGAACAACACCAGCTACTAAAGGGTATTTTATGTGTTTTACTTTACATTGCTGTGTTAGCAAAATTCTCCATTGTGTTGTATTTGATAGAAATGTAGTAAATTACAGAACATGATGTGTTGTAAGCTTCTTTACTCTTTATTGAATTCAGTCTGGAGTTTCTGTCCAATAACGTAGTTACACATGCAGCCACTAGGGAGCATTTTTTTTCTGTCACACCAGCCCACATTACCACACAGAGACACGCATTCAAATGGCAGGTAGTTGGGGGGATTGGGGGGCATGCTCTCCCCTGAAAATTTGGATTTCTCAGACATACATATGTGCATTTCAAGGTGTTTGGATAACAATAGTTTTAAAAGCATGTCAGTGGGCAGTAGCATACATTATTTGTCAAGCAGATAACAGATTCTTAAAAATGAGAATGAGGATAAATGTTGCGATTTAATGATCCACACTAAAAAATGGAAATGCATTGCAACAATAAGCATAAATAATCTGCAATCACATATTCCAAACAGGAATGCCCTTAAATGAGAAATCTTTCAAGGATTTATTTATATAGATGTTACATTTCAATCAAACGCCAGTGCAATATTTTTGTGTCCAAAGGCAAAAGCAATTTATATTAGCATTAAAGATTGGTTTCAGCTACTTGTTTCTTTCCTAAGTTAGTCAATGTTTTTAGACTAATAAGTTCAATTAATGTTCAATTGTTCACTCAGACAGTCAGTTGTCACCACCAACTGGCTTAATGATGCAAGTCACACAAACACAGACAAGCGGAGTGATACAAACAGTGAAAAGTCCCAGGGCTGATACTGGAGAAATATACAAACACATGAGCAGTTCACACTCGCAACAAAAATACAATATAATCTATATAATTTAAAACATTAAGACAAGCTCATTATACAAAGGAAATAATACTACAGATCTAGACAAATTGGGTTCGCTTATACAGGTAGTTAATGTCATGGACGATCATTTAGAGGTATTTTTCACATTTTTGGTCACAAAAAAAAAAAAAAAGTTTTGATTACCTTTTCGGGCTCGAGCCCCGAATAATTAGTCCTAGCAACGCCACTGATAAGCTGCACACATGTAAATTAAAACAGTGCTCCGTTTAACTCTGAAACATGTAGTGCATCAGACTTTGTAGTAATTTAATTAAATCACAGCCTTTTGCAGATTGATAATTTAGGGATGCACTGGAAAGTAAATGTATCTAATTAGTGGAATATTAAACAGAACATAGTAACGCCTATAAAGCTGTGGTGCACAAGCTGATCAGATAAAAAACACGCAGTGGATTGAGCTCACAGCGGCACAGATGCACAAGCTTGTCGAGGGGGTCCTTTTTTTTTTACAGACATCAGTGAGAAGTCGGATGTCAATGGCAAAGAAAATATAACGAGGCATGTAGTGTGTTGCCTATATTATTACAAGACGTTTGCAGGCCAAGAAGTTTCATGAATGCAAACATCCAAAGCGCAGCCCAAAAAACTGTGTCTGAGACAGCTCAAGAATGCTGAATTTAATTATCTTTCATGTCTTGCGCTTTTACGGACGAATTCAAACAAATTTATACATAAAAAATCAGTTTTGGCGAGTATCCTAATAAATATAGTCAGTTTTATTTCAAGTGAACGTAGACAGTATATTCATATTGGACCCGTGCATTCGGTCTTAAAGGGACAGCAGTCTAATAAATCTGTAAAGAAATCACTCACTGCTCTTGACTAAATACATTTTGTAACTTAATAAAGATCCATTTATATTTAATTTATACAGTGATGAATATGCAGTGATATTTCACATTTGATTACTTTGTTCTATCGTATTTATTTATTTGTAATTTGATTATATGTTCATATTTTATTACTGACTGCTTACTTGTTTAATTAGGCTAGTAGTTTTTATTTGATCTAAATTGTAAAAGAGAATTGTGATATTTCACTGGTGTCTAAACATTTGAGTCCTGCTGGAGTAACTCTAAAAATGTGCTGTCTTATATTTTGAAAGATAAAATATGATATTAAAAAAAGCTCATACAATACATTTTAGCAGGCTTTTTAACTATCAAAATAACTGAAGGAAATGTAAATTTGCTGAACAAATTAAGCCAACTAACATGATTCATATTATTTTGGTTTCTCTACCCAGTACATTTAAAAATTACAAATGCAGTGAAAATACAGGTAGCGGTGTCAGCAAGTTCCAAAAATTAGTGTCGGTATCGAAAAAATGATATTGGTCAATGATAATTGCACCAAGCCAATACTAGTCAGTACCACAATCATTGCCATGAGCTAAAGAAAAAAAAGAAGTACCCAGATTATATACTTAAACAATGTATAGCGAATGCAGGATATTTCTCTAATATTTTGCCTGGAAATTCTGTATTTTATTTGTTAACAGGATACAGTATGGAACATACGATTCAGACCGTCAGACTGAAAGGAACAAAATTAATTTCAAAGACAATCTTCTGCAGATCTTCCAGGTAGGAAAAACACATTTTCATACATGTCTAATTAAAATGTATATTATAACAAGTTTTTCAATTCAGTTACTTTCAATTTATTTTCCTTTTAAGAGCCCATTAGAATTTGAATGAAGGAATGAAAGCTAATAAACTGATTAAATAGTTTTGACCAAATGGATTTAAGATTTGGTTATTTTATGTTGTTGTCTCTCTCTTTTTTTTTTACATTTACATTTATTCATTTAGCAGACACTGTTTTTCCAAATGAGGAATACAAGCGATTCATCAAAAAGAGAAGTGCCCATAAAGCACAGTTTCAGGCATTGTTCAGAAATGTTCAAACTAGAACAGGGAGGGATTAAGGAAAAGTGAAAGAACAGAGAATATGTATCTGATCTTCCTGATGTGCTGTGCAAAGCTGCATGATCAAGCTGTCTTTGCATTTTGCTCTTTGAAGGTCAGCTGGTCATCAAAGATTACTCCCAAGATTTCTGGTAAAAATAGATTTTATGACTGTTGATGAACCTTGCTGGATGGTGAAATTTTGCTGTACAGTTGGAGTGGCTGGGAAGATGAGAAACTCTGTCTTTGCCAGGTTGAGCTGCAGGTGATGTTCTTTCATCCATGCCGAGATGTCCACCAGACAGTCTTAAGATTTGGGCAGGTACCATTGGATCATCATGTGGAAATTAAAAATAGAGCTATTTGTCCTCAGTATTAGAGCCCTGCATTTCAGTCTGAGCCTGATGGGCCCTAACTTATTTATGCTCCTAGGGTCGGGCTTTGGGCCAATTTCCAAGCCATAGCTCACACATGGGCCAGCATTGGGCCTATTTTAGTCTTCTCCTTCTTTTATATTTTAGACATTCTTTAACTCCATCACCAGCAGTAGCAACTGGCGTGCCTTCAGCACAGCTTTACATCTGGTTAGTTCATGCGTTTTCTCTGATCAGATATGTACCTGATTTCTTTGGTAAAACGTTTACATTTACACTTGGCCGCATAAATGTGTGTCTGCAAAATGAATATAAATCTAATCTTCCTGCGCCATATGCAAATTTCACATTTCATGTCAACAAAAGCATCAGATAAGACCTGCATTTTAGACCTGTATCATCAGATAATTTCAAGATCAAAGACCGCAATAGGAAAGAGACCGGCATTAGCACTAAGTGCATTTAGTCTCATTACTGTTAATGAAGATGATTGTGTTTTGAGCGTCTGCAACTTACCCTCAGTATCATTTGAGGCAGTTTGAACATTGACTTGCTAAAGATATACTACACGTACTCATCTGCGGTGATGCATGTTGCAGTAGCACTGCCATATCCAGATCAGACGAAGGACCTTCGCCTAGACATGACCACAATGCATCCCTGAAGTGTCAGCAGAGATTATGTCAACTAGACTCTCCCCTGTGAAAGCCTCATTGACACAAGAGCCATGGGCACTGATCCTCAACAAACCCGTCTCCATACCGTTGTGATGACTCCGATCTTCAACCAGATGGAACTAGATGAATATTCTGAATGTTCTGATGCAATCTGACTTCTGACCTGTAATGCTGCCTGAATCATAATCATACACTGTTCGCAGTGTACACAGAGGAGAACTGGCCCCTGACTGAGCCTGGTTTCTCCCAAGGTTTTTTTCTCCATTCTGTCACCTGATGGAGTTTTGGTTCCTTGCCACTGTCAACTTTACCACCTTTTTCAACAATATTATTGATCTGCCTGCATTGACGGCATTATATGAGACCTGAACTGAGCTGGAAGTTGACATCACTGGTTTCTCCAGAGTGGCTATATACAGTGCATCCGGAAAGTATTCACAGCACTTCAATTTTCCACATTTTGTTATGTTACAGCCTTATTCCAAAATTGATTAAATTCATTATTTTCATCAAAATTCTACAAACAATAACCCATAATGACAATGTGAAAAAAGTTTGTTTGAAATCTTTGCAAATTTATTAAAAAATAAAAAATGAAAAAAATCACATGTACATCAGTATTCACTACCTTTGCTCAATACTTTGTTGAAGCACTGCTTCATGAAGCTTCAAAACCTTTACGAATATTTTATTCCGAATCAGCGGTTCGGCCCTATGCCCTATTGGCATGATGCTCATCATGACAGCCCCTCCCTGGTGCATTTCTCTGAGGAAGCACCTGCTTTCTCCAGACTTCTGGAATCTCCACCTCTGGTCTCTAGATGGTGTACGGAGAACCTAGGTGATCTAATCCAGGTGGTGCAGCTGCATCCAATTCTTACATCACCAAGTGCAATGCAAAGCAGTGGTGTAAAGCACGCCATCACTTGACTCTAGAGCATTGGAGACATGTTCTCTAGAGTGACAAACCACGCTTCTCTGTCTGGCAATCTGATGGACGAGTCTAGGTTTGGCGGTTGCCAGGAGAATGGTACTTGCCGGACTGCCTTGTGTCAAGTGTAAAGTTTGGTGGAGGGGGGATTATGGTGTGGGGTTGTTTTTCAAGGGTTGGGCTTGATCCCTTAGTTCCAGTGAAAGTAACTCTTAATGCTTCAGCATACCAATACATTTTGAACAATTCCATGCTCTCAACTTTGTGGGAACAGTTTGGGGATGGCCTTTCCTTTTCCAACGTGACTGCACCAGTGCACAAAGTAAGGTCCATAAAGACATGGATGAGTGAGATTGGTGGGAAGGAACTTGAGTCCTGACCTCAACCCAATAGAACACCTTTGGTATGAATTAGAGACTGCAAGCCAGGCCTTCTCATCCAACATCAGTGCCTAACCTCACAAATGTGCTTCTTGAAGAATGGTCAAAAATTCCAAAAAAGACTCTCCTAAACCTTGTGGAAAGCCTCAGAAGACGAATGGCAATATATTGTATGTGGAGCTGCAGGGTTCCAGTTTTATCCATAGTCTTAATGTATGGGTCAAACAGAACAGCAGTAATGTACATTCTCTGCATAATCCCTGTCCCATCTTCCACCCTAGTGGGGATCAGGTGGCTTACACGGAGCGCTGGAAGGGGCAGCAATAGTGGGGTGCCATACAGGCTGCCATTCTTTAGATTCCTTCTGACGTAACATCGAACGTTACGTCAGAAACGTTGCACGCGCTTCCGTATTTATACCCGCGCTGCATGGTGAAGTATGCAATTCAAATCTTGCACATTGGCTCATTTAGTTACACTTGAAGTTCATTGCTCTCTCCGGCAAGATCTCAATTCGTCAGATCACTTTGTACGTAACAGGTTATAGGGGTTACATACGTAACCTAGACGTTATTAGAAAATAAATTACTGGTACTCCCAACCCTTCCCAAACTGACTGGGGTTGTAAGAGAAGGAAAAGTTGTTAGAGAGAGTAGCAGAGGTTGCTTTATCCTCTGGATGAATCCAGGTTTCAGTCAAGTCTAAGATACTAAGAGTTGACTGAGTAGCAAAGGCCGGAATGAACTTGAGCTTTATTGACAGCTGACTGACAATTCCAGAGATCCTAACGAATAGAGACAGGTGCACTTTAAGAGGTGCTGATAGTTTGCAGGTTATCATGATTAAGTTGCCTTCTGCTTGTGTTGTTGAGAGACAACATTAATGTACTGTAAGCACATTTTAAATGTGGGAAAAGAAAGGGTGGAAATATATGAGAGCAGAAATGGAAAAGAGAGACTCTTTAGTGCCTTGTCTGTGTCCTTACTAGGTGGACTTGCGCATGTAAACTCTCAGGTCCTTAGCTGAGTTGGTCTTCACATAAGGAGGCTGAACATGAGGGTTTCCACTGGAGTGGAATGGATACCAAATAAATATACAGCTTATCAACTTTTACAGCTGTGAACGCCTTAACGATTACCACACCAAAAGCCTATAACACACAAATGACTGAAATCGAAACTACTGCGGGACAATTTGCCACTTAAGTGCAGTAAGGAGCAAAACAAATAAAAAGCTTCCTTATAGTCAATAGTTATTATTATAATTATAATTATATTGTATAATTATTATATAATTATAATAAAAGTAGAAAATAGAAAGCAGGAAACAAAGAGCGCTACCGATGTCTCCACTGACTAATTGCTTCTCCTTTTTCTTGCTTTGTAGGAACTTGAGGGCAAAATAATAACATTTCTACAAAATGAACTGAAAAAGTTTGAGAAAATTTTACAAAAGGAAAAGACACAATACTTAGTGAAGGACTATAATGAGGATAGATGGAGTATCAAGGAAGCAGCTCTTGATCTGGCACTCTACTTCCTGAAAGAGATGAAGCAAGATGAAGCTGCTGATGCTCTAGAAGGTAAGAGACTTATAACCATCTTTCATATTTTCATTTATAAAATGTACTGGAAAAAATTCAGATAAAAATATATAAGTATTTTTTTTTCTGGTGTTTAGATGAGCTGGTATTCATTCATCCACTAAAATATAGCCTAAAGAAGAAGTATCAATGTGTGTTTGAAGGAATTGCAAAGCATGGTGACTCCACTCTTCTAAACAGCATATACACAGATCTTTATATCACTCAGGGTTGTAGTGAACAGATCAATACTGAACATGAGGTAAGACAGATTGAAGCTGCTTCCAGGCATCAAGAATCACAAGAGATACAGGTTGAATGCAAAAAATTGTTTGAAGCACCCAAACAAGACAAGGAGATCAGAACTGTAATGACAAAGGGTGTTGCTGGTATCGGAAAATCCATCTCTGTGCAAAAGTTTATTCTGGACTGGGCTGAAGGAAAAGAAAATCTAGATATCAACTGCATATTTCCTCTTCCATTCAGAGAGTTAAACTTAAAGGAGAAAGAAACACGAAGCTTGACAGAGCTTATAAGTCAGTTTTTCCCAGAGACAAAAAGACTGAACCTTACAAGAAGGAATAAATTCAAAGTCCTGTTCATCCTTGATGGATTGGATGAATGTCGCCTTCCTCTTAACTTTGAGGGTAATGAGACGTGGCGTGATGTATCGTCACCAACCTCTCTGGATGTTCTTCTGACAAACCTCATCAAGGGAAATCTGCTTCCTTCTGCTCTCATCTGGATCACCACCAGACCAGCAGCTGCCAGTAAGATTCTTCCTGAATGTATCGACCGGGTGACAGAAGTCAGAGGATTCAATGATGCACAAAAGGAAGAGTATTTCAATAAAAGATTCACAGATAAGAATCAGGCCAAAGAAATCATTGATCACATAAAAAAATCAAAGAGTCTCTTTATCATGTGCCATATCCCAGTCTTCTGCTGGATATCAGCCACTGTTCTCCAGAATATTTTTGAGGAGAAAATAAATGAAATGAAAAACAATCAGGTTGATGGTGCCTCCAAAACACTGCAGCAATCAAATACTGAAGACACTCCCAAGACACTGACACAGATGTACACACACTTTCTCCGCTTTCAGATCCAGCAGAGCAGACGAAAGTATGATGGAGAATACACACCAGATGTTTCCTGGGATAAAGATGCCATCCTTTCACTTGGAAAACTAGCATTTCATGAGCTGGAAAGAAACAACCTGATCTTCTATGATTCAGACCTAGAAGCTTGTGGTATTGACATCTATAGGGCATCAGTGTACTCAGGAATGTGTACCCAGATCTTTAAGGAGGAAAAAGGGATCATTTTTGGTACCATGTACTGCTTTGTTCACTTGAGCATTCAAGAGTTTATTGCAGCTCTTTATGCACATCTGTTTCTAGACACCAACAATAAAAGTGTGTTTGTTCATGAGTCTCCAGAACAGGAAAACAAAAATGAAACCATGATTGATTTGCTCAAGACTGCAGTGGACAAGGCACTCAAGAGTGATAATGGACACCTGGACCTTTTCCTTCGCTTCCTTCTCGGTCTGTCACTCCAGTCCAATCGACTACTCTTACGAGGTCTGTTGAAAAAGGAAAATGGCATTGACCAGAGCAAAAAAGCAGTAGTTCAGTACATTAAGCAGAAATTAGAGGATAATCTATCTCCAGAGAGATCCATCAATCTGTTCTACTGTCTAAATGAACTGAATGATCAAAGTCTGGTGAAAGAGATTCAGACTCACCTTAGAGAAGGAAGTCTCTCATCTGCTGACCTTTCACCTGCCCAGTGGTCTGCTTTGGCCTTTGTGTTGTTGACATCAGAGGAGGAGATGGAGGAGTTTGATCTTCAGAAATTCAAGAAATCAGATGAGTGTCTCATTAGATTATCAGCACTGATCAAAACCTCCAAAAGAGCTCTGTAAGTAATTTCATTTTTTTTCATGTTTTTTTTTCAAATGCATTATTTAAATTTTTCTTTTTTCTTTCTTTTTTTTTGTCTTTGATCTTAAGTGTGTCTTGAAACCTCTAATCTATAGTGATATAACCATACCAATAAGTGTATAACTCCTTTATGGTTAAATTATTACATATTTTATTTATCTTTTTGTTTAAATAATGCAGTCCATTAGAAGTAGTGTAATCCTAATATTGTATTATATTTACATGTATGTTTTATGTAGATATTTCTGTTTAGAGCAAAACAAGCTTCACAGTTAGCTGCGGAAGAAGCACATAATGTTATCATAAAACTTATTGTTCCTTCTGCTATGAAGGACATATACTCTTACTTAAACTCAAATGCTCAAAACATTAATTCTCCACATTAAGACACTCATCATGATAATAGAGCAGCACTTTTCAACCTTAAATTTTATTCAAGAATGCTAGTGTCTTTTTATCTAGGAAATGTGTCACTGAATCAGTAGAATTCTAATTGTTACAAATTGCTCTGAGACATAATGTTAGGGGTCCAAATGCAGCATTTAATAACAGGAAACTCAGGCAAACAGGCTAATCCAGAAAGCAGGCAAATAGTCACAACCATGGAACAGGAAACCAGAAGAGTGTAATGTTCAGAGTAAATACATACAAGTCTTCACAAAAAGTAAGTAGATACACAGGTTTTAAATAAGCAAAAATCCTGAAGGGAGGTGGAGCGGAGGCAGAACAGGAGGTTGGACAGAGGGCCAAGACTGTGGAGTGGAAGCAGTACTGGAGACTGAGGCAGATCGGGGAGCCAGGGCGGAGCAGGCAGAGTAGATGACCAGGGCAGAGCCAGCTCGGCAAGTGGTCAGGGCGGAGCAGGCTGGGCAGGTGGCCAGGTTGTAGCTGATGAGAGAGAATATAATCTCACTGGAGCTGAAGACCACCATGGCAGAGCAGATGAACACCACAGTCAGGCAGACATGACTGGAGACCCCAAGGAGAAGCAGAAGACCAACACAACAGGGCAGACAAGACTGAAGCGACCGCTGTGGTTGTATCAGGGAAAACAGAGAGTTCATGAGCAGACACTGCCGCCTCAGGCAACACTAGATCAGGTGCTGCAGCCTCTGGAGAAATGTATGCAGCACAGATATACAGGATGGCCATCACTGTAACCAGGGAGTACAATTGATGGTGGAAGAACGTCTGGGACTTCTAGACTAGATGCCACCACAGAGATGTCAGTTGCTCAGTTACAGACATCAGCAGTGTGTCCACCAAAGAGGGAGCTGGTCTCAAACACCTAGGGACTGACTTGGTAGCTTAGATGCCACCACAGAGATGTCAGTTGCTCAGTTACAGACATCAGCAGTGTGTCCACCAAAGAGGGAGCTGGTCTCAAACACCTAGGGACTGACTTGGTAGCTTCAGGTGCAATGTTCATGATGGCTGGAAACTCTGGTGTGGCATCCATGATGACTGGAGACTCTGGCATGGCGTCCATGATAGCTGAAGACTCTGGCACGCCAGTCATGATGGCTGAAGGTTATTTCGTGGAGGCCATGACAGCTGAAGGCTTTGGCGTTGTGGGCATGACAGCTGGAGGCTCTGGGGTGTCAGCCATGACGACTGGAGGCTCTGATCTTGGGACCACTGGACTGGAAAGTGCTACGAGCACTGGACTACCCACCATAGGAACCAGAACATATGTTAGGGGAACATAGTGAGCATCAACACTCTTTGGTTTTCACAGTGCATTGTAGGACTTTACGGAGCACATGTGTCAGTGCCCTGGAAGGATTCTGTGGTTTATATAGGCTGGGCTTAAGGTAATGAGCAATAGCTGAAAACAATTAGACAGTTCATTATAGAATAGCAATGGACTAGGGTGGGCTCTGGTTGATATCCAGGGCACTCCAGCTGGTGGTCGTGACACTAAAATGTAAAAAAAAAAATGTTGAAAAGTTAAGTTATTGCAGCTCACACTACTGAATATTTGTGATGCGATCTGGGAAAACCCACCACATGG
The DNA here is from genome assembly GCF_964197995.2 of Scardinius erythrophthalmus. Lineage (NCBI taxonomy): Eukaryota > Metazoa > Chordata > Actinopteri > Cypriniformes > Leuciscidae > Scardinius > Scardinius erythrophthalmus. The sequence goes on from NC_138234.1 coordinate 14,893,746, forward strand.
TGAAATTTTACATTTTACAGGTTTTGATATTTGACACGTTACCATATTAAAGCTGGCTCCAAGCCCTTTCTAAATCTGTTTTTTTTATTTCTTTCATCGTTTGTCTGTAACAAAAGTTATGGTTATATGAAGTCGGCTGATCACTATGATTTTCAGGAACGGAATTTTGTAAAAAAACAGGTATAATTAACTGTCACGTCCTGCTAGCTGGACGATTGGCGCTCTTCACAATATATCACAAATTGTAGTAATCATCATAGATTAGTTATCATTTGAAAGCTTACAAACTCAAAATTCATCCTGTGTAAACCATTTTGAAATTGGACGATTGAGAGGCGAGCAAGATCTTTCAAGCGAGCATCTTCTTCAGACTCTGTTGTTCTCTTGTGCTCCGCATCTCACGATAATGTTGGATAAAATAAATAAAAACTTGCGTGCCGGTGTAGTTTACACAAAATGCACATTGATATACAGTATCTTTATTATGTTATGTGGTTTATTTTAATAGGTGAACTGTCTTTGTAGTGTTAAGAGAAGGAGAGCTATGGGCGAATATATATATATATATATATATATATATATATATATATATATATATATATTTTTTTTTTTTTTAACCCTTGTGTTATGTTGCGGGTCAATTTGACCCGTTTAGATTTTCTAGTTGTTGGAAATACTGGTTAACCTATGTTTTTTTTCTTGATATTTTGTGACTTTTTCTCATTTATCATCATGAACATGCATGCAAAGTTTCAACATGCTGGTGTTTTTTGACATATACAAACAAAATTACTGTTCCTTTCGTGATGTTCGCGGGTCAATTTGACCCGCATATTTTAACGCTCTAAGGCAACTGTACGGACCCAAAATAATAACATTTCTTGGTTATATTTTGTTATTTTATTTTTTTACTACCTTATGAAGCTAAAAAAATTTGTTTTCCACACTTATTTCAATGCAGAAAAATATTTTGTCAGCCACAGATGGTAAAAATTACCTATCATTTATTTTTTCAAGCTACCTGAAATAACATTAAACCTTTTATTTTTTTCTTGATATTTTGTGACTTTTTCTCATTTATCATCATGAACATGCATGCAAAGTTTCAACATGCTGGTGTTTTTTGACATATACAAACAAAATAAATGTTCCTTTCGTGATGTTCGCGGGTCAATTTGACCCGCATATTTTATCGCTCTAAGGCAAATGTACGGACCCAAAATAATAACATTTCTTGGTTATATTTTGTTATTTTATTTTTTTTACTACATTATGAAGCTAAAAAAATAGGTTTTCCACACTTATTTCAATGCAGAAAAATATTTTGTCAGCCACAGATGGTAAAAATTACCTATCATTTATTTTTTCCAGCCACCTGAAATAATATTAAACATTTTTTTTTCTTGATATTTTGTGACTTTTTCTCATTTATCATCATGAACATGCATGCAAAGTTTCAACATACTGGTGGGTTTTTTTTGACAAATACAAACAAAATTACTATTACGTCTGTGATGTCCATCATAGGCAGCTATTCAAAAGCAACTGTACAGACACAAAATAAAAACATTTATTTTATGTATGTCAGGGCATTAACTCCAGTTCTAAAGTGTAAGTGTATCTAAAAGTGCTCTAACCCAAACCAAACACACTTGAAAAAGCTAAACCATGGTGTTCAGAATTAATTGCAAATTACAAATGAAAATCTTTGACAGACACAAATAGTAAAATAAGCTCTCATTTATATATTCAAGATATCTGAAATATCTTGAGACTTCGACATAGATAGCAGGAAAAATGAGCTCAGATTAATTGATTAATTGTTCAGTTATGATGTTCTAAGCAAAAAAAAAAAAAAAAAAAAGTTGAAAAAATGTATATGCAAATATATATAAATATAACGTATATTCAAATTTTAAATAGTTTTAAAAAATTGTTAAAAAACATTTTCATTAAATCATATCTTCAGATATATATTTTTTGGAATATTTGACAAATGCTGATATTAAAAGTTTACAGTTTGAACCTGAATCTTTGTTGTTTTTCATAGTGTGATTTTTGAGGAATTGTATTGAATCCAATGCGGGTCAATTTGACCCGGACCATAAGGGGAGTGCACAGAATTCCAACATAACACGAGGGTTAACCTCCGCCGTGTATGTTCTTAAAGAGAAGACACAGTCTTTTCAGCTTGCCACTATAAATCACTTTTTTTCTGCACTAAACTAGTGAATTTTGCTAAGATATATTCAGAGATGATAGACAGGATGTTATAGAATAATTTTGACAAAAAACTGACATTCGATCTATTTTTAGACCTTACTGAAAACATACCAGCTCGACATCCCAGGATTTTCCCTGATCGCATCACATTTACTGTTCATATTAAAATAATTGGTATAAATGTAATCTTTGTATTTATTAAATACATAACATGTATCTAGTTCTGTGATATGATTTATTTTCCCTTGTAGGCTAAATGATTGTCACTTAACAGACAAAAGCTGTCCAGCTCTGTCTGTAGTTCTTGGATCAGATACAAATCTGAAAGAGCTGAACATAAGCCATAATAAGCTGCAGGATTCAGGAGTGAATCTGCTCTGCAATGGACTGAAGAGTGTCAATTGCAAATTGGAGATACTGAAGTAAGTTATGTGACAATCCCTAGTGTTGAGTCAAAATGCAGATCCATCTGTTAACTTGGAGTTGGTTAATCTGCCACAGAACCTGCTTCAGCTCAATGAAAATTGTAGGCTTTAATTCCTGCATTAAAAGTACATTCCAGGTCCAACAGCATTTCATTGGGTTTTAAGTGTGGATTTAATTAGGGCATTTCAGTACTTTCACTTTCTTGTTATTCAACAATTTTAAGGTTGAAAGTCCGATAAGACTTTCACACCTGTAGAGTTTTACATACTTGAAACCCTATAAGTGACTGTAAACTGGAGTTTCTCTGGTGAGTTGTCTCTGTGCCTTTTGTGTTCACTTTTTGAGTTTATTTTGCAATTTATTGTACAAAGAACAAAATATATTCCACATTAAAAATAATATTGATGTAATTCCAAGAATAGCTGATTAATCCGTTGAATGTTTCATTTCTGTTGTAGACTTTCAAACTGTAGTATCAGTGAAGAAGGGTATAAAGCTATGGCTTCAGCTCTGAGATCAAACCCTTCACACCTGATAGAGCTGGATCTCACAGGAAATGATCCTGGACAATCAGGAGTAAAGCTGCTAAATGATTTACTACAGGATCCAAACTGCCAACTGAAGACACTGAGGTGAGATATGGTTAAATAATATGCAGGTGAATTATTTATAGACATGTTATTTCACTGTTGCATTAAAGTAAATAATAAAGACAATCACCTTAACAGTTTCAGAATCAAATGCTGTTTTCACCAAGTTTGGCTAAGAACTAAATTGAGTTCTGCTTCATCTTCTCTTCTGCAGGTTTTTGGGTCCTGCTGCAGATGAAGCCTGTCAGTATGTGAATAGAGTTGTGGGTAAAAACCCGCTATTCCTGAGAGAGCTGAATCTGACTGGACGTAATATAGGGAACATGAAACAGCTTGTTCCTCTACTGCAGGATAAACACTGTACACTTAACAATCTGATGTGAGTATTTGACTTTAACCCTCTGGGGTCTGGGGTGTTTTTGGGGTCCTTGAGATGTTCTGACATGCCCTGACATTTGTGCTTTTTTCAGTTGCTTATAAACATATCAATGGCAAAGGTGTAAATTCACTCTATATAGCACAAACAGGACTTCCATAATATGTGAGCCACATGTATGTACATGTTTTCATTTTTGAGAGAATAATGTTTATGCATGGTTATCGAAAAAAACTAAAAATTAAAGTTTCTGAAATAAGGCCACAAAACACATACTAAATATGTGGCAATAAGACTTTTGACTAATGGATGTCATCGCCTAGATTTTTTTCTTCAAAATGATGTGAAAATCATACTGCCTAATCATTCACATAAAACGATACATTGATTTTAGTTTTGTGAAACACTTTTAGTTTGGAAAGCCAATATGCGGATGGGGCGTAAACGCTCCAACAGCATCATGCATATTTAGTAGTTCACACCTGGTGAGACTACGTCCCTGCATACTTAATGAGCCATTCATTCAGGTGTGTCACCTATAGCTAACTTAAATATACAAGCTTCATAAAAATGATCATTCTAGGAGAAAATTTCAGATGGCATTTAGAGGCTTTTGCATCTGAACTCTTCATATATACACACACATATATATATGCATGCACATACATACTTTATAATCTTTTCAAAACTAGTCAACGTCTTTCAGAACTAAAGTATACATTTTATCATACGTATTTCAAAGTAAAGGATTCATTAGTTAGTTGATGACTTTATTTTTGACAAAACACATACAGTATATATTCCTCATCTCAGTATAGCAATAGAGTTTGCTAAAAGCTGTTCATTCAATACAGCAGTATTTGAAAATTGATCATATTTTGTAAAATTACATTTATATTTGCATTTATGTCAAAACCTAGACACTTTTAAACATCAAAAGGACATTTATTAATATGTATTCGTGTCAAAATGACAAATAAACAGATTTTCCTATTCAATTTTGCATGGAAACGCTTCCAAGACGCTTGCATGTCGCGTGAAAAATAGGCGTTGGTTCTATTTCTAGAATGCACGCGTTTTCCACGCGGCTCGTGCCGCGCCTGAGACGCGTGTCTTCCACAGGCAGTGTGCAAACTCTAAACTGTTAACATGGGAGCCGAAATAAAAACGGACACGCCACGCAGCTGAGACTCTTACGCCACGCATCCAGTGTTTCACTGGCCTTATCCAGCGGATGTGGGCGTTTCACAGGTTTGTATGGATCGCCTCACATTTGCGTTTGAATAGCGCGGTCTCCGTAGGCGGAGTCACATTAAAACTTAATTAGCTGAGATGAGAACGACTGACATCTCTCTCTTTACATACATATTATATAAACTGTGAATATTTGTTTTTTATAAAAATTACTTCATTTAAAAGAAGAGAATTCAAGCTTCATGCCTGTGTGTTTGTATGCCTGTTTGACTGAGTATTCGCTGAGTTACAGTTCATTTTCGGACGCGTTTCAGAATTGACTTCACTGACGGTGAGTAGGCAGAACTCGCATCATGTTTATTTTTCTTTATTTAGCGAAAAGCACAACACTTTGTTTTTATTATGAGCACACACAAAAAAAATACACACTAAACAGGATCGATTGATGTATAACACAAGCATATAAGATAAAAATTAATTTTTTTTTTTCATTTTTTTTTTTTTTGCACTCATATGGAAAAAAATGAGCCTATCGCGCCGACGCGATAGCCGACCCCAGGGGGTTAAAGGTGCACTATGGATTTTTTTTGTATAAAAAAATAACAAAAATCAGTTATTGAGTGAGGATGTAAGTATGTCAACAAGTATGTCAGATCTAAACTGTCCTCTTGCCTTACCTAAGTAATCCTATAATAATGATACATTTGAATTTCAATTTGAAGTTATTCGTTTGTGCGTGGTTACGTCTCAGACTGTATATATTTTGTGTGCATACTGAGGTTGCTGGAGTGTTTGCGTCTTGTTTTAACAATAGCTACTTAGAAATTGAATTAGTCATATAGCTGCTGATTGATTTAAATTGGTAAGCCTCTGTTGCTATTTTGGGGGCAAATGAAAACACAAAAAATACATTTGTTTTTGTTCCATTCACCACTATTGAACTTTACCCAATAATGACGGCTTTTGCTTTTGAGAACCCTGGTAATGTGAAAAGGTCAAAGTCCCGTAGTGCAGCTTTTTTTCAGCATAGAACATGTTATATATATATATATATTTTTTTTTTTTTTTTTTTTTTTTTTTAGACTTTCAGACTGCAGTATCACAGAAGAAGGTTATAAAGCTCTGGCTTCAGCTCTGAAATCAAACCCTTCACACCTGATAGAGCTGGATCTCACAGGAAATGATCCTGGACAATCAGGAGTGAAGGAGCTCAATGATTTACTACAGGATGAGCGCTATAAATTAAAGACCATCAGGTGATAAAACCTTGAAATATTTAAAACTGAATTAGTCATGTGAAAATCAGCTGTATGAAAATAGATAGAGGGGTCAAATGGACTAGTATGGAATATGTGAATGACATGAACTGGAACACAACTGAATTTTTGAGAAAAATATTTTAAAATACAAATGATCTTATACACTTCCTGTAGGTTTCTAAAAAGCCCTGCTGCTCAGGAAGCGTGTGACTATCTCACAAAAGTTCTGGGTAAAAGTCCATTACTTCTGACAGAACTGGATCTGAGTGAAGATAAACTAGGAGACCTAGATGGGAAGAAACTATCTGCTCTTTTGATGGACCCTCATAGCAAACTGGAGAAAATGAAGTGAGTGAACATGAGTTACATGTTCCACTTATTCAATTATAAATGACTGTCAGTCACATTTGTGAGCAGATATGAATACTTGTTGGTCTGATGTGTGTTGAATATGTGCTGTATAATAAATATTATTATTTATTACTGGTTTTGTATTTAGGCTGAATAATTGTGTGCTGACAGAGAAAAACTGTTCAGTTCTAGCTACTGTTCTCTCCTCCAAAACCATCCTGAAAGAGGTGAACCTGAACAATAGCCGTCTGCTGGACTCAGGAGTCAAAGAGATCTGTGAGGGACTGAAGAATCCTGTGTGTGAGCTGAAGATATTGAAGTGAGTACACCTCACCATCAGCTAAATTGAACAATGAATGTGAGCTATGCTTATGCAGCAGTCGCCTATGAGACAGCTCCTTCTCTGAGTCTTGAACTTTATTACAGTATTCAATAGATTGATAGTATAATATTTTGTAATTGTGCAGAATGAATTTGGACCACAATGTTAATTTAAATTCTTGGTTTTATTCTTTGTAGACTTTCAAACTGCAGTATTACTGAAGAAGGATATAAAACTCTGGCTTCAGCTCTGAGATCAAACCCTTCACACCTGATGGAGCTGGATCTCACAGGAAATGATCCTGGACAATCAGGATTGAAGGAGCTCAATGATTTACTACAGGATCCAAACTGTCAACTGAAGACACTGAGGTGAGTGTTTTTAAAACAATGTTCAATTGTCATAAACCAATTTTAGCTGAAACCGTCAAAGATGGTTAGAAAAGATTTGCATTTATTACAACCCCTTTCACAAGCGTATGAACACATTTTTTATGGCATATACAGATGGTGGACAACCAGAATGAGACTTTTACGGCGGCAAAATTGGGATGTGTATTTGCTGCCTTTTACCGCTGAGTGGCGCTGTAATCACAGACTTTGAAAAATGTCAGTTTATTCTCTTTATGACGTAATCTGCCGCGGCAGTAATCTGAGTTGAGGTCACAGATAAATTCAAGATAAATATTGTGGTTAAACGAATTCAAATTCATTAAATTTAAACAAAGTAGACACACGTTAACATTGTGTGCCCAGTTTTTCTATAATTTAGAAAGGCTATGTCAATAGGTTACTTGTCATTTACTTCGTGTTATTTTAATGTGTTTGTAGATTTATTAACTGAAACATAACAGTGAAATAAATTAAAATAATTTACCGTAAAATTAAAACATTTTCAGGACTTGCAGTTACTAACCGATGTTAGTCGGTTTAAGCATTCTTTGTTATATTCAGAATTAAATAGGCTTACATGTTGTTATGATTATAAATTGAATTCTTTAATAAATAATCAACCACAATGCCTATTACTGCCGCAGCAAAAATAAACCAGTCGAATTTCAAAGTCGTTCGCGAAATGACTAGCCTACTATACCGGGTGGCGCAAGTGACAGGGCAAAACAGCAGCAACTGCGGCATTTTAAAAGGTAAGTTTCCTATCTGTTTATTTAAAAAAAAATTAAAAAAAAAAACATGGCGCAAGATATTGTAAAAAAAAACAAAAAAAAAAAAACTTTTTTCATTATTTGAACAAAAATGAGAAAATAGTAGACCTAGGCTACTCAGACGATAGCTCTGTGGTCAATGCATTAACAACAGCCTCGCAGAGCTTCAAACGATCTGAGATCGAATCTCAGTGTAGCCGACAGTGTTTGTTTTTCCGTTCTTGATGCTTAAATATGCATCTGTTTATTAAAGTCAATCATCTTGTTTAATTATCAATTGTACATTACAACATGAATTTGCTACATTCCAGTTGAGCCGCTGCAAAGACGACACATCTGCATGAAGGAAGACTGTCAGCCGATTGCACCAGAAAATGAAGATGATGAAGCTCGTCTTTAATCTGCTAAATTATTTTTTTTGTGTGTGTGAATCATTCACGAGATTGAGATGAGTGACAGTGATACCCGGCCATAGCAACGGAAGACATTTTTCAAAATAGATCGAACAAATCAGAAAAATACTTTCAATACAGTATTGCTTTCAAGTAAAAAATAAACAATGAAAATGTAAAAGAAAAAGAAAATTAATTAAGTTTGAAAACCCATCGCACATTTCAAGGTATGAATAAAGTGTCGGGACAGTTTATTTATTTAAACAGGGTTGCATCGATAGAGTTTATTCCCTTTGTGATGCAAAATAAGAAACACAGAATCTTATTCTTGCAACATTTTAAATTTCTATTGTCAAAGAAATTGCAGTTAAATTAAAAAATTAAAACGGTACAAAACGAAAAAAGTTAAAAGCAACATAAATTAAGAACAGGCGTTTTTCTTTGCCTCTCTCGCGCTGGATATTTTTTTAGTAAGTTTGGTCTCCCTCACTGCGCGCGGCGGTTCTTTCTCGAAATTAAGCATTTCAGCGTAAAAAAAAACACCATACAGCTGATAATACTGTATATGTCGCTGTGTGTCATCCACACAAATCACGAAAGAAAAAAACTGTAACAAATAGCTTTTGTTCCTTCAAAGATACTACATGCCTTGCTGAATTCACCTTGTAAAACGAGGTGGGTCGCGAATTAAAGAGCTCTGTATCTGCTAAATTGAAATTGTGTGTGGAAAACCTTTAAATACAATCAATAAAACTACAATATATAATTTAATAAGTTATAGGGCCTACTGTACATAGGCTATGGACTTTTGGAGATTTTGAGATTAATCCTTAAAATAATTTTGCCTATGCCTGCTCATCAGGCTGGCTCCGACACTCTCCATATGAAAGACTGAACATTAACACCTCTGTCCTGCACCCCCACAATAAAGCATTTAAAGCAGATAAAACTATTGCCTTCTCCAAACCCCCCACAGGCTAGCTGAGTTTGCAAAACAAAGAGTTTGCCACTCGTCGTGGTGTGCCAAAACACTTAACCCTCAGAGGTCGGAGATCACGCCGGCGTGATCTGCTCGCTTTTTTCCTTATGAGTTGAATTGAGACCCCAAATACTCTTTTGACTTTGATTTTATAAAACAAGTTTCATACATCAATCGATTCTGTTAAATGTGTATTATTTTTGTGTATACTCACAATAAAAACAAAATGTTGTGCTTTTTGCCAAATAAAGAAAAATAATCACGAAGCGAGTTCTGCCTTCTCTCTGTCCGTGTAGTCCATTCTGAAACGCGTCCGAAAATGAATCATAACTCAGCGAATACTTCTCACACAGGCACGTGAGATATGTCTTTATGAAGCTTGAAATCTCCTCTTTTAAATGAAGTAATTTATATAAAAAACAAATGTTTTTAACTCATGTAATCCCTTTGAAAGCAAGGAGAGGTACCGTTTTTCCTTCTCCCTTCATTATCTCTAAATGAGCTGCAGCCGCCCCGCCCCCGGCGCGATTCACATGTAAATAGTTTACCTGATCTAGTATGCATCGCATACGCCCCCCGATCAATGCCATAAAAACACAGTTTGTTCATCAGACTTCAGACTGATAGTTCATCGCGTTTTGAGTATGACAGGCTTCTCCAGTAATAAAGACTCCCTTCAGATGATTCTGGACAGCGAGGAAGAATGCACCTTTTCCTCAGAGGACGAACGACAGCATTTTGAAGAGCGAATTCCGCCGAGAACACAATTTCAGAGTAAGTTTTATTTAAAAGTCTTTTGTCTTTTATTTTTCGTGTTCGCATTTATGAGGAAAAAACAATATTACGTGACAGTTCTCCATTATGGACGCGAGCGCTCTAAAAAAAGCACTAAAAGACTTTCAAACTTTCACAGAGACCTCAAAACAGAAAGTACAAATCCTTTCTTTAAAACGAATTTCGTTTTGTATCAATTGTATCTTAATTTTAATAATTTTTTCATTAACAAATTTCCTGGATTTAAAGTAAATATAGGCTAGCAATCACAACATAAGGTGCTTGAACTGGAGATCATCATGAACCAGACCGTAGCCTATACTCGCCTCACATGTCTAAAAAATGTGAAATATATTTACAGAAAGCTGGTTCTAAACAAACCATCCAAAACACTAGCCTACTGCGAAGATCGCGAGTCAATAGCCTATCGTCAACTTCATCTTTGCCAGAAGTTAAATTTAAATCGCGTGTGTGAATGAATGATGATGTTTTAGCAAACTGAATTGCTACTGAGATGAGTAAAAATCGACTGAAATATGAATACATAGATAAAATGTAGGCCTATAATCTTTTTTTTTTTTTACAAAGAAAGAGTACACTTGAAATATTGTTGAAATTGTAATTATTGTTGTAATTGTAACCTTTTTAATAAAATAGCAAAACATATTTACAAGATAGATGTAAGCAAAATCTTAAATGGTCAATATAAGTCTTCTAAATATATCTGTTGTTCTTGTATTGTGGCTCAGTCAGTTTCACACCTGAGTGAATGGCTCATCATTATGCAAAGTGGGTGGGACACTGTAATCTAAGGTGTAAACTACTCCTCCCCCTCGCATATTGGCTTTCCAAGCAAAACCTGTTTTACATCAATTTAAATCAATGTATGGTTTTATGTGAACGATAAAGCAAGACTATTTTCACATAATTTTGAAGAAAAAACACTAGGCGAGGACATCCATTTGTCAAAAGTCTTATTGACACATATTTACTATGTGTTTTGTGGCCTTATTTCAGAATTTTTATTTTTTATTTTTTTCAATAACCACGCATAAACATTATTCTCTCAAAAATGAAAACATGTACATACACATGGCTCACATATTATGGTAGCCCTGTTTGTGCTTTATAGAGTGAATTTACACCTTTGCCATTAATATGTTTATAAGCAACTGAAAAAAGCACAAATGTCAGGGCATGTCAGAACATCTCAAGGGCCCCAAAAACAGCCCAGACCCCAGAGGGTTAAATATAAATTTCAATATTTCATTCAAAACAATCGCTTTGTGACATTTTGAAAAGCCGTGGATGGATTAGGGAACCATGAACGCAACAGAATACTGGTTCTGATTTTATTGTTTGTCGTTTAAATATATATATATATAGCGAACACACACTGGAACGTTAGGCCATGTCGCAACGTGTGAATCGTGGCCGAGTGGTTGAACTTACGTTATGACTTTACTTCTGTAGCCTATAATAATTCCAATCGTAATTTCAAAAGCAGTTCTGTTAAAAAAATTATATATATATATATATATATATATATATATATATATATATATATATATATATATATATATATATATATATATATATATAATTTTTTTAACAGAACTATATATATATATATATATATATATATATATATATATATATATATATATATATATATATATATATATATATATATATATATATATAATTTTTTTAACAGAACTGCTTTTGAAATTACGATTGGAATTATTATAGGCTACAGAAGTAAAGTCATTGTATACTATTTGTTCCTTAGTGTAAAATGGAAATGCATGGTGATTTTATTTTGTAAATAGGCTATAAGCAAAAAAAAACTATGTTTTAGAACTAGACAAATCTCTCTGCATCAACAATAGACTATAAAATGCATTAATAGGCTAATATAAAAATATCAGTAGTCCAAGTTAGTTCGGGATTCGAACCCGTGTCATCTAAATGATCGTAACGTAAGTTCAACCACTCGGCCACGATTCACACGTTGTGACATGGCCTAACGTTCCAGTGTGTGTTCGCTCACACGAGCGAGAAGCGCTCTTCATTCAAATGAACGCGCCGCCGCGTTTGTCGAACACTATTCAACATGCCAGAATAAAACCTGGCTTTAGAACAATGCATAGCGCCACTCGTCGTGGTGTGCCAAAAAAATTACAATAATTTAGTTTAATTTATTTCAGTGTTTGAGTTAAAAAAATCCTCTACAAATTAAATTAACACAAAGTCGGCTATAAGAGTCCTTTATAGGCTACGTAAAAAAGCAAAGGGCTTACAGTCTTAACATTTAGGCTACTTTGCTTAAATTCGATACATTTATTTTCAGTAGGGCCTAATAAATTTGTAGGGATGTAATTTCAGTATGCTTTACCAACGCAATGTATTCAATTAAAGTTCCAAGAGGTCTGGTCTCTATATTTCCTTCCCAGCTGACACTAATATGCAAGTGCACAGCAAAAATAACAACTTGTGCTTGCTGCGAACGCAAGTTATTTAAGGTGTCTCAACTGTACACAGTCTACCCTACAGTGTGAATTCGTTACAAGGTTTCATTTAATTAAATTAATGTGCAGCAATTTGTACAAATAGAGTCTAGGCCTACTATACTGTTGTAGCCATTAAATAATCTCATTTAGTAGCATATTTGTTAAAATATTATAATGTTATTTTTTTCCATCTATGTTGAATATGAAAAGTGAACAGCACGAGTAAGATAGGATGCATTATATCGAGAGATGGATATGGAGTGGGTCAGACATGATTTTGACCACTTCATTAAGTTTCGTTTAGTAGAAAACCTTTCTTTAAAGTGAATTTCGTTTTCTATAAATTGTATCTTAATTTTAATCAATTTTTCATCAAATAATTGCCTGGATTTAATAAGTAAGAGAAGCAAATATAACAGACACTAATCATGGAGGTGCCCGCGCGGTCACTTGCATTGCACGTCAGCTGGAGCGCATCTCATCCTCCTAACTTAACGAAACTCAGCGTATGCCTCACACAGACATGATAAATACATCAAATACACAAAGCTTGAAATGTCTTCAAACGAAAAAATTCAAAACGAAAAGAAAAAGGCTACTCTCTGATTATGTCTTTATGTGCATTTCTCTCTAGGTGCGTTCACTACAAATATGACGATCGTCAACTTGATCTTTGCAGTCGACACTGTCAGAAAACACTGGTTTATTGATAAAAATCAATGCACGCATCACCGGATTTACAAATGCACATCTTGCTTGTTGCACGCACACATATGTCGAAAAAACGAAATATTATGTTGAAATAACATTATTATTAATAATACATCTTTTAGAATATTTGATTAAATGCTGATTGTTGCGCTTGTTCAATTTAATAAAATTAAAACTTTGTGATAATTAAAATAATTGAAAATTAAATATTTAGTGGCCAAGTTTTGCTAATTTATTATATAGGCTATTATATGCCTATTGCCTATATTAAGTAGGTCATATTAAGACAAGGCATATATTAAGTTATTTTAGCTGTTATGAGAAAAATAAATCTAATGAAATCTAAAATCTAAATCTAATAAATCTAAAAAAAAAATTCTAACGCCAATTCAACATGCCAGAATAAAACCTGATTTTTGAACAATGCGTAACGCCACTCGGCCTGTTGTGCCAAAACACTACATTTTAAACTTCAATGTTTAATTCAAAACAATCTCAAAACGCGTTGTGACATTTTTTAAAGCAGTAGCCTAGCCTATATGGGCATTGAAACCAGGATCTTAACTAAAACGCGTTCCGCGTAATCTCTCAAAAATTATGCCACACTACTCCATGTATTTTTTTTTAAGGACTGCTTTTGAAATCACTATAAATTACTATGCAATTGTATCGCTCACGAGAGCTCTTCATTTATCTAATTCCTCAATAGAATAGTAAAAATATTCAGCGTCATTGCTCCTAATATCGTCTCTATTTTTTAACTTTTGATTCTATTTTTTCAGTTCTAAAATTGATTCTATCTTTGGTTCTATTCTGTTGTAGCCTAATAGGCCTATTTATATATATGAAAAATATGCCTATTAGGCTTAGGGTTTTATATTTAACCCACTTACATTTTAAAAAATACGGCAATTGCTGCTGTTTTGCACAATGTCCCTTTGCGCCACCTGGCGGTCATTTCGGGAACGACTTTGAAATGCGGCTGGTTTATTTTCGCCGCGGTAATTTCGCCGCGGCGGCTGGCGCGGCGGTAATAGGCATTCTGGTTGTCCACCATCTGTAATGTCAATGTATTTCCTCTTTCTCCAGGTTTTTGGGTCCTGCTGCAGATGAAGCCTGTCAGTATGTGATTGGAATTGAGGGTAAAAACCCATTATTCCTGAGAGAGCTGAATCTGAGCGACCATAAACTAGGAGACTCACAAGTGAATCAGATCTCTGCTCTACTTCAGGATAAACACTGTAAACTCAACAAACTGATGTGACTATTTTGTTCATTTCTTATTTTACATTACTTAAGTGACCAACATATATTAACCCTCTGTTATCACTTAATATTGGCAACAAGCGCATTGTGTTTACAGTTTCTCCCTCATGTTCATCATTTTAGGCTGCGTAATTGTGGTCTAACAGAGGAAAGCTGTTCAGCTCTCGCTACAGTCCTGAGATCAAACTCCAGTCTGAAAGAGCTTGACATGAGCAACAATAATCTGCAGGATTCAGGAGTGAAGAAACTCGAGGGCGGATTAGAAAATACAAACTGCACACTGGAGAAACTCAGGTGAGTTCAATGAACCATTGTTTGATAATAATATTATCAAAATATTATCAAACAATATTATTGTTTGAGAATAATATTGTTCTCTTTTGTTCAAAGTTAGAATGACTGTAGTAAACAAAACAAAAAATGAAAATACATGTTTCTGTCAACACCCCGTCACCACCACCCCTCTGAACAGAAGAGAAACAATTGTTTGATTTTAATACCATAAAATCCTCTTTTGTTAACATTATAAATATTAAAATGCATTTGACATCTTTACAATTTAAAACCAATTTTAATTTATATTAATTGGATCATTTTTTTATATATTTTTTAAAATCCTTTTTCTAGACTTTCATACTGCAGTATCACAGAAGAAGGATATAAAGATCTGGCTTCAGCTCTGAGATCAAACCCTTCACACCTGATAGAGCTGGATCTCACAGGAAATGATCCTGGACAATCAGGAGTGAAGGAGCTCATTGATTTACTACAGGATCAGAACTGTCAACTGAAGACACTGAGGTGAGTTTTCTTAAAATTAAAGTTCAATGGTTTTAAAACATTTTTAGTTGAAACTGAAGTTGAAAATTGCCAATAAGTCTTTGACAAACTTGTGAAAAAAAGTCGTATAGCAGGTAATGTTAATGTACTTATTCTCTCTCCAGGTTTATGGGTCCTGATGCAGATGAAGCCTGTCAGTATGTGAGAGGAATTGTGGGTAAAAACCCGTTACTCCTGAGAGAGCTGAATCTGAGTGAACATGAACTAGGAGACACAGGAGTGAATCAGATCGCTGCTCTACTGTTGGATAAACACTGTAAACTCAACACACTCCAGTGAGTGTTTTGTTCATTATTATTATTATTATTATTATTATTATTATACATTTAAAGTATCTTAAATAACTCAAGTGACCAAAACACAATATTCTTTAGTCATCACTGAATATTGGTATCAAGTACTTTGTGTTTGTAAGTTCTCCTTCTCATGTTCATCATTTTAGGCTGCGTATTTGTGGTCTAACAGAGGAAAGCTGTTCAGCTCTCGCTACAGTCCTGAGATCAAACTCCAGTCTGAAAGAGCTTGACATGAGTAACAATAATCTGCAGGATTCAGGAGTGAAGAAACTCCAGAAAGGATTAGAAAATACAAACTGCACACTGGAGAAACTCATGTGAGTTTAATGAACCATTGTTTAATTTTAGTAATATTGTTCTCTTTTGTTCAAATTTAAAATAACTGTAGAACTGTGCACTAAGGAAAATGAAAAGAAATTATTCTGTTCAATTCACATTTATTTGTATAGCGCTTTTCTCAATACACATCATTTCAAAGCAGCTTTACAGAAATTGCATGAGTCCATATTACAATTTAGAGTTTTCTGATATCGGAGCTTATTGTCTAAATATTTCAGAAATGTACATATACAAACTCACAGTTCTCTCTATGTTCACCCGCTGTAAAAGCAGAAAATCATTACTTTATAAAACTGGTATAAAGAAGAAATCGAGGATTAAGAATCAAATTGTCAGAGCTCCATACTCAAACCGTGCGGCAGCAACAACACAAAGTGACGTAATGAAACTGGGTGACGTAACGAAACCCGCCTGTCACCAGACCAGAACGTCTCTGATCAGAAGAGAGAGTAAACAACAGAAGAGAGAGTAAATTAAAGGGTTACTTCAGGATTTAGCATTAAGCTTTGTATTAGTAGAAAACCTGTAGTATTTTCGAATTACCATGCTTTCCCCCCTCATATCCCCCTGAGACGAGAGATTTATGTATTTTTTGTCTGGAAAAAATCCTCCGATGACGCAAAAATCGTCATTTTGCGTCATCGGAGGATTTTCTGTCCAGAGGCTAAAGACTACAGCCAGTAGATGGCGTTGTTCCGCATGTTTTCAACCCGCCCATACAGGGTGGGATCTCACTCACAGAATGTACACAGTATCAGCCGTCTTTCTTTGGAAGCTAAGCTAGCATGCTCTTGTTCTGTGGAGAAAGCTGAATAATAGGAGAAAGCTGAGTAAGTAGGGGTTACCATCCTCCTTTTCCCTGACTTGTCCGGCGGGCGAGACTGTTAAAAATGTCCGGGATTCGGCTTTTGCGTTCTGCGGTCGCCATTCATTGTTTACATGCTCACCTCTCGTTTCAATCTAACTGAATTAATTCCGATCGGTGAATCTGACTGTAGTGTTTACATGAACGCTAAAAAAGTGATCGGTTGATGTGCGTTTTAACATTGCTAAGAAAATTCCCGCTCCTCCGTGAGAGATGCGAGACCCGGCGCGTCTCAGTAATGAAGCCACCGGCCTCGCGCCGTTCTCCCGCGGCCGTCAGCCTCGTCCTGCTCGCCACAGTAAACATGATGAATGGCGACTGTAGAACGCAAAAGCCGAATCCCGGACATTTTGGGTCTCTAAATCCCTGGCAAACTCATCACTTACTTAGGCTAGCCTTGTTGTTTTCAACTGTGCTCTCTAACCGGTAGGCGTGGCCTCCTAAGGCAGCGAAGCAAGTGCATTCTGGGAGTTGTTGTCTTTCATCCACATAAGCCAAAAATACATTTTCTGGCTTTTCTCAGTCTAGAAAGCTCCAAATTCAAAAATTTCTCCACATTTCTTCTACTTAAATGACCTATTTTAAATACACATTCATCTTCCCAGAGGTGAAGTATCCCTTTAAGTGAAATTTGAGGTTTTATAACAGTGTTCACTAATATTATTTTTATGATAGATTTACCTCTTTTCAAAACCTCTTTTCTATAGACTTTCCAACTGCAGTATCACAGAAGAAGGTTATAAAGGCCTGGCTTCAGCTCTGAGATCAAACCCTTCACACCTGATAGAGCTGGATCTCACAGGAAATGATCCTGGACAGTCAGGAGTGAAGGAGCTCATTGATTTACTACAGGATCCAAACTGTCAACTGAAGAAACTGAGGTGAGTGTTATTGAAGTAAATAATGTTCAGTAGTCTTAAAGGTCCCGTTCTTCGTGATCCCATGTTTCAAGCTTTAGTTAGTGTGTAATGTTGTTGTTAGAGTATAAATAATATCTGTAAAATTATAAAGCTCAAAGTTCAATGCCAAGCGAGATATTTTATTTAACAGAAGACGCCTACAGTGAACGGTTGATTTGGACTACATCCCTCTACTTCCTTCTTTAATGACGTCACTAGAACCGTTTCTTGACTAACCTCCGCCCACAGGAATACACAAAAAAGGAATACACGTTTGTCGCCATGTCGTCGAGACGCTGTTATTTTCATCCCGAGTCAAATCACCTTTGTTTTGACCCGCCCTAATCGAGTTCACAGCCATAGATGAGAATGTCTCCTCGTTGTAGGTGTTGTGTGGCTGGATGTATAAATCCACATAGCTCTCTCTCTATTTACTCCCGAAATCTGAGGCAGGAATTATTTTGTTTTTAAAGAAAATGCTCCCTCAACTCTACCGAAATTCGTTTATGTACTTGCGCACTTCTTATAACTTAATGTGTTTACTCAGCTCTTACGGTGATTTTCTGAAGTAAAACTGACGCTTCATCTTTTGTGTGATGTACAAAAAACTTTATTAAACTCATCAGTATGTTTGATCATCATTCGGACCTGATCCGAAACAGCAGACTTGTAGGCTATTAATAATGGATACATACAAGCAGATGACAAATACGTTATAACCGTAATTAAACTACTAAACTATACCTGTTCCATCTACAGCACTCTGACTCTGTAGGCATTATTGTCCGACTCGAAATGAACACCTTACTGAGAGTTTCTGATATTATCATCATTTCCGTGAGATGAAATTGTCATGAGAGACTGAGCGCGAGCTCGTGAGGCTTCGCCCCCTGTGCCGTGCAGCAGCAGCTTATTTGCATGTAAAGGGCACACACTAAAACAGCGCGTTTTTCTGAACCCCAAAAAATGACAATTTAAACATTCTGTAAAAAATTATGTGTTGGATATTTTGAGCTAAAACTTCACATACACACTCTGGGGACATCAGAGACTCATTTTACATCTTGTGAAAAGGGGCATAATACGGGACCTTTAAGCCCGTTTTAGATGAAATATAAATAAACTGTCAAAAAAATACTCTTATAAAAGTTTAAAAATGATTACAAGCTGTTTCACAAGCTTGTGAAAATAAAATATATCAATGTATTTCCACTGTCTCCAGGTTTTTGGGTCCTGCTTCAGATGAAGCCTGTCAGTATGTGAGAGGAATTGTGGGTAAAAACCCGTTACTCCTGAGAGAGCTGAATCTGAGTGAACGTGAACTAGGAGACACAGGAGTGAATCAGATCTCTGCTTTTCTGCAGGATAAACACTGTCAACTCAACTTACTTCAGTGAGTATTTTTAGTTTTGTTTTTATTAAACATTTAAATATCTTAAATGAATCAGATGACCCAGATCAGTTCTCAGGAATCACCTAATAGTGGCATCAAGTATTTTATGTTTGTAAATTCTCCTCCTGTTGTTCATTTTAGGCTGCGTGATTGTGGTCTAACAGAGGAAAGCTGTTCAGCTCTCGCTACAGTCCTGAGATCAAACTCCAGTCTGAAAGAGCTTGACATGAGCAACAATAATCTGCGGGATTCAGGAGTGAAGAAACTCCAGATTGCATTAGAAAATACAAACTGCACACTGGAGAAACTCAGGTGAGTGGTCTTAATAATATTGTTCTCTTGTGTTCAAAGTTAAAATTACTGTAGTAAACTAAAGAAAATGAAAAGACATGTTTTTGTCACCAGATCAGACCTTCTCTGACCAGAAGAGAAAATAAAGTGTATTTAAGGTTTTACGAAATAAAACACGGTCACTAATATAAATATTATAAGAGATTTTGTTATTTAAAAACTTTTTTCTGTAGACTTTCATACTGCAGTATCACAGAGGAAGGATATAAAGTTCTGGCTTCAGCTCTGAGATCAAACCCTTCACACCTGATAGAGCTGGATCTCACAGGAAATGATCCTGGACAATCAGGAGTGAAGGAGCTCAATGATTTACTACAGGATCCAAACTGTCACCTGAAGACACTGAGGTGAGTGTTTTTTTAAATATTGTTCAATTGTCTTAAACCAATTTTAGCTGAAACTGTCAAATATGTTTATAAAAGCTTTGCGCTTATTAACAGCCCTTTCACAAGTTTGTGAAAATAAAATGTATGGCAGGTAATGTAAATGTATTTCCTCTTTCTCCAGGTTTTTGGGTCCTGATGCAGATGAAGCATGTCAGTATGTGAGAGGAATTGTGGGTAAAAACCCGTTACTCCTGAGAGAGCTGAATCTGAGTGAACATGAACTAGGAGACACACAAGTGAATCAGATCGCTGCTCTACTGTTGGATAAACACTGTAAACTCAACACACTCCAGTGAGTATTTTTTTCATTATTATTATTATTATTATTATTATACATAGACACCACAGTCAAACCAGTAAACATATATAAAAAGAAATAACAATGACAGTGTGGCGAGCACGACGAGGGTTGGAGAGAGCGGCACGAGGCCGGTGGCGTGATTACTGATGACGAGCAACACCTGCGTGACGCACCGGTCTCGTATCTCTCACGGAGGAGCGGAAGCCTAAAGGGGGAGCGACGACAGTAGAAGTACGAGACCGGTGCGTCACACAGATGTCTCTCATCAGTAATCACGCCACCAGCCTCGTGCTGCTCTCTCCAACTCTCGTCGTGCTCGCCACACTGTCATTGTTATTTATTTTTATATATGTTTACTGGTGTGCTTGATCATTATACGATCTGATCACTGTTGGTACAACTGATTTATTGCACCTTTCTGTTCTCATTCTCTGTTGTAAAATTCTACCAGTTGACCTATTACTTCTCATAAATTTATGATGGAGAGGGTGAGTGGGGTCATTGAGGATTTGGTCAGTCTTTTTTAAGCTAAGATCATTATACATCTGAGCTGCCGACACCTGGTCAAGTCCGATGATCTTACTGGCCATCTTGATCATGCACTGCAGTCTCTTTTGGTCCTTAACATGCATGTTACCACACACACAGATAAGGCCAAAGGACAGAACACTCTGGAGGAGACTTTTATAAAACATTACAAGAATGTGTCTGTCTAATCTAAAATTATATAGTTCCTAAGGAAGTACATCCGCTGGTGCATTTTCTTAGCTTTATTTAGTTCACATTCATTAAAAGTTAGTTCAAGAATCAATTTTAAAGTACATTGTATGTATAATTTCTCCCTCTCATGTTCATCATTTTAGGCTGCGTAATTGTGGTCTAACAGAGGAAAGCTGTTCATCTCTCGCTACAGTCCTGAGATCAAACTCCAGTCTGAAAGAGCTTGACATGAGCAACAATAATCTGCAGGATTCAGGAGTGAAGAAACTCCAGATCGCATTAGAAAATACAAACTGCACACTGGAGAGACTCAGGTGAGTTTAATGAACCATTGTTTGGTTTTAATAATATTGTTCACTTTTATCCAAAGGTAAAATGACTGACCAGACCAGACCTTCTCTGACCAGAAGAGAAAATAAATAGTGTAATTTAAGGTTTTACGATGTAAAACACGTTCACCTATATTCATTTTATAATAGATTTGTTTTTTCCCAAAAATCTTTGCTGTAGACTTTCATACTGCAGTATCACAGAAGAAGGTTATAAAGCTCTGGCTTCAGCTCTGAGATCAAACCCTTCACACCTGATAGAGCTGTATCTCACAGGAAATGATCCTGGACAATCAGGAGTGAAGGAGCTCGATGATTTGCTACAGGATCGAAACTGTCATCTGAAGACACTGAGGTGGGACATGATGAAATAATACAAAAAAAAAAAAAATGCATGTGAATTATTTTATGTTGCCCTTTGTCACAACGTGAAGGCTGAGGTTTTTTTCAACCAGTGGGGATTTCTTTAAGACTGCAAGGGAAGTTTGGCTTCCCCTATAATTTAAAAAAATTAATGGTCAAATATGTACTATTGTGTAAACATTTTATTGACTAAAAATGCGTTAGAAAACGTTCATCTCAAAGACGAGTTCGTTCACAATCAGTTACATATAGCCGGTCGGCTGACTCAATTTCCATCTCTTACAATCACGTAGCGTGACAGTGCATTTCCCTGTTGAAGCCCAGCGTCCATTGACTTCAATGGGGCTGCTTTGAACAAGACGGTCATTGGATAAATGCTGCGATTATGTCCTGCCCACGGACGCTCTGCGTCTCTGGAGGTGAATGAGGAGTGGGCTGGCCTGAACTCCGGGCTTCTGCGTGATGATTGGTGGGTCTGTCGAAAGATTGCATCTCCTTTTGATTGACAGTGATTTCATAAAATAAAAAGTCGCTGATGCTGAAGCTATTCGAGCTCAGTCCCATCGCAGATTTTGCAAGTGTAGTCGAAAGATAAACTGATGCAACCTATTTCTTGGTATTTGTTTGTCGAAATTGCTAGCCAATTTTCATAATACATTTCACACAATTATACATTTATTATATTATTTTTTTTTTTTATAATAATTGCCTACAACATTCTAAAATCTGCCAGTTTAATGTGACATGTAAGCTATATGTATCTTTTCTTTTGCAACGATTATTTTTCCAGTTATAGACCAGCGCTCAAGCACTGACTAGAATCCAGCGCTGACAAGAATCAGCATTCACGTGCTCAAAAATGTGTTTCACGCTGACAACAATCCGTTGGTGGCTAGAATCACTCCTTCAAACTATCTGTTCTGGCTTTCTCAAAACAACTTAAAGTTATTCTCGACAAATATTTTAATACATGCAGCAGAGGAATGGAAAAAGTATTGACTTAAGAACCACTTATATTTTCAAATATTTTCAATAAATCATGTTCCTATTCATTCTGGCGACAAATTTTAAAATTAATTAAACTATATTCTATTTAAAAGGTAAAACTTTTACATTTTTGGCTGCTGTTAATTAAATTTTGAATGTCGAACATGTAACCGTTGCATTTTTTTGCTGCTCCTGGCTGATTGGCTGCTATTTGTGATAAGCCACAAAATTACCATTGCTGTTGCATTGTAACCGTTGCATTTCGTTAAGACTGATGTACACTGATATATAGGCTAAATGGTACTTCAGATGACTTTAATTGCTTTCTGGGAAACTATGATAATATTTCCACTGTTCAGTCAAATCAAAGGGTCCTGGATAATGAATGGTCGCTGGTCCAAAAAAGGTTGAGAACTACTGATCTAGTGGAAATAAACATTATAGACAGAAAGCTTTGAGGGAATACTCAAGTAACTCAGCATAATCTTATTAAAATTCAAGGGGTAAGTATTTTGTACATGTTAAGCATGTGCAGTTAAAACACTCTTATAAAACGTAACTCTTCAATCAGCTTTAAGTAGTAACACTGTTTTGTGTATGGGTCTTTCTAGGTAGCTGCCTTACTCCACCTGGTCCAAAACTCATTTGCCAGAAACTGAACTCTCTTCCATCTTTTCTTAAGACAGAGATCCTCCCTTACAAACTCGCCAGTAGGTGGTGCATTGATAGTGGACTTGTTTATTATTTGGAATCAATGGTTCTGGACCCTCAAGATCATTGATGTGTTCTGAGGTCAATGGTTGACTATTTACGATCGCCTTTACTTCATACATACACATTTTAACAGTCCAAAGCAGTCCACACCAGTATAAGAAAGTGGAAGGGTAGCTTCCATCCTTTCTGGTGGCAGGTCAGCTGTCCTCTGCTCCTGATTGGATTTCCTTAGCTTCCTTAACTTAATGCATTTGTAGATAAAAGATGACACTTCACTACTACATCCCAAAATCCCAATACCATTGGAGCGGATTTCATTGATGGTCATGCCACAACCTTTATTTTGCACCTTTTCACGGGATAGATGAGATACATGATACCCTTTTGGAAGAATGGCCAGATGCTTGACATGAGGGTGAAGCTCTGCCTGTCTTAATTTTCCTCCCATACCATGGTCCTTGATAAATTGTCTTAACTTGTACAGCTTGTTGAACTGATTAGAATTAACTTCCCTTGTCTCAGAGACTTGATTTTATCACTGAACACTTCTTCTTGGACTGTACGGATTAAAGGCATTGTGGATTAGTTGGATATTTCTACCTAACCAGCACTTTCTTGCACAACGTTTGAGTCTTGCTATGGCTTTCACTGCCCTATTCCATTCCGAAAACTTTGGCAGGCGAACTGAGATCTCTCTTCCTTTGCCTTGGTTGTAAGAACTTGTACCCTTTTGAGCTCGAGGTCTCCATCATTAATCTCGCCTTTCTTAAAGGAGAACTCCGGTCAATTTTAACATTGAGCTCATTTTTTTGTACATTTGGAGTGCTGTCAATAGAGAACAACGACAAAAATCGGTGTTGCCTACACCGAGTTATTCTATTTTTAAAATTTGCACCCTGTTGACTTCAATAGGGCAAGTACTAAACCTGCTTTTAGCCTCTTAACATCCTTGATGTGTCATTACAAGTGCACAGAAAATGTGAGTGATTCCTTCTGAGTGAACACGAGTGGATCTGACTGCAGTAGATGTAAAAGATATGTATAAAAATTGTTATTTCAGCCAGCGCAAATACCTGTTTACATCCTGTTTTTCGGTTGAAGTCCAAAGTAGTCGATTGCCTAGTTCACGCGCTTAGGTTTAGTAACCTATGATCACGCGCGTGAACTCGGCAATCAACTACTTTGGACTTCAACCGAAAAACAGGATGTAAACAGGTATTTGCGCTGGCTGAAATAACATAATTTTTATACATATCTTTTACATCTACTGCAGTCAGATCCACTCGTGTTCACTCAGAAGGAATCACTCACATTTTCTGTGCACTTGTAATGACACATCAAGGATGTTAAGAGGCTAAAAGCAGGTTTAGTACTTGCCCTATTGAAGTCAACAGGGTGCAAATTTTAAAAATAGAATAACTCGGTGTAGGCAACACCGATTTTTGTAGTTGTTCTCTGTATTGACAGCACTCCAAATGTACAATAAAATGAGCTCAATGTTAAAATTGACCGGAGTTCTCCTTTAAGGGCCGTACACACCGGGACGAATATCGGTGCACGTTATTCGCTAGCGTTTTTCAACGCGTTTTTTGTGTTCACACCCAATCGATTTTCGCTGACGATGAGCCGAGTGAACATGCACATTCATTCACTGACATTAGATGGTGCTTAATGTAAAACAGAAATACCCCGGTTTTGTAGTCGCTGTCGCGTTTGTCATATAGTTCTTTATGTTCCGACACCAACGAGACCAGCAGCTCTACATTCACCTTGCCTTGCATCTTCCTCGTCTTATTTCTTCCCGGCAGTGTAGACACTTCTGTTTATATACTGTCTATGTACTTGGCGTATATCTTCTTCGCCGTACGTATGTGTGCTCGGCAAGACCGTTTTGTGTTTGAGCGCCCCCAAGTTGTGTTTTACTGTAACTTCAGAAGCTCCAGACACGTAAGCAAAAGCGCCAATCTCATTGGTTGGATAGTTTTTGACGCGGCGCGTCAAACCAAAAAACTAACCCGAGGCTTTTTTAAAAAAATGACGCTTTTACGCGTGGCGTTTTTCGCGTCGGTGTGCACACTCACATTGGCGCCCTTTGTTTAGTCACGAGGCGTTAGACGTCGCCGAATATCGCGCACGAAATTCGTCCCGGTGTGAACAGGCCTTTAAAGTCCTCCATAGGGAGGGTTCTCTTTGCCATAAGAATCTTGGACCAGTAAATCAGTTCGATCCCATGAGTTCCTTTACAGTGAGCCTACAAGAGGCATGGTCAGCATGGTTTTGATATAATGCAACATACAGTATGTCCATTGACTAGGTTCAGTGCTTGTTCTGATCTGCTGCATTCGATTGACTACAAATGCATGTTACCATCTTGCATCATTGTTAATATAACTAAACCTTGGAGTTTGTCCAGTAGTATTCATGAATGGCATCTAATTCTAGTAATATTTTGAGTAAATCACCAGTTATTGTACTGACCACTGCAGCGGATAGCTCCAGGTGGGGGATTGCAGTTACCTCTGTTGGGGCAACCCTAGCTTTACCCATAACAAGATTGTAGTAGACTTCTCCAGACCTGGGGCCTCATTTATAAAACTTTGCGTAGGATTTGCGTCAGAAGTGGCGTACGGATGAAACATAGGACGTGCGAACGCACAGAAATATTCGGATTTATAAAACCGTGCGCACGCACATCCTACGCAGTTTTCCCTTAATAAATCACAATCAATTCTAAATATAGCGCAGCTTTTGCGGCTTTATGTCACGCCCATAGTTGCCCATAAATAGTCCGTGAAACGCCCAAAAGTTAATATTAATCGACGATGAATATTAACTTTTGGGCGTTTCACGGACTATTTATGGGCAACTATGTGCGTGATCGATTGCGAAATCATGGCAAACACAGAGAGGAAAACCAAGAAACATAACTTCACTCAATGTGAAGTAGAAATTATCGTTGGCGAGGTGGAAAAGAGAAGTAAAATGTTGTTTGGAGGGCACAGTGTGGGCATTACTAATGCCAAAAAGGCACTTGAGTGGCAAAAGGTTGCAGACGCCGATAATGCTGCAGCCTCACAACCTCGGACCGTGGCCGAAATAAAAAAGAAATGGTCGGACATCAAAGTCGTCGGACAAAAAAAAAAAGAGTCTAGCGCTCCATCGCCAGAGTGTGTCTGCCACGGGTGGAGGAAAAGGGATACGGGAGCGTTTTATTACCATCCATTTGATTGCGTCTGACAAGCTACGAGGATGAATTGCATAACATGCCAATATTATTGCAGAACATATTTCACTTTTCTTTTTGCAAATATGTGTTAATTTGCATTTCTGCTGTAATTTTCGTTTGATTTTGTTTGTTTTAGACTGCAGATCGATCAAACGGGTGTTCGTGGCTGTTAATTGTAAGACTTGCTTTGTGAAGTCTTCGTGTTATTTATGAGAGGCAGAATTGACATTTCTTTTACACAACGGTCTACAGTTTCACACACTTTCACATGTTTCTTCATCTGCCGACGGTGTCGCCATTTCTCATTTCACCCGTTTTTGTGCGTACGCCTGGGTCAGAGTATGCGAGAAGGACCGCACATTTTCCCGTCAAGTTTGCTTTTTATAAATACCAATTATTACGTAGAGAGCTGCGTACGCCTTCTTTTGTGCGTACGCAACGTTTATAAATGAGGCCCCAGGTCACTGTCCTGAGGTATGGACATACTCCATAACCTGACACAGTGGCATCAGTGAAATTCTGTAAATTTCAACTGGCCCAAGTGAAAAGCTGTAAATTTAATTTTATAATTTACAGAATTTCACTTGGGCCAATTGAAAAATTTAGATGTTATTGGTCACTTGAAATTTTTGATTTGGGAGGGTTAGAATTTTTTTACAGTGCATCTGATTGTGACACATTCTTTGTAGTTTATTTATTTATTTATTTTTTTCAAATAGAATGGAGTGACAAATCCAAGAGGATCAAAAGTGGAATCAATTGTAGACAGATCTTTTCACTTTTAGTGATTTTAGTAATTTTCCTTTACTAGTAACTAGCACTTAGGTTTACTTTAGGTTCACCTAAATAACAGATCAAGTCAGTCGCACCTTCAGTACATTCCTCCTTTGGAATTGTGGTGATCACCTTCTTGCTGTTGGTGATGAATTTGTGCTAATCTTCCCAGTACTGCTGAGATCCCTGGCTTCCTTTACAAGCTGGGTTGCCTCTGTTCACACTTGCCAAGCCATCGTCAACATCAAAATTAGGTTGTATGATCTTCACTGTGCCTTGATTAGACTTACCATCACCTTGTGGATCCAAGGTATTTGAGCCTGAAGTTCTCAAATCCAGTCGAGGAAGCTGCTCTGAAAAAGTGGAATTTTTTATTTTCATAAACTGATAGTGGGGCTTCCATGTTACCTACTTCCTACCATAGGAACCTGAGGTTTTCTCGATCCTTTAGGGAAATATAAAACTGGTGGAACATACTCTCCACATCACACCTAATGAATACCTGTCCTTTTCTGAAATGACACAAGGGTATTTGTGAGATCAGGCCCAATCAGTAGATGCTCATTCAGAGAAGTATTCTGAAATCTTGCAGGGCAAAGACGATGCTAGGGATTTGAGTCAGTGTTCTGCACAAGGTTTGTTTTTTGGCAAGTCTGGTCTTTCACCCTTAAAGAGCAATGGCATCTGATAGTGCTCATCTTGTAATTGCTTAATGCCTCCGTTTAACTTTACCAAAACCTCAGGTGTTGTAAGGTCGGGAATTCCTCATTATTCCTTTAAACAAAGTCTGGCTGAAAAACTTTTACTATCTCTGCTGGAGTGATTATCTCCTCAACCATGTCCTTGCATACAAAGTAGACTTCAGACTTGAGTTTGTGAGATGGTTCACCAGCTGGTAGAACTTGTTTCATTGTAATCCTATTAATCACAGCAATTTAGTTTTTGTAGTGGTTGTGTTTGATGAAACCCAAAACAGATCTTTGTGCAAACAGCTGATCTTCATTACCACTGAGAACATCTCTGGGGATTAAGCCTTGTGCTTCACAACCTTGAACTGCTCGCTGAATGCCAGGACACTGTCTCGGCTCCTCAGCATAAACCTTAAATGCCTGCCTGTATGTATGAAGGAGTGGCAGGCCATGCAAATTCCACTGGACAATTCTCATTGGCCTTTTCTTTACTACTCAGAGGTGATTGGGGCTCCCAAGTGAGACCAAGTCTCCCAAGTCTTTGCCCCCCCCTTCAGGGAATGAGGGTTACTATAGTAAACTTCCTTTCATATAGGATTACTGTTGTATCAACACAGACATCAGTAAAGTAAAACTAAACACAGATCATGTTCCCTATTAGTGGATGACCAATCCAGCGCTTGGTGAATTTTGCTCCATAACGATAGGAAGAGCCAGCTTCAAAAGATCAATTAGTGAAGTCACTATGAATGCTTAGCTGTCACAAGCAAGTCCCTATGCTAAATTTCTCATCTCCTGCTTAAAAGCTAGAAAGATCTTGAGACACTAATTTCACTGTCCATTTTTGAGAATCATGATCTAGTGAACTTGTGTCTTTGCTTTGTGGGGCGTCTCTGGTTCCTTTTTTGTAGTTTAATGCTTATTTTCTTTGATTTAATTGTGACTGTTTTCAAAAAATTACTTATTTTTATATTTAACGTAAAACTGTTAAAAGTAACTAGAATGTGTTATTACAAACAATCTTAACATGTTTTGTAATGCAATGCACACTGAATTGGATCCTGCTTTAAATTCCCTTCCGCAGGTTTTTAGGTCCTGCTGCAAATGAAGCCTGCCAGTATGTGAGAGAAATTGAGGGTAAAAACCCGTTACTCCTGAGAGAGCTGAATCTGAGTTTAAATAAACTAGGAGACACAAGAGTGAATCAGATCGCTGCTCTGCTGCAGGATAAACATTGTCAACTCAACACATTCAAGTGAGTATCTTACATAATTTAACAGGTTACATGACTACTAGTAATGGTACAGTAGTTAGACCCCAAGCAACATTTTAAAAATACAACAACCATTCATTTTTAGTTTTTCAATTACAGGTTAAAAAAGGAAAAAGTTAAGTATGTTACTATGTTACAATGTTAAGTATGTACAAGAAGTAACTATACAAGAAGTTGATCGACTAACGTCTTTTAATGGTGGCCAAAACCTCTACTGAAGTAAAACGATTGAATTAAGTTCAAGAGGAGGCATTCCAAGGGGTTATTAAAGTATCTTTGATTGTGTACGTGTGAATGCGGCAAATCTCAGATATTTCACCAATTACCTCTGTTTTGATGACTCGAACTGACGAAATTGTATCGTGAGACCTTGCGAGAGAGATTCAAGGACCTCAAAGTGATATAGCTTCCTGATCTAGGCCGGTAAAATATAATTAAAGAGTTAAAAAAGAATAATCAAATATTCGTTCACTTTTAATGATACCCAGACATCATTAAATCTTTTTCATTTATGGAGTCGGATGGAAATAACGAGTCAATACATGTAAGAAAATTTATTTTATTTAATCTTGTTGTGTTGCGGAAAAGGAAAGACAAGTAATACGCAGAGAAACCTTCCCCATATTATTGGAAACCCTTATTGGACCAATAGACGGGCTTAGAACTGTAAACACTGAGTCAAACAAAAAAAAACTTTCAGCTGGTAAAATACATTACTGTTAAATTTAGTTTATGTGCAAATACAGGTTTTTTTTTTTTTTTTTTTTTTTTTTACTGTAACATTCTAACAGTGTGCTATCTTGTAGTGCAAGGTGTAATTTTTTTTCCGAAAACAAATGGCTTTCAATAAATTACAGTCATGGACCATTAGTATTTTAGGGAAAGCCAAAGCTGACTCAATAATAAAAACTAAATACAAACAATAAATATATGAAGAAATGTTAAAAAGTAAATAAATAAATGAGTATTTATTTACACTTTATACTTTTATTTCCTTATTTATATAATATATAATATAATATAAATATAATTGTATTTTTTCAACATTTATTTATATTCACTTTTATTTATTTCCTCTTATGTATGTATATATTTATTTATTTCTACATTTATTTGCTACACACCCTTTCATTAGCACAAAGAGGAAGCAATTTAGCAATAAATAAATGTAAAAAAAAATATATATAAATAAATGCATATATGCATAAATAAATATGGAAATCAATTAATTATGCAATTACACATAAATTAGGTAATAAAAGTATAAATTCTCATTTATTTTTGTTTTTTACATTTCTTCTTATATTTATTTATGTATTCATTTATTATTATTTAGTCAGCCTTGGCTTTCCATAGTTTTTGTGGTGAATTTGTAAAAAAAAATAAAAAAAAATTAAATAGACAAAATACAGGAATACATTTTCTGATTATATTTTGAAGAAAATAAAATAAAAATCATGAATGAAAGAATCTAACGCTTTAAACTTAAGCTATAATACAAATGTACGTGTTTTTTGTGACGCTGGGTTGCACCGTTTTCATTCAGGAGACTTTTTTTTTCATATATGCACACATGCACACACCACTTGCCAAAGAGTCTCATCAAAAATCACCCCAATCGCCTCTTCTGCTGTGTTACTCCTCCTTCGCCATGTGTTTGTTTGTTTCTTTTTTTATGCAATCCAAAACTCCCTAAAGTGCTGCACTCCATATATTTCCATTCAACTCCTTCCTTCCCGCTCTCCTGGAAAGCAGACGTCATTTGGTGATGGAAAGCAAGAAATTATTGTAATAAGCAAAACATTGTCAAAAAAGCACATATTGTCTACTGTCAGAAGCAATTCGCATTCTTTTGACTGTGAAAACTGTGGAAGAGTTACGGTAGCATGAATACAGCTTGGTTAGATGGGTGTGCTATTTAACTGGTCAGGTTTCTATCAACATAACTCCATCTTTTTCACATTTTAGCATTCATATAGTGATTAAAGTTTTAGCAATTCATGGTTCATCTCTTTCATCTTTGTGAAGATCTCTATCAGTTTTTGTGGAAAAGTGAATACCTTTGTAATACCTTTAGAATGACAAATTACTGTCAGACATGACAAACTAATTTTCCAAAACCTTAAGTGGTCTGACCTATTTTCTTTCTCTTTTTGTCTTCAGTCTGTGGAATTGTAGTATAACAGAGAAACAGTGTCTCATCCTGACTTCAGCTCTGAAATCAAACCCATCGCACCTGAAAGGGGTGGACCTCAGTGGGAATCAAATTAAAAACACAGGAGTGAAACACTTATGTGACACACTTAAGGATTCACACTGTACACTGGAGAGATTGAGGTCAGTAGCATTCACATACAAGATTTAAAATGATTTTTCAAAAAGAAAAACACTCAATATTTCATGAGGAGTTTGCAATAATATTTTGTGGTCTGGTGGAAAAAGATGATGTCTCTATTCTGTCCTTGTACTTTTAAATCATTTGATTTCTTGTTTTTATCCTTAAAATGGAAAAAGATTCATTAATTTATTACTTATTTGACTTGGGGGTCCTTCATCCAGCAAGAAATGTCTCTCAGGCGGATCGAGGTGCGAGCAGCTACAGTCAGATCATCTGGTTGGAATGAGAGGCAGAGTTTTGTGTCATCAGCATAGCAGTGATAGGAAAAACCTTGTTTCTGAATGATTCTAGTGATGATATGTAGATGGAGAAGAGAAGTGGTCCAAGTACTGAGCCCTGAGGCACCACACTAGCTAGATGTTGCGACTACACCTCACCCCTCCTGAAAGACCTACCTGAGACGTAAGACCTGAACCATTGGAGTGCGGTTCCTGAGATGCCCTTCATCATGAGGGTTGACAGGAGGAACTGGTGGTTAACTGTGTCAAAAGCAGCAGACAGATCCAGTAAGACGAATACTCATTTGGAAGCTGCTCTTGCCAGTCTCAGAGCCTCAGTAACCGAGAGCAGGGCAGTCTCTGTTGAGTGTCCACCTTTGAAAAAAGACTGGTTGTTGTCCATGAGGTTGTTCTGTGTAATAAAGATAGAGACTTGGTTGAACACGACTTGTTCAAGTGTCTTAGCAATGAATGGAAGTGGTGATATCCGAGTCTGTTCAAATGCTTTGGGAAAGGTACCAGTGTGAAGAGAGGTGTGATGATGTGAATGAGTGTGGGTACAACTGAAGAAGAAATGGCTTGAAGGAGATAAGTGGGTATAGGTTCAAGTGGACAGGTATTAGGTGGATTGGAAAGGATGAGATTGAAAGGTATCAATTTAGTCACTTATTGAAAGTTCTGTTTGCAGGTTTTAACACATTTTACACAAGATTGTTTGAGATTAAAGCTTCTTTGTGTTTCTATCAAGATTGGTGAATCATGACAAATTCAAGATTTTACTCAAAATTAGAGCAAATGGCTTATTTTACCCATAAAAAAAAAAACGCAACTGTGATCCAGGGCTGTAACCAGAGTTTGAAAATGTCTGACATCTGTTCCACTAGAATTACATCTATAAATACAAACCAATCACTAAACCTCATTTAACTTTCCGTAATGTTATCTAATGTATATGATATTAGGCTGGATGACGATAATGTTGTCTTCTGAGTCACATCCTGAAACATTAATGTTACATAAGTGCATTGAATCGTGCTCTAAATAATGTCACTATTGTGTTTTAGATCTGCTTTAAAGCAGAATCTGAATTGTCTCCATAGTTGAGATTCCATAATTGATTCTATTATTTTCTTGTTTATCAGTAAGCTGTTTTGACACAATCTTTATTATAAAAAGCACCATAGAAATAAAGGTGATTTGACTTGATTTTAAACTAAAATAATTTTTGTGACTTTAAATGAATAGTTTTCTTCTGTCTTATTTTATGCTCTCTTTCTAATGCTCTTTTGCTCTGTTTCCTTTTAGATTGAGCTGCTGTGATATGACAGATGAAGGTTGTTCTGCTGTGACTTCAGCTCTGAAATCAAACCCATCACACCTGAGAGAACTGGACCTGAGCGGGAATAAACTAGGAGACTCTGGAGTGAAAAACCTCAGTGATCTACTGATGAACCCACAATGCAAGCTGGAGAAACTACAGTTAGTAACATTATACTGTAGAGCAGATTCAGTGTGTATTTACTCACACTTGATCTTAACATGGATCTGAACTATTATCTTTTCTCTTTTTGTCTTCAGTCTGTATGAATGCAGTATCACAGAGACTCAGTGTCTCAGTCTGACTTCAGCTCTAAAATCAAACCCATCTTACCTTAAAGAGCTGGACCTCAATAGCAATGAAATAACAAACACAGGAGTGAATCACTTATGTCACGCACTGAAGGATTCACACTGTAGATTGGAGGGTTTGAGGTCAGTGACATTCACATAGAAGAAGAAAAAAGTTTTGTTATTTAAATGAAACAGAATGAAACGGATGCTTTTTCTTGTTTCTCTAAATGTAGGTTAAGAGGCTGTAGAATGACAGATGAAGGTTGTTCTGCTGTGACTTCAGCACTGAAATCAAACCCATCACACCTGAGAGAGCTGAACCTTAGTGAGAATGAACTAGGAGACTCTGGAGTGAAAAACCTCAGTGATCTACTGATGAACACACAGTGCAAGCTGGAGAAACTACAGTTAGTATCATTATACTGTTAAGGCGATACTGTTTGATTTAAGTTTACTCTTTAGTTTATTTTAAGACAACAGACTCAAATTACATAATTTATTGCGCTTCTGGTGGCATTTCCTCAGTAAAAGAAGGATTGAAATATCCTGTTAGCAAATTAGCTATTGGCTAATTGTTCAGCATGTGTATCAGTATAAAGAACATTAAAAGCATTTGAAACTTGGTGGCTATAAAATAACTAAATAGCATGGTTTCATATGCTGAAATCTGACACTTTTGGTGTAAAACGAGATAGAAGTGACAAGTCCAAAAAATAATGTAACATGATGCATTTAACTTTCTGCCTTCAGTCTGTTTGAATGCAGTATTACAGAGAAACAGTGTATCAGTCTTGCTTCAGCTCTGAAATTAAACCCATCACACCTGAGAGAACTGGATCTCAGTGGGAATCAAATTAGAAACACAGGAGTGAATCACTTATGTGATGTACTGAAGGATTCACACTGTAAACTGGAGAGATTGAGGTCAGTAACATCATAATGC
Source organism: Scardinius erythrophthalmus (assembly GCF_964197995.2). Classification (NCBI taxonomy): domain Eukaryota; kingdom Metazoa; phylum Chordata; class Actinopteri; order Cypriniformes; family Leuciscidae; genus Scardinius; species Scardinius erythrophthalmus. The sequence continues at coordinate 14,928,199 of NC_138234.1, forward strand.
TTTATCACAGTTTAAATCGGTCCAATTTCATACTATATATTATTATTATTATTATTATTATTATTTTTTTTTTTTTACAATTATTCATTATGATTTGTTTTGTGATTCTGTCTTCTTGTTTGTCTCTTTCTAGTCTAAAAAGCTGTGGCATTACCGATGTTTCTTCTTTAACTCAGTCTTTGACAAACAAAAAAGCACTGCAGTTTTTACATGAACTTGATCTGAAAAACAATACTATAAGAGGCTCAAAGCAGCTCAGAGATGTGATACGTAACTCAAACTGTACACTGAGGTGAGTAAATTTCACTTTTTGGTATTAAAGAGAGCTTCATTTACCTTTGATACATTCACAACTAAATGTGGAAAAGAAATTCTCATTAAAGCATTAGTTCACTTTAAAATAAACGGAAAAAGGATAATACAGGCCTTCCGAAGCAAATTCATGTTTTTTTGTGAGAAAATGATCTATTTTAAAAATGTTATAAAGTAACATATCTAGCTTCCGCCAGACCGCCTTCCATATTCAACTTACGAAGAAAGTGTTACTCCTTTCGCAGTTCAAAATGCTTATGCTACCTCCAACGTCATAAGTCAGTTACGTTTTTTTTCGTAAGTTGAAAAAGGAAAGCTGGCTGGCGGAAGCTAGATTCTTTACTTAATATTGTGCTAAATATGGATATTTGTCTTACACAAAAGCATCGTCTCGCTTCAGAAGGCCTTTATTAACCCCCCAGATACATGTGGAGTCCGTTAATGATGGATGGATGCACTTTTTTTAGCTTCAAAATGGTGTGCCCCAATGGCAGTATCATTATAAAGCTGGGAAGCATGAGGATGTTTATTAATACTTATACTACTCAGACTGTGTTTATCAGAAAGAAGAAAGTCATAAACACCTAGTATGGCTTGAGAGTGAGTAAATCATGGGGTAATTTTCATTTTAAAGTGATCTAATCCTTTAAGCTTTATTGACAGAGTTTTGACAGAAAAAAGTGAAGTTCAAAACCTTTTTTTCACTTCGACAAGCAACATGTCATATTACTTTATAGTTAGCCTACTTTACTTTCACTTATTTACTTAGTCCAACACAAAATACAGCTGCAAGCAGCGATGACGGGTCTAAGCCCTGTTGCCACCGCCACCACGAAGGCTTTAGGAAGACTGTGCACGACTGGCAATATGCATTTAAACTGGGTGAATGGAAAAGGATTATGTCGAGATATGAGACTCTTCCTGTTTCTCGTTTTGGTCATTAATTTAATTCCTCACCATGGCAGCATCATTCGAGATATCCAATATCTGTTCTCAGTGTTGCATCATCAATATCTTGGCATCATGTTTGGAAAGATTGGTGCTAATCGTAAGAATTCCCCACGAGAAGTAATTAAAATACAGAGCCTGATTTAAAAAAAAAATCCACATTTACGGACAAGAAAGTTAGCCACCTTGAAGAGAACAATATATGAACCGAGTTTGGTGACTGTAGACTTTCGTCAAAAGTTGCCCCTCCTCCACACCTTTTTCTAAGTTTTGGCCTGTGTCTACTGGCCGACAACTATATGACATGTATATAAAATTTTAATGCAATTTGAAGCATGCCAAGTGCCTTATGTACACCCTAAAAGAACATTAAAGTTTTATGCGTTTAACAGTATTTAAGATATCAAGAATCCTTTTGCAGGTCTACATCTGCCGTGTCTTGACAGTATTCTGACGAAGTTTGAAGTGAAAATAAAAATAGTGACACTTCCTTCTGCCAGTTGGTGGCACTATAACTTTGACTCACAGTCACATCAATGGTATCACCCTCCTACAACAAACAGTCTGCTAAAGTTTCATGAAAATCAGTCAATGTTTGCAGAAGTTATAACACACTTCCTGTTTCCATTTTTCTTCCACAAATACGTTGCCTCGCCATGGCCAAAATGTTAGAGATATCAAAAATCTGCTCGCAATTTAGCATCCTTATTGTCTTGACATCATTATGTTGAAAAAGGTTGGTGTGAATTCTATTATGGCTTTTGGAGCAGCAGTTAAAAAATGAGAGCTTGCTTAAAACAATCCACGGTCCCTATGAGATCTATAACTGTATAAAGTTTGGTTACTGTAGGTGAAAAGGGGCGCTGCAGAGCACAATAATATTTTATTTATTGTCATTGCAATGATAAAACGAGATTACATTAGAGCATCAAGAGACAGTGCAATTTCATGAAGTGCAAGAGATCAACAATAGCGTATTTGTAAACAGGGCAAAGCAATTCACAACAAGAAAAATACGAGGCAAGGACTCACTAGTGTATATTGGTGTATAGTTGTGTGTGCTGCAGCAATGCAAAGTCCAGTACACAGTTATTGCAATTGTTGAATAGTATGCATAATAGATGGATTAAGTGAGATCTACAATAGCACATTTTGTAAACAGGGCATAGAAACATATAACAAACAATAAAAAAGGGTATATGAGGTGGAGAGTCTCTAGTAACCAGGGAAATTTGTATAATTGTGTGTGTTGCATCAATGCAAAGTCCAGTTCACAGTCATTGGATAATATTAAGTGAGTAGATTAAGTGAGTGGAGGGTGGAGAAGGGAATGGTGCTTATTCAGCAGTCTAACTGCCTGGGGGTAGAGGCTGTTGGCCATTCTGGTGGTTCTGGCTCGAAGAGAGCTGTACCTCCTGCCCGATGGTAGCAGGCGGAACAAGCAGTGTGCTGGATGGGACTGGTCTCTCATGATGCTGTGTGTCCTACGCATACAGCGGGAGGTGTACACAGATGAGATCTCCGGGAGGACAGTCCCAATGATTTTGCCTACAGTTTTCACCACCCTCTGAATCAACTGCTGTTCAGCTATAGTGCAGCTAGAAAACCACACTGACAGCCCATAAGTCAGCACACTTTGAATTGCACTGTTGTAAAAATGTATCATGAGCCTCTTGGGGAGTTTTGCTCTTTTCAGCTTCCTCAGGTAAAACAGCCAGCTGTTAGGCCTTCCCTACAGCTGAAGTTATGTTATTGCCCCAGGACAGATCCTCCGACACAGTGAGACCCAGAAATTTTAAGTTGTTCACCCTCTCACCTGCCTCCCCATTAATGTTAAGGGGTGAGTGACCAGGGTGGTTTGATTTACGAAAGTCAACAATGATTTCTTTCGTCTTTTTGATGCTAAGTACCAGGTTATGCTTTTTACACCACTCTGCCAGTAGTTCAGTCTCCTCCTTGTATGCGGTCTCATTGTTTGTTATGAGGCCGAGCACGGTTGTGTCGTCAGCAAATTGAATGATGTAATTGGTGGGCAAGGAGGCAGAACAGTCATGTGTGTAAAGTGTGTAGAGTAGTGGACTGAGCACGCAACCCTGAGGGGCACCAGTGTTGATGGATATGGTATTAGAAATGTGCTCGCCTACTTTCACACATTGAGAGCGGTTCAGTCCAATATCCAGTTGCATAGTGACTTGCTCAGTCCAAGGTTACCCAGTTTCAGCAGAAGTGTATTTGGCCGTATTGTATTAAAAGCTGATCTAAAGTCGATGAAAAGCAGCCATGCAGCACTCAAGCACAGAAAACTATAAATAAATATATATATTTATATCTTATATTTTATAAATGTGTGTGTGCAAACAAAAAGTCAGTAACTAATGTGAATTTCATCTTAGTTTAATGTTACATTTAATTAGTTTTTTTTTTTTTTCAATTTAATTAATATAACTTATTTACAATTCTTTATTTTCTCTTCTGATTCCTCCTTACAGAATAGACAGTGAAGAGGCTTCAGTGGGAGCTGCTTCAAAACGGACTGGTGGACGGTTTAAATCCTTGTTTAAATAGGAACCTTTGAAATGAATGGTGAGGAGAAGAGCCTTACTATAGTAGTGTATATGTGTGATGATGTGACGTCTGTAACCAGAATCTAAAATGTTTATTAAATATTGAAATATTAACTCTGAGAAAATCAGCACAAAAAAATCAAATCAGTGTTTATAACAGTTTTAAAGGGACTGTGTGTAACTTTTTAGGTATTTTATTATCTAAAATCAATATTTTTATTAATAAATATGCCCTCAATGATGTACAAATACCTATGCCAATGATCAGACTAATCCTCATAAATGAAGAATTTATTATCTTTATATACATGGGACGGGTAGGTCCACGGAGGCTTCCGTGTAGTTCCGCCATCTTTAAAAACTATAATAGCAGAGAGGGACAAAAAGTACTAGGCCAACACGTTTCCACAACGCGTTTTGTTCAGAGCCAGGCGTCAAGTGACTGAAGTCAGCAGAAGCGGAGGAGCAGAGAGAGGCGCTTGTCACTGCCCCAGCAAGTTTAAAAGGCTGCACTGTACGGTTATTTATACACCGTTCATTCATACATACATATGAGTCACAGGATAAGGAGTCCTCGTTTATAGTCCAAAATAGACCATAAAAGGAAACGTGACACCGGAGATTACAAAAACAAGGGTTAATGTCGGGATAGCTAATGCAGGAGAAAGCTTTTAAAAGAGATGCTGAAGTTTCCTGCTTTCTTCTCGACAGGTAAGTCAATGTTACGGTCTTAATTACAAGGTTTTTTTTTTTCTTTGCTTTGTTTTGTACTTTATCATATAGACAGAAGAACATTTATAGTAAAAGTTAAACAGGCTCTTTGATGAATAACAGCTATTGAGTAAAGTAACGTTAGAGAAGGCTCTGATGATGATGATATCTAACAATGCACGTACTTCAAAAAATATAACGAGTAAAGAAGGCATTACTACTAATTACCATAGTTAATGTTTTTCACAGCCAGTAATTCATACTGTAACATTCTTTTTTCGTTGTTTCAAGTTTCAGTTTGTTTTAAATAACAAACCTGTTCACCCGAAGAAAAACTCGAAGTGCTATTATAAGACATCCGGTCATAGCTTTTTGGTACATAACAGCAACCGTAGATGCAACGCGCATTTGAAAAAGTGAGGCGCTGGAGAGCATTATTCGTTTGAATGCAAAATATAATTTCACCACTAGATGGGAGAAATTCCTACTTACAGTCCCTTTAACGCTTTAAGATTAAAAAAATAAAATAATTCTTATATACATACATTTGCACAAAACTGCAGGTATTACTAAGTTTAATGGATTCATACATGCATTAATGTATGAATGTAATAATCCATACAGGTTATAAGAGCTTCAGACTTTATTTTGAATTAAATGAAGCAATATTATAAATGCATGTGCAGCAGGAGTGATGTTGAATGGTTATTGTTGATATAAATGATGATTTTGTTTTATTCATAGGTGCAGCAGTGAAGAGAAGAGAGTCAGTAGTCAGAGGAAAAAAAATTCTGAGTCCATAGTTTATACCAAATTGCTTTTTATACTTTTTGCATTATTTAATCCCGCGTCCCAGTCAACAGCTCATCCATATCCTAGATGAACATTTGTTTAAAAATAGATTTTTAAAGGATTTCTGCTTTTATCTTCTCTGCCATCCTTATTTGTCTTTGACTAAAACTGTTTTACTCACAATCAGCCCTTTGGGTTTTGTACATAATTTAATCATTTATTTAATATGAAGCAAAAAATGTCAAATGTGAGCAAAGAGAAATTTGATCTCAGGTCAGTTGTACTTGGTTTTGATTTATTTGACAGCTTCAGTACGAGTTTGAACTGACTGAATCATGTGTCATGTATTTGTGCACCGCTGAAGTTCTTGACAACTATCTGAGAAATAAACATTAATAGTCATAAACACATTAGCATAAGGATATAAAATCTCATATAATTTTTTTATATTGATATAATGCTGCATCTCAAACTACATCACCCTTCTAACAGAATGTAAAATGTATCTGCAGTTTCTGAAAATTTTTGATACTGCTTATGGAATAAGCAGTCTTTTTTTGTAAATACAGCTGTGTTGCTTAAAACAGTCCTGTTACTGTATACATTTAATAATTCCCTGTTTCCTCCATTCCTTTTTACTTCTGTTTGATGTTTAATGTCTTTGTATGGATTTTTTTTTTTCTGAAAGCTGAATTAAAAAAGAGGGAGAAAAAAAGATTACACAGAGAATTTGTTTTTGTTTTTTTTGTTTTTTTTGGTTGGTGCGGAACCGTTGAAAAACACACATTTGACCAGGGACGTGCAGCTAGTTGCTCAGGGGCAGGGGATCAAATGTAAAAAAGGGGCATATATATATATATATATATATATATATATATATATATATGCTCATCAAGTTTGCATTTATTTGATAAAAAATACAGAAAAAAACTAGCCTGGAAATCCAGACCTAAATCTGAAGGATTAATGGTCTGGGATCGACTAATGAAAATCGGCCAGCTCGAGGGGCGGCACCAAGCATGCATTTGAAAATCTCACTGCACGCAATTGGATAACACTACGACCAATCACAACAATAAACCCCATACGCTTAGGTACCAGGGGAGCTAACTGGTAGATTAGACTCTTGCCATATCCGGTTGGCAAAACAGCAAAAACGTCCTTCTTGCAAAGGAAGGATTCAAGCGCCATCTTTTGTTCCTCTTTTAGATAAAAAGCCAAGTCTTAACTCGTTCATTGTAGCGGCCAAAGCCGTTTCAAACAACTGGTGTTCATCCATAGCCATCTTGCAATGTGTACTTATGACTTTGACGTCACAGCGCTGTCGTCATCTGTTTAGCTCGCCTCTGGCCCGCCTATATCAGATAACTCGATGTGATTGTTGCAGCTCGGATACAAGGGCATATTTAATGAGCATCATTGCTCAACACAAGAATAAACCATAGACAGTAAAAGAAATGGACACAGCGACCCCATAGACTTCAACGGAGACAAGTGAAGTCAATTAGAAGCACTCACTTCCTGATGGCTGATCATACTGCGCAGACTCAAACTGAGTTTGACGATGTAGATGTGACATGAGCAACCCGTCTGACAGTTGTAATTTTCTAGTAGCTGTGCCAAGAGAAATCTGAATCGCCTTCCAAATCTTGCAGACACTACCTGTGAGCATGTGCAGCCTCTGTGTTGCCAGATCCACCTATTATACGTCTTTTGGACTCGTTTTTCCCATTTATTGTGACACTTTAGGACGTTAATAAAGTGGAAAGTTGAATGTTAGGGCTAGTGATATATTAATTTTCTTTTCCAAAACACAAGCTTTTTTTTTTTTTCTCATTATTATTATTTTTTTGTTTTTTTTTAATGTTTTTCGTGGCATTAATAAAAAGAAGAAGCTTAGACAAACTGTAATTGCTGACAGGAAGATACCAAATTCGGTAAGACAAACGCAATGATCATGATTATCTGTAAGAAATGTAGGCTACAACACTATCAAAAACAATAGCATAATACAGATCTGTATCATTATTCTAACGTTATTTGTAACTTGTTACGAAATAAAAAGTCTCTCACCTAAACAAAACGTACTTTCCTGTCCCGTCAGTCTCGTTGCGCGTCCTCTTCAATTACACGCGCAAATGCGGCAGAGCGCTTTATGTCACTTTATTATAAATAAAGCGCAAAAGAAACTACAAGCATGATGCAACAACATCGTAGTTGATGTCAATTTGTAAGTCATGAAATTACCAAAAAGTGCCAATAAATTCCGCAACTTACTTCATGTTTGGAATGATTTACATGCAGGTTTATGTTCATTCAATTTTCATTCTATTCATCAGGATCAGTGGTCATGTTCATTAACAGCTCATGTTAGTATTGTGTATTTACCATGGTTACTGTTGTTTCCTTAACCCAAAAATGCCACTTATTTTCACTGTGTTTTTGCACTATATTTCTAAATGATTGTGGTCTGACATACCAACTTATTTGTATTTACAAAAACTATTTTGGAACTGCTATTTAATAGCCTTATACTTTATTCATCATCAGTAGGCCTATGTGTCATATTCTTATACAGTATATATATATATATATACATATTATATATATATATATATATATATATATATATATATATATATATATATATATATATATATATATATATATATATATCACTAATTGTTTGGCATACTAAAACACCAGTGATAATGTAATGTAGACAAACTCTATATCATAACTAAAAAATAAGTTTGAGCCCCCTTTAATGTCCAGGTACAAGTCAATGTTTTTTCTTTTTGCACAGTTCATGGGTTGAAGCCCGTTGAAGCTCTTAATTTTAAGCTCTCAAAGAGCACCAGATTGATGCATTTAGCCTTAAAATGTACAAAATTTTCTTACGGGGGAGCATGCCCCCGAACCCCCCTAGAGGGACAGAGGTCCACCCATCATAGTTTTACAAAATCCTATGGGAAAGAACGATCATTTATGAAATTTACTCCAGCATAGTATAACAAAGTTACTTTTAAGTCAGTAAACTAAAACTGTTAATGCAAAATTCAAATATCCTTCGACAAACTATACATTTGGCCTGCCTAAGGGGGGCCTACAAAACATTGTGCCCAGGGGCCTCCGAATTCTTAATCCGGCCCTGCACCTCACCCCGGACCTCACTAATTTTCAAACCCTGGTTACGGCCATGCCTGTGAGTAGGAGCTGTCCATGATCTAGGAGCAGAAGCAACTCAGATGTAAAGTTATTCGCTGTCAAAGTGATGCCCAAATGAATGGGAGTCAATGGAATGCTAACAGCATATGGCTTGTTAGCCAATGGATGCCCCCGTAGAAGGTACACTTTCCGGATGCTGGACTACCCCCTTGAACAGAAATGATTAGTTTGAGTCTTCGGGAGTTCGGGTTCGGCTCGTCCGGGTCCTCTGTGTCTTTCGTTCTTCCTGTCAGTCCCATAGAGACTATGCTGTCACTACCGGAAAGAGAAATGATTAGTTCATCTAGTCTTCAGGTGATTTAGGGTTAAAACCAACACATACATACCATTGCGAATTTATACCATGCCATTTGCCTTTGCAGCTGTCCGTCTCCTCCGTTTACTTCTCCTCAAACAATAATGGGCTGACTGAGTCCGAAAGGCCCTTTTGGTCTTTTCAGCTGAAAAAAGAGAAAAGAAAATATCATTATGTATAATATAGGATTATTTAAAGGAAAAAGTACCGATTTACCTTGCAAATATTGGATTTTACATTATTATGCATTAAAAGCATGGTAAGTGTTGTGGTTAATATGCATTTACAACAAATATCACTTTAAAACTATCAATACTGAGGTAAAAGCATGGTCAGTTTTATGGTTACTGTCCTTTTACCATACCTATCACAGTAAAACTAATGTTACTGTGGTAAAAACGTGGTAAGTGTTGTTTTTACTGTGTTTCTACTACAAATACCACTTTGGAACTAATTGCTGTACTTTAAACCTGATATGAATATGATTAACTGATTGAAGGTCTAGGCCTATAGCACGTCACATGACAGACAGTGTTTAATCACCCTGTTTTGAATTAGAAAGCAATAAAACTTCGGTTCACGAATCTCTTTGCTAGTTTGTTTTGGTTCCTTGCAGAGTAGTAAGAAGAGGGTATGTAGTGAACTTTTATAATTACTGCCGCAAATTTCTATACAATAAGTTACAATAAGTTAAATAGGGCAAAACCAGTGAACAATACAATAGGCTTTAGTGCATTATATTCCAAGACATTTAACTTTATTAATTAAAGAAATACTTTTAGATACTTTACCTTGTATGTATCTGATGTGAACTTTCCATCTTAATTTACTATCAATAGTTATCCCAAGAATTTAATTTCTGACACTATTTCTAATGCAACACCACCAATTCTTAACGTCTTTTTTCGACGTCTACCGCACATCTAATGTTGACGTCTGTGGGACCTCCGTGTAAGGGTTATTTATAGTCCAAATGTGGTCGTTTGTGTATGTCTTCTCAACACCAAAGGAATCAAAAAGCATCATTTAATTCAAAAAAAGTAAATTTTATTTTATTTGAAAGAGTAAAACAGTGTAAAACACAAATGCCAATACAATGAGCAATATAATTTGTTAAGAAACAGAATCACAGAGTTTGATTATTGATCTGTGATTCAACATGTGCAAACCACCTCCGTCATTTCAGAATTCTGTAAGAAACACAAACACAAAAGGTCAAAGGAGAAAAACAAACCTGATGTTTCAGATGCAAAAACTTTCTAGAGCTCAAAGTGAATAAATGACAGAAATTTGCTGCAAATTAATCGCTAGATATTACGGGTTATGAGTCAGTGTTTCTCACACTGAATGATGTGATATAATCTCAGTATTGTTTTCCTCTGTGAACATGCACTCATGGATGTCTGACAATATCATTGCTTTTTGGAGTTTTCAGTTTTAAAAACATCTATACATAGGCTATAGAGGCTACACTAGTTCTGCTGTACACTTACTCTCGCGGAACAGATAAGAATATGCATATTTATTTTACTTTTCAGTGTTAAAGGTCCCATATTGTACACCTTTATGGAGTTTTATTTTAGGTTTTGATGTCCTTAAGAATTTATATTTGCGATATAAGTACCAAAAACCATTTTAATATATTTTTACAGCTCCTTTTTCAGGAGCTCTGCTAAGAACATGTCGATTTTGGCCTGTCTTATTAATATTCATGAGCCTCTCTTCTGATTGGCCTGTTGTTTTCTGAGTGACACACAGCCAGACCAACCACAGCTGTGGCTTGGTGATGCTCACAAGTAATGACGAGTTCAAACTGACCGATTTTAAGCCCGATTTTCACTCGCCGATAGGTTTTGGGAGATCACCGACAAATGCCTGAAATCATAGGCAAATCGGTGCTCGTTCATGCGAGTGACAATCACACAGTGTGAATTATCAAAGACGCGATCTGAGACAATCACTGACAAGACGCTGACGCCCATATTTGGCATGCTAAATATCTGATCCTGTTGGCGATTCACAATCCTGCTGTGTGAATGTGTTCTGACTGAAAACTACATTGGCAATGATCTACAGCCAATGAGAGAGCAAGATACAGGGCAGCGGAATGTTCGGGGAGGAGTTAAAGACCGAAATATCAGTACTTTAATAGATATATTTACAATTATATAAAACAGAAACAAAACAAACATTTCTTTCTTTGCAGAACACATCCTACTCCCTGGGTCTCCCCAACCATTTCCTCCTAATCTATTTTTCTTCTCCTTTTCGATGCAAATCAGCAAACAGGAAATTTAGAAAAACTACAAAGGACTACAAAACATGGCATAGGACATAGCCTAATGCTAAAAGTCCACACAAGACAAGGGGAACACAAGACAGGAATTATGACAAGCCTACAGTGACGTCGCATAACTGCCAGATTCAAACTGTGCTTTCGTGCTTTGGCTGGAGCTGAGCCAGAGACGGACACGCTCAGCGCTGTCATACATCACAACTATACAGTGTTTTCAACCACATCATTTTCCATTAGGTTCCAGACATTTAAATACACATAAGCACTAGAAAAAAAACAATACATTTATAGTAAGTACAATACACACTGGTCTCTATGGAAGCGGCAATGATAATCCATTAACATACGATTTAATCTAAAAGGCTATTTTCAAATATAACGGTTTTATTCATATCAGATACACATTGTTTAGGTAACTATACAGTTCACCGTCAACTAACTGTCATGCATTTCGGGAGAAACTAATGAATTTACGTGTTGTAAATCGGACAGATAGGCGCAACTGTGGTCCAAACTAAGATGGCGGTGCCCATGTCGTGTTGTAGATCAAGATCATTAAATGATTTTAAATGACAAAACACTCTGACTTCGGCCCTACACGTATTTGAGAATCGGAATATCAGATTGACGACATGGTTAGCAAGTTTCTGAATATTTCGAATAAAAAAGGAAAAAGGAAATAAAAGCAATACATCTGTCATACAGAACTGTTGTGGTTGCGGTGTGTCACGACAACCATGAAGCGTCGCCATGGAAACAGGTAATAACGGGAACATTGTAAAATAACGGTCACCTTAAAAAACTCACGGGTCTGGGGGGATGATCTAGAATATTTTAAACATAACTGTGAAAGGGTTAAATTTGTGAATAAAAGGATCTACCAGAATGCTGTAAAATTGTAGATAATGTCATGATAGCTACAGCTAAATATTATATTTCAAAAGGCATTTCAAAAAGTCCATTTCTTTTAGGATGTTGCCTTATAAGGCAGCTGTCTGTGTAGACAGTAAAGCAGCTCACTGGGTTTAGAACAGACTCATCACATTTTCTTTTAATTTCCCTGTTCACCTTTTTATTTACATGAATTTGCAACCATATGTAGAAATATGGAAAATGTGCATTATATAAACTCCCCCTCAATTATGTAATGAATGCTCAGATTGTACAGTGTAAACTGTAACATGAATTGTCTTACCGCTTTTTGTGCATTTCTTTTGTAGAACATTGGATAAGTGATCTCTTCATCACGGGTCTGAACTGTTTGAATAATAATGACAGGCGTGTTAAAACAGCAAAACTGTAACTATTTCTTCAGATGTAACAGCAGTGTGAAACGTTTGCCCTGTTGGTCTGTTTTTCTGTGTTTCTTGCAGATCCAGAAGATCCCAACAGCAGCAACAATCATCAGAGATCCAGCAACAGCAGAAGAGATCGGCACTATCAGAGACACTGAGACTGGAGGAGGAGAGGGAGATTGCTGCTCAGATTCTGGAAAGATAAAGAGAGACAATCTGTCAGTCTGACCTTAGTCTCAGACGCACACAGTCTGTTCACTGACTCTCTGATACTAGTCTGACCAGCACAAGTCTCCTTTAACATGTTTATGGCTTAAATGTGTTTGTCAAAAAGTGTAAAGAGCTTACCTGTGTTGTTATTATCTATATTTTCTTCAGCAAAGAAAAAAGAAAAACAATTTGCCATATTAAAACATTGCAAAACTCAATATTAACTTGTTTATTGAACTGTTGTATAAAAAAAATCACACTCATAATTGTGCTGTTGATGTGAATATCAGCTTCATTACCCTCTGCATTCTCACTTCCAGTTGATGAAGGACTTTGTGGAGTGGTCGGCTTAGCTGGAAGATGTTAGAGAAGCACAGAGATGAGAATATATCAACAGTGAGAAGTCTGCTTTAATGTCAGTGTTAGTCAGTCTCATCACACACTGAGATCAGAGCTTATACTCACAGCCCTCACTTCTCTCATAACAATGAATTCAGATTTGAAATAATCTAAATGACCAAAATATACAAAATCTGAATACAATGGGTCTTGTTTGCCAAGGTTCTTAAGCACCATCTATTCTCTCTCCTAAAGGATCTTATATTCATATTACACCCTTCCTGACAGATGTATATCATCTAAACATTGTGCCATTATTAAGGTGCATTAAAGAGGACTTAAAACATTGGCCTGGTCATTCCGTGTCAAATCAACCATATTTCAGAAACTTTCCCTTTTTTTCTAAACATTTTTTTCTAAAAACAGACACATAAATAGTGATGAAAGCCAAACTATTAAATGTAATAGGGCCTAGGTGTAAAAATTATCAACTGAATGCAAAGAGACCCACAATTGATTTCTGACCACTAAAAATGTGTAATTGAACTCATGGATCCACGTTTAGATCTCCTTATTTCTGGGACTGAACCATTGAGGGCCTTTAAAATAAAAATACCAAAATAAATGTTTGTTAAAAATCTAAATATAAAAGGATATTAAGGTATTTTTTAATAATTCTTGAGTTACGGGCATGCAAACTTGGGGCAAAACAAAATAAGTGTTTTGTTCCCCCCATTTTTGAACTGTCGCTGTTGGCATATACCTTTAATGAAACAAAGATTGCTAAAGTCAACAGATTTTACTAATAGACTTACCTGTGTGTATAAAATAATGATTCTGCCATCTTTCTGAAGTCATCTATACTCCCTGTAATTTTTCTCCAAATCTCAGGTGAAAATGATCATTTTGACCCTTCTCTACAAAGCTGTAAGTTGCTCAGTAAAAATACATTAATGATATTTCATATTTTGGCGTTATTCTACATTTATATATTTCTTTCACCAGAAAACAAATTACCTGGTTGAGTTGACCCACCTAGCTTTACTTCATTACTTCACACCCTGATGAAGACTTATTGACCTCATAGGTGTGACGTTGCGTGACGCCTGTTTTTAAAATCTAAGCCATGAAAGAATGAAGGCTTTTTATATTTTTCTAAAAACTAATTACTCGAGTGCCTTTGATTGTTTTTTCTTATGAGTAGTGTTACTTCATCTTTGTTAGGTTTAGTTCATTAAAGTTAACTATGCATTTAAAGGGGGGGTGAAATGCTCATTTTCACTCAATCTCCTGTTAATCTTGAGTACCTATAGAGTAATATTGCATCCTTCATATCTCCAAAAAGTCTTTTGTTTTATTATATTTTTAATTGAAAGACACTTGGAAGAAGTTTATTTAATAATAAACTATTTCGGTTCTATAATATGTGTGTTCATTTTGCCCCTTGTGTGGGAGGAAATATAATGTGGACCTGGATGTTTTTCATGCACTGGAGGGATGATGTTTGGGGATTTTAATTATTTTGTTTGATACATATACTGTAAATGTAAGAATAAGGTTAAAAAAAACTGCATCTGAAATGTATCTTCAAGATTTCTAATAAATAATCTTCAAATATCATTGTGGGTTATGACAATAATTATGTATAGGCTATTTTGATGACGATGACAGAAGAAAGCGTGTAATTATGCTCACCATCAACAGTAACACTGAATCTCTTGATAAACTCCTTATCTCCAATAATGGTTCTTAGTTGATAAAGTCCAGAGTCTGTGGTTCTGATGTCACAGATCCTGAAATCACTCTACGATCTGAAAAATATCAGTAGATAATCTGAGGTTTAGAAAGAAACTCTTCAGTCAGGAAGAATAAACATATGCAGTTCATGAGTGCGTCTGTGTACGGGAACACGCTTCACACTCTGACTATAGGCTAGTTACATGATACAGTCAAAGAAAACAACATTTATGTTGGCTGAATAAACAATGTAATGTTATAAACCTCTTAGCATAGTTTTCACCAAAATTACTGTTGTCATTATAAATAAGCAATCTTCTAAAAATATGAACATGGGATCTTGCAACGCTGCATGTTTTGAGTGCAAAACATGCACTCCCCTTATTTTCTCACTTCTCATTTCCCTCAGAAGCAACATCCTAGAGCATTTTGACAGTGTCTGTTTCAGTAGAAAAAACATCCTGTATGCTGGTCTTATTTGGAACTGATATAAACTGATCTCCCAGCTTCCAAAACCACAAACAACATCAGCAGAACTAAAATGACTAAAAAACACCATAGCCTACTGGATTTGTCAGCAGGGTAGCAAATATATTTTATAAATGAAATTGATATAGGGCTACTTTGGTGTGTGTGATACACTCTCATAGCATATTCTAGGGTGGATATTGGCTACAGAATTAATACAATTATTTCACAAATGTTTTCTGTACAAAATTCCTCATCATCATCATCATCATCGCCTAGAGCCCTTATGTGAGAATGTCTGATTCATCAGTGACTGACTGATCGTGACATCACAACAGCAGCCACGCCCACCACAGCAGAGACAACCAATCAGAACAGTGTAAACCATCCCAATACTGTTACAGAACTGAAAAGTCTTCAGAATGAAGCATAAAGGTTTTGTAGAATTGATGTTAGTTTATTAATTTGTACAGTGTGTTTTGCAGGTTTTTTTTTTTTTTTTGTGGTTGTATAATCAGAGACAAATCTACTACTCTTCATTTGTAACCTAGGCCTATTATAATGTGTTAATAAAATGTCTGAACTTATCAAACTGATCCGAGATCATGTAAAAACATATAGACTTTGGTTAATGGGTGTGATCATAGGGTGCACAGATAGTGATCGATCGTCCACTAGTGGCAAACGTTTTAAAACAGTTGTGACACACCGAAGGCGAAGCCTCCTATTGTAATCTCCTAATTACGGTAATTATTATTACATGCCCTTAAGTAGCACTCAGACACACCTGAACGAGTTAATCAGGGTCTTTAAGATTACACCACTAAAGCTACAGACAGGTTGGTGACGCACCTAAAACTCCAAAGTTGTATATAAAAGCGCGTTAAAACCCTAATTCAGTGCATTTCCAGCAGAGACAGAGTCCATGATCACAGGCCTCAGGATGACAGCTCGACTTTACTGCTCGTTGGTCGCTGTTTTATTGTGTTCCTCTGTTTGCTGGAGTGTAAGAAACCCAGAAGATCGATTCACGGGTGAGCTCTTTTAACTTCATTACAGCGTGAAGAAAATATGTAAACAACCTAAACAAAATATGACTTTAGGCATATCTCAGAACATTATAAGTAGGCCTAGCCTATACGGTAACAGACGTCCAGTAATAGTTAAACTTTGTATGCTATAGGTCTAAATAGTTAAGTTTAAGTCTTATGTGTGACATGCTTTTTTTCCCCATTGTACACGGAAAAACACAATGATGATGATTATTATTATTTATTTTTTTTGTGAACAGATCCATTATTTTGGTTACACTGTTGTAACCAGATATGTATGCTCACTGCCTACTTTATTTGTAGGATAGCCCCTATAATTGTTAGTTTACTTTATTATTATTCCTCCCGAATCGGAGTCCAAGGCAGGCCTATAAATGGAACATAGGAAAATTATGGTATTTGGAACACTTTCGTTTGAGTCTCTAGGATCTTCTCTATAGTGCCACCACCAGTTTAAAGATTAACTTTTCAAATGGTTATAACTTTTGAACCTTTTGATCTAGAAAAATTAAATGCTTGCATGCTTCTCACATTCAACATTATATTAAGACTCCGCAAATTACAGTAGTGGTCATTTTGAAAAGTACAGTATTCTGATTTTTTGCCACTTCAGATTTTGCTCAGATTTTAATTGCTTCAAAAATTGCCTCAGATGATCTTTGGACTGGGATGCACAGAAATGACTGAACAGATTATTATTATTATTATTATTATTATCCTTCATCTTTGTTCAAAAGTTATGATGTCAGAAACTAAACAATGTCGACCCAAAATTGGTTCTGAGGCTGTATCTCGGCCAAACTTTGATCAATCTAAACAAAAATTGGTATGCTTTATCGCAGAGGTGTCAAACTCAGGTCATGGAGGGCCACAGCCCTGCAGAGTTTAGCTTATTGCTGTTGCTGTTTTTTCAGCGGCATGGCCCTGAAATCGCTGCTTGCAGCTATTGTGGTTTTGTACTTTTGTACTTTGTCCCTTTAACAATGATGCACCATTAAGCATGGGAGGTAAATATAACTTATTTATTGAAGTATTACCTTACAAGCCACTTTTGGTAAAAGAAAAATGTCTGATTGCATGAGTTTAATGAGTTCTGTCTGTTTTGCTAAAAATGTGTTACTATTTTCTTTTTTTGTGTATTAAAATGCTTAATGTAACTGTTAAACATAATTATGCCACAAAATATGAATCGCCGTCCATGTTTTATATTATCATTACAATGCACTAGTAGTGTTTGTTTCTGTGTTGTAATGGCACTAACAATAAGGGATAAACCGGGATAAATGGTAGATTTCTAAACTAATTTGACTTGATGCAGATAAATGTGTGGCTGTTGTACTTCAGTTTGATAAACACATTGCAAAGCCCCCAACTACAAGTGGAAAAAGCTATTTCAGCACTCCCGGTCTCCCCAATGATCCTCTTGAATCATCTTCTGTATATTGGCCGGTTGGTGCTTGGTGAAACTGAGTTGCTTCCCGACGAGGATGTTTCAGATAAAGACTGCTCTAAAGGACACGAATGCAACGATTTGATTGTGTGTTCTCCCTGCATTCAACAAGTTACAATAGTGGATTTCAGAGGTCCTCCAAAAGAAACACTGAAAAAAATGTTGCTGTTGTCAAAAAATGAACCACGTGTCTACCATATTGAATTTTGACATAAATTGCAATATCCTTTTTATTTATTTATAATTTTTTTACAATTTAACATCTTCACAAAATTTGGTAGGAATCATCGACAGCATGTCCTGAAAGTACCTGAGAAGCTTGAACACAGTGCCACCTGGTGTTCCAGAGATGTACTTTTCTTGCAAAAATGCTTCAAACTTAAAACTAGTCGTTTTGTTTCCTGGCTTATGCCGATTCGGACAACATATCATTTGTCATTTTCCCTAAATGTGACTGTCCGCCATATTGAAGTCAATTAATAACCGTTTTCATTACTCCTCCTTCAAATTTAGGCTAATTTTGTCCAAAATTGGCTTTGATCTTTGAACGGATTTTTGATATGAAATAAAGTTCCTGAGATATTTGTCTCCAAAGTTAACCATGCCTGTATTTGTTGCCTTATGTTAGTTAGCTTAGCATGCTACCCAAATGCTATTCTCTAATGTGGCTCTTCAGCTATCAGGTTGACCACAAGCTACATCAGTATTAGTTTAGCATGTTAATATGGTTAACATGCAAAGTAATTATTTTGAGTCCTCAGTCTCACACTGAAGGCTCTCCTCTGCAGTTTGGTGAGTCAGCGTCAACTGTATGGTAAACAGTGTCATTTTTATATAATTATAAATATTATAACTAATAATTATAATTAATAATTATAACTTAATTATTTATTGAAGTATTGCCTTACAAGACACTTTTGTAAAAAAAAAGAAGTCTGATTGCATGAGTTTAATGGGTTCTGTCTGTTCTGCTACAAATGTTACCATTTTCTTTTTTTGTGTATTAAAATGCTTAATGCAACTCAGTTCAACATAATTATGCCACAAAATATTATCCGCCGTACATGTTTTATATTAGCATTTAATGCACTGTTTCTGTGTTGTAATGGCACTTTGTAACAATAAGGGATAAACAGGGATAAATGGTAGATTTCTAAACTAATTTGACTTGATACAGATAAATGTGTGGCTGTTGTACTTCAGTTTGATACACACATTGCAAAACCCCCGTCTTACAAGTGGAAAAAGCTATTTCAGCACTCTCGGCCTTTCTGATGATCCTCTTGAATCATCTTCTGTATTAGCCGGTTGGTGCCTGGTGAAAATGAATTGCGTCCCGACGAGAATGTTTCAGATAAAGACTGCTCTAAAGGACACGAATGCAACGATCTGATTGTGGAACTGATTTGTTTGTGTTCTCCCTGCATTCAACAAGTTTCAATAAATAGTGGATGTCAGAGGTCCTCCAAAAAAAAAAAAAACACTGAAAAACATTTTGCTGTTGATTTTCACAAGAAAATGCAAGTGACACATTAAATTAAATTAAATTAAATTAAATTAAATTAAATTAAATTAAATGTGAAACTTTGAAGGAGACGGACTGAATTTGTTTCATGGTAAAGAAAATTTGATGGTGGAGGAGACATTGAGCGTTCAGTAATTATGGTTTCTGTCATGTGTTTGAATAACAGTAAAGCCAGGAGTGTGTCCAAGCACGGAAGACGGAATGCTAGGACATTGTGCTGAATTTTGTTCCGGTGACGATGACTGTCCGGGGGATGAGAAATGCTGCAGTAATGGATGTGGACATGACTGTACAGCTCCATATAAAGGTAATTATATTGTATTATAGTGTGGATCAGCTTTTTTTTTTTTTTAATTAAAATGCATTAAGTCATTCAACATTCACTGATGCTTTTATTTAAATGCATCACAGGGAAACCAAAGCCTGGAGTTTGTCCAAATGCAACCCTTGAAGTAGCAGTGGCAGGAGTGTGTGTTGAGTCGTGTTCCCATGACATTGACTGTCCGAACGATGAGAAATGCTGCAGTAATGGATGTGGACATCAGTGTTCGGCTCCATATAAAGGTATTATAGTAGTGTGTGGATCAGGTTTTTTTTTTTTTTTTCAACTCGCGCTGGGGTGTCAGATAGAATATTTAGAAAATTGCGTATGAAAGGGTTAAACATTAATTATAGATAGCAATTCAACAATATAATTGAAAATTATTCAGTTGAACATGTATTGGGCTACAAAAATATAACTTCAATTTAGGTGAGCTTTAAACAATCATGATATAAACCTATAATTGTCATTTCTGTTAGCTTTGTTTGATTACCATTAATAACGGACAACATACTTATCTATGAATATGCGAATTAGCCTCGCCTGAGTCGCCTCCATTTGCTCACACCAGAGCCATACATTTCCATATGGCTCTTGCTCACACCACTCCGCCTCAGATCCTCTCACCCAACTTTAGGGTAAAGCTAGCCAAGAAATCACGCACCCTAGCGGCAGCAGAAGTTAAATCTATCATCAACTAGCTCCGCTATTGGGAAAACGCTCTGGTTGGTTGTAGCGCTGTCCTAGTCATACGTGTCAACACTCCCGTTTTCCCCGGGTTTCTCTCGGGTTTTTTTTAGGCCCATCTCCCGGACCCCTCCCGGATTATTTCTCCCGGGAAACTCCCGTAATTTGCATGGCCCAAACTCCTTTATGAATAATAGGACCAATAGGTTTGTCTAATGTTGACCAGTTGCCAGATCTTGTATTAAATGCATTATATTCACACAATACACACACCATACAATTTTAATCCATTTGTCACCTCAACCTGGCAACCTATAGGCCTAACCCAGTCGCGCAGTCGTCTACCTCTTGCTATCCTGCCGGCACGTTGACGTAATTGGTTACAAGGTAGCCTGTGACATCAAACACCAGCTATTTTTTTTATTATTTTAAACGCGTTTTTGAGCCCGTCTTTGGTTAATTGTCTTTTCAAAGAGAACATTAATTTGACAGCACTATTATTAGCTATATTAGTGTGTGGGTCAGGTTTTTTTTTTTTTTTTTTTTCATTATTATCATTTAGTGATATGCTGTTATGCATACACATGATAGAGAAACTAAAACCAGGAGTGTGTCCAAATAAAACCTTAGGAGTGGTAGGAGTGTGTGTCGAGTCATGTTCCCATGACAGTGACTGTCTTAATGATAAGAAATGCTGCAGCAATGGATGTGGACATCAGTGTAGGGCTCCATATAAAGGTATTTATATTGTATAGTTTGTGGATCAGCTTTATACAGAGCCCCTAAAGGGACATGGTGGTTTAAAAAAAAAAAAAAAAAAAAAAAAAAAACACAGATCCGAACTTCCCAGATCAATAACTCATGAGCTAAACGTTAACTGAAATGTCTCCTCGTTCCAATAGTAACATAGAAAAACGTTCTGCAAACTAATTTCCTTTATACCAGCTTTATAATCAGTTGATCTCTATGAGCAGGCACCTGAGATTTGAAGGGACCGTCTACAAAGTGCAAAAGACGGTCCTTTCGGACTTGTCTCTGTCACTTCGCAGAGATATTTATAAGGCTCGTTTTGAGAAATTGGGTTGAAGGTCAATGGAACCCTTCAATGTTATAGAGCTGTCTGAAACCCTGTTTGCCCGAACTCGCAACAAATTGCGAGAGAATGCAAATTATTATGCCTCTGAAGCCCATATGTATGTGCAGTGTGTAATTCAGCTTTCACTGATATGACAGCGAAACCAAAGCCCGGAGTGTGTCCCAACAAAAACCCTGGAGTTGTAAGACCATGTATTGAGGCGTGTTCCGATGACAGTGATTGTCGGAAAGATGAGAAATGCTGCAGCACTGGGTGTGGACATCGGTGTACAGCTCCATATAAAGGTAATGGGGGAAAACTGACCCAGGCATCAGTAGAACATGCATTGAATGAGACATTCAGCAATCAGTGATCTGGCTTTTTTTTTTATTTATTTTTTTATAGCAAAGCCAGGAGTGTGTCCAGTCAAAACCCTTGGAGGTGTGTGTAAGGATTCATGCGTCGATGACAGTGACTGTCCGAACACTGAGAAATGTTGCAGCAATGGATGTGGACGTCAGTGTAGGGCTCCATACATAGGTATGAGTTAGTGTGTGGGTCAGCGTTTTCTTTTAAATGCAGTGAGGCATTCATTGATAATGTTATGAAGTGAGGCATTCATTGATAATGTTATGCAAACACAGATAAACCAAAGCCAGGAGTGTGTCCAAGCAAAATCATCAAACCAGGAGTGTGTACCAAGTCATGTTCCTATGACCGTGACTGTCCGAACGATGAGAAATGCTGCAGCACTAGATGTGGACAACAATGTGGTATATTATTTTATTTATTTATTTATTTATTTTTTTATGAATGCCACCATAGCATAATTTGTTATATAGCCTAGTTCAATATATAATTATTAGCTTCTTATTTTTCTTGTTTTGAATACCACTGAATTTAAAGGATTTGTGAAATGATGGGTAAATGACCTAGGCTAAAGTATTTGTTGTTAAATGTTTAGTTTTATTTACCTGTATTTAATATACATATTAAGTTAAATGTTTTTTTGCAGTAAGACCAATTTCTCTTTCAACATAACTTCCTCTTCTTGAACAGGTTACATTTTATCTGTGGCGTAAACTCTAGAGATGAGGCTTTAAAACCATGAATTTTAGGGCCGTGATTTTCAAATGACAATTGTTTTCAGCTGCCACATTTATCAACACATGATCATTCATACGATCTTATTGGCAGCGTACTAATGTTAAATTTCTGCGCTTGTTTCTACGTTGGATTGACATGAGAATGGTAAAATAGTTAAGACAAACATTTATCAAAGTTTGTGCTTTACAAAATATAGATTTATAATGCTTAGAACACAACTAGTAACAAGTAAAAATGGTTCTTGCTTTGAGTTTTGTGCTGTGTTTCTGAAATTGAATGCCACTGAATGCACTGACTAAAGCTGAATATTTGTATCCATGCAGTGACACCTGGTAAATGTTATCCACCCTTTTTGTGCCGACAAGTGGATCCGTGATGGCCAATATCCTGCTAGACTGACGACCGTTTGATTGACGCACTTACTGTCCAATGATTCTAGGTGGTCTTGGAAATGATTGGCTGGAATTTTTCAAGTCCTGCTCGTTCCACAGATTATTAAATTGCTTAATTTTCATTTCAGTGCTTCTAACTCAGTGGCTGTAAGTGGGTTAGGAATAGGATTTTGAAAAAAATGGTCAAAAAAGAGAATCACATACCCCACCTTAAGTTTGTCTATTAATGTATCTGTATCTGACTGCATGTATTCATATTTTAAATAATGCATTTTTGTTAATAGGCTCTCATGAGGGCGTGATTCAGATGCCGAGGTCTAGGATGTGCCTGAGGCCGCTATACTTTTTGGGATTTTTTTTTAAATTTATTTAATTGTTAAAGTGTATTTTGAAGGGTTAATAGTAAATGCTTTATATTTTGCCAGTAAAGGGGACTTTTTTCAAGCGAAAAACGCGGTCGGCAGCCAATTGCTGTGAGGTTCGGGATGTGACGCCTGTTTCGAGAGTTTAAAAACATGCAAATTGTGCCGGAGTTTATGCTGGATTTAGTGCGTAAATCATTTTGTTTACAAATTAGATGCTTTGCAGTTGTTATATGTTAAAGATTTTATTTTGGATGTGTTCATTGTGATTATATTGGCTTGTACAATCATTGGAAGAGAGACTGATCCTCGCTGTTTGTGAGTTTCCAGAATCTAAATAGTTACCAGGACATCAACAGGAGGGAATTCATATGGCAGAGCATCCTCGCTAAACTAAACGCAGGCCTATCAGGTTATGTATAATTTTAATTCAAGTTAAAAAGGCTGCAGCTGCGCACTGAAGCTGTTGCCATGCGGTTACTATCCATATGTAGCGTTGGCGTTGTGAGAGTAAGATAATTGAGAAAGGTTTACAACACTTTTAACAGAAATGCCAATATATGATCGACTACGCCACCCCAGAAAACCAGGGAAATAGCCGGTTCGTTTTGAGTGAGTGGGTGTGAGGACATGAGACATATATAGAAAAATAGAAAAGTTTATTTTGCTCGTCAATGTTGAATAATAAATAGCTAGATATTTCAACGTTAAAAACTCACATTGGCATTATAATAAATGAACACCATCAATTAGCATCTACTCATACACACACTTTGAATAAACGCGATTTAGAGAAACTCAGCAATCAAGAGCAGAGGTATCTGGAGGTCCGGGCCAGCTGCCAAATTGGAAAACAAACCCGCCCAAATAATCCACTACAAATGCCCGCACACACACGTGAAGGGTTAAATGCCAGAAGACACACAGCACTAGGTGTGAACACACCACACAAATGGCAGCTTCGCCTTCACCCTCCAGAAACCCCCAGCTCCTGCAACAAAGACAACAATGAGAAACACACAATATACATAAATACTTGTCAAATACTTCAAGAATCTAAACCACTTGACATAATTAGGACTCAGTACCACATAAAAACAAGTTAACATTGAAAAACCAAATAATCAAACATACATTACCCACAGTTAAACATACATACAAGATGCTTCAAACCAATGGAATTCAATAGAAGGTGGCCAGAGGAGACAACCAACCAGCTCGCACAGTCAGAGGAATACACAGTACTCAATAGCAACGTTTTTCATCTTTTGCTTGGAATTCGTACCAGTAATTTTAGGATAAAATTTATATTAAGAGAGACTATTCAGTACAATATTTCATGCATCTGGATTATTATTTGTGTATATTATGTCCAGTTATACCTTAAGCAAACTTTTACAATTATTAATGTACTGTCTTTAGAAAATTATTTTTCCCTCTTTTCTGTATTTCAGTTTTACTCTGTCCCACTTGCATTTGAAGTGGTGGTGTTAATAAATCCATGCTTCAGTTCAACTTTCTTGTGGAAGGAGTTATCTGTCTGCCTAGTTGAAGAAGGGGAACTCTTTTACGAGGGCAGAATAAACTACATGATTGTAGTTTGAATAAAGTTCTGTTTGGGCTGTTGAGTTACTGATGTTATGAGGTGTTAGTGCACCTGTCGCTGGTGCACCGACAACATTTTTTTTTTTATTGCAGAACTTCTATAAGATCAGGGAAAGATACCATGGTTGTATCTTTAACAATAAACACTCATAATGACAAAACAAACAATTATATCATGGGTTTGCATACATAATATGAATTTTTATACACACGAAAAAAAAGAACTTACAAGGTTGAATATCTTAAATATTTTCTTGAATATTTCATTATAATAAAAATGCAGTTTTGTTATAAGCATGAGGGAAGTGACAAGAGTTAAATTCAACAAGAAAAAGATGAAAACATAAAGGAGATTTTGCTTGTGATTAAATTTTTTTTGGATATAAAATAAAGAAATTAACAACAAGAGATGATGATTTGGGCATTTCGTAATAGAAAATAAATAATATCATTAAGGATAAAACGGTAGGTCACATTAGTAGCTAGGGGTTTAAAATAAAATATCTTTATAGCGACATTGTTTCAGCCCAGATCCGGCCCACATCTGGCACTTGTGGAATGCGAACCTGGCCCACATGCAGCGTGGAATGATGGCACTTGGGCGGATCGCTCATGTTTGCCAGATCTGGGACACAAGCAGGCCATAGCAATGCCACATGTCAGCCAAGAGCAAAGAAATAAACCAGAACTGGACCTTATCTGAGCCACAAAGTCTGTGTATATTAAATATGGAGTCATCTCAGCTTTAATAAGCCTGTTAACAAACAGAATCACTGAAGGAAAGAAGAGAACAGAAAAAGAGACGAGCATAACACTGTCCAGAAACTGGTTCACTGTATGAACCTACTCACAAAATGTTTTTGTACTTTTTCAGACTAAATCAACACAGTCTCACTCCTATAAAACTGCTAATTCAATTAAACTATTATTACTCAATAACGGAGATGACCAAAACAATAATGCATAAAAAAATACAAATGGCAACTTTGCAGTATTTACAGTACAAAAGCTCTGCTGGGAAAACACTGCTAAAACCATCCTAAGTTGGTTGGCCTTCTGGATGGTTAGAGAGGTTTTGGTCTTTTTTTTTTTTTAGCTGGTCAAGCAATGATCACCAAAACCTTTTTCTTTAAAAAAATAAATGAATGGGAGGGCATAATTTAAGGTTTCCAGTATTATATGTACCTCTTTATAATGGAGTTAAAAGTCCTCTTTACTGGCAAAATATAAAGCATATATTAACACTTCAAAATACACATTTTAACAATACACTCCTACAGCCGTGTCCCATCTACACTCAAACTGCACCCACTAGTTGTCTATCATCTTTGTCGATGGCCCTAAACTATCATGATTGACAATGACCATGAAGACAGGGCGAGGGTTACCGTCCTTTTTAATGTTTTTCCATTCACCTGTACACAAGGCCTCACACTCCCTCTTTTTGCTTAAGACTTTTTCCACCTCAGTCTCTGAATACATAGATCCAGCCCGTGTTCTTCACTTCATCGGTCACATTAGTTATACACTGGGACTAGTGCAAAAATAAATACATGCAGTCTTTAGATTGTACTGGAAAAATTTGATTTCCATTGATCTTCAACATATTGCAAAGTAATGTGTCACGTGTTTAGTGTCAATGTGTGAAACAAGATATATGTAGGCTATGTACGCGCATGGGGAGGGGCTGGGTGTGACGCCTCAGGGACATATGGGACAGGATCTTTGACCCTAGTATCTGACAGTTTTTGTCTTTAGGTATAGAAACTTGAACATCAATGGGTGATGGGTTTTGAGCTAGCAGATCTCCTCAGAAAGATTAAATATTATTAATTTGAGAAATGTCGCTGTCAAAAGAGAGCAAAGTCGCCAAAACCCATTGATCCCATCACCCATTGACTGCTTTAGAGCAGTCTTTATCAGAAACAGAAACGCAATTTAGTTTCATCAGGCACCAACTGGACACTATACAAAAGATAACTCAAGAGGATCATTGGATAATTTGCTAATTTATAACAATTGTTGAGAATCTATAAAAAAGTTAGACACTGTGTCTTGATTTCTTTTATTAATATTCATTTTTCATGACCAAAATAACATTATGCACAGTGAGGAGCCTACAGGTTACAAGCTTCACTATTAGAAAAATACAATAAAAAAACACATTTTTTAATGGCTTGTTGTCAAGGTTGTTTCAGATCAACACCTGCAAGTGACCACTAGGCTAGCTTACCGTTGAGTGGGGTGTCGGATTGTTTTGAAGCCTCGACACAATATGGCACATTTGCTTCAACTGTTTCACGAAGCCTCGATCTGCCCACCACTACCTTCAGTGTGAGTGTAACCATATAAAAATGCTAAATGTAGCTTATGGTCATCCTGAAAGCTGAAGAGTCACATTAGAAGAATGGCATTTGGATAGCATGCTTACCAAGTAGCATGCTAAGCTAACTAACATAGGCAACAAATACAGGCAAGGTCAACTTGAGACAAATATCTTAGGAACTATAGTTCATTTTTAAAAAAATTCAAATAAAAAAAAGAGACTACAATTTATGTCAAAATCCAATATTGTGAAAGTCTGTATCCAAAAATTCGGCATGACACAAGGATGATAGACATGATTTTCTGACAAACTGTTCAAAAGTTATCAGCAACAATAGCCATTTTACAGAACTCATGACCTGTAGGTGGTGCTGTTCCCAAATTTGGCATGGACAATCACATCATGGTTCCGATAAAGCACAGGGGCCTGTTTCAATAAGGAGGTTCAACCAACTCTGAGTTAAAACTTGAAATCTGAGTTGACTTACCCTGAGATGAGAAACTCTGAATTTTCGGTTAGGCCTACAGAAAAGCTGAAATGAGTTAGTTCAATCAACTCTGAGTTGACCTACTCGGAGTTAAGTGCATGCACCACAACTAAAAAACCATTGTCAATGGAGCGCAGATATTACGAGTCACCATGGCAACAGCGCCAAACAAAAAGAGGAATTACTATACAGTGTTGGGTGTAATTAATTACCAAGTAATCTAAATATTGTGATTTAATTAAAGGGATAACTCTTAATTCTTCTGTAATTTAAAATAAAATCTGATGTAATTACATTTAATAGGCTACTGCATAGACTATAGAGAACAATTCTGTATAAAACAATTGTGGATTTAACATACATTTTTAAAAGGTATATTTTTTATGTAACCTTCTCCCTCTACACACTTTGGTCAATTCAAGAATAGTTCATGCAATTGTATATTGTTTATTTGAAAGCATTAAAAGTGCAGTTTCTTGTATCTCCTTGTATTGTTCAAGTGGTTGAGGTTGATGGGATTTATAGTAATAAGACCAATAATTTCTAAAGATAGTGTAGCAAGTCTAAAGACAGTTTATGTTCAATATCAGGTGCAATCTTGATGCATGTATTTTTATTTCATGTGTTATGTGTTCTGGTTTTGTGGGACTTTAAGGCGAGGGCTGTTCTTCTGATGAACGAGCCTGCGCAGTTATGCAGGGCGGGGTTGTTCACGAGGAAGTTCCGGAAGATTGGGTTTCGCGGTTCTGTTGTGATGTGAGGCAAGAGCATCGGATACACAGGTGCTCACGTTAATAAAAGAGCCTTGGGACTATAAAGTGAGTCTGTCATTTTCTCCGATCGCTACAATAGTAATTATTACATTAATCTAAGTACACTGTTGAAAATTACATTGATAACTATTTTAGAGTAACTTACCCAACTGTTATAATATCAGAGGTGAAACTGGAAGAACAGTAGGCCTATGTTATTCAACCTAATTTTAATTTAAAATAATAATAATTTTCAAGTGGAGCAATCCTGCAGGCATTAAAAGACCATGGCAGCAGCTGAAAATTAAATATAAAAACATAATTCAATCAGGTAAGGCTTGAGCATATCATGGGTGAAGGCTACCTGACTTTACAAACAATTGACATATTAAATAACTAAATAGCATCCAGTGTCTAGCAGTGCAGCAGCATTTTTGGCTGAGGGAATTCCAGGAGGGACTTCAGAGCCAGTCACTCCCAAAGATCCAAGGGCCTTCATAAAATGTAAAAGGTTTACATATGTGCTATTTTTAGATAGGCTATTTTTTTATATTTCCATTTATTTTACTTTGAGGTTGGGTTTTTTGTTGGTCCTAACAGATGTCTTTTGGAGCCTCCTGTCCCAACAGAACCCCAGGCAGTTGTAAGTCGCCTACTCAATACACCAGAAATTAAATAGCGTTTTAAAGTGCACTCGACCAAATGCTCATCTTCACAGGACTATGAGGATAAATAGTTTCTGCTACCACAGAGAGGCCTACAGAGGTAATGTTAATATTATGTGTCTACACATCAAACAATCTACACATTCAAATTATTTCACATTTTGATGTGGATAATCTAAGTTTAAATCTAAGTATAAACGGGTATTCTTATCTCTCTCCGCCCTTAGAGTGTGGAAGAACAGCAGGATGACGGTCCATCAACTTCTGTAGCACAGATGAACAGTTCATTGATTTCCAGTAAATGCCACAGTTTAATTCTGTAGAATTTGTTTAGAACTACATTATGTAACTCTAATCTACTACTGTATTTTCAGTTGCCAGTTAAGGAGTTATATAGACTTCATCTTATTAAAAAAAGAATAATAGAAAAAAACTGCAGTAAAAATAAAAAATATTTTATTTATTAATAAAATATTAATTTTATTAATAAAAATTTACTGAAAGAATGAATGAGGTGTTTAAACACTGCTTCCCCTTTAAAAAAGGGGAGGAGAGCGATAGAAACTCTGGGTTTACCGAAGAAAACCTGCTCCCGACCAGGTTAGGTTCACAGATTAAGTTACCATGCAATAAGTTACCTCTCTTTCAGAAACGGGCTTGACTTACTCTGCTTTGTCAAGTTTAACATACCTCCCATTCTGAAACAGAAAACTCAGAGTTTCCCTCATTTCAGGGTTAACATACTCAGAGTTTTCACTTAACCTCCTTTCTGAAACAGGCCCCTGGTGTCAAACTCAGTTCCTGGAGGGCCACAGCCCTACAGAGTTTTATTCCAACCCTACTCACACACTCACACATGAAGGACTTGATCAGCTGGTCAGGTGTGTTTAATTAGGGTTGAAGCTAAACTCTGCAGGGCTGTGGACCTCCAGAAACTGAGTTTGACACCCCTGCGATAAAGCATACCAACGCAGCTCCGTGGTGTCTCGCTGGTACGGCTCGTTATGTTATGTTATGTTCTTTGTTGATGTTTTTGTACTGATGTAATGATTTTGTTCCAAACCATATTAAAATGCTAAATGTAGCTTATGGTCAACCTGCTAGCTGAAGAGCCACATTAGAAGAATGGCATTTGGATAGCATGCTTACCAAGCAGCATGCTACAGTAACTAACATAAGGCAACAAATACAGGCAAGGACAACTTTGGAGACAAATATCTCAGGAACTTTAGTTCCCTAAAAAAACTGGTGTTTTACCTCACAGCACATCCAATATAAGTCAATGGAGTTGGACAAAAACTACGATATAACACCTGTTGGAAAGCATCTTTTGCAGCGATTTTTGTGTGAGCATATCAGTGAACACCCCTGACCACTCAGTGAGTTTCACGTCTTTGTAAACTAAAGTGCCATGTGTTTTAGGAAGGATTGTAAATTCTCGGGCCTGCAGCATTTGTCCAAATTTCAACTATAGCTGCCGCAGTGAATAGTTGTCCTTTTCTTTTTTGTAAGTATTTTTCTAGATCATTGTTCTATGTCTCAATGACATGCAAGCAAACAACCAAATAAAGGATTTCAAGAAAAAAAAAAAGAAAAAAAAGGCAAACCCTCCCAAAGAATGTTATTTCATTTTCATGTTACTAATAAGTATTTTTTATTGACATATTATATATATATATATATACACTCACCTAAAGGATTATTAGGAACACCATACTAATACTGTGTTTGACCCCCTTTCGCCTTCAGAACTGCCTTAATTCTACGTGGCATTGATTCAACAAGGTGCTGAAAGCATTCTTTAGAAATGTTGGCCCATATTGATTGGATAGCATCTTGCAGTTGATGGAGATTTGTGGGATACACATCTAGGGCACGAAGCTCCCGTTCCACCACATCCCAAAGATGCTATATTTGGTTGAGATCTAGTGACTGTGGGGGTCATTTTAGTACAGTGAACTCACTGTCATGTTCAAGAAACCAATTTGAAATGATTCGAGCTTTGTGACATGGTGCATTATCCTGCTGGAAGTAGTCATCAGAGGATGGATACATGGTGGTCATAAAGGCATTTAAACAATGCCCAATTGGCACTAAGGGGCCTAAAGTGTGCCAAGAAAACATCCCCCACACCATTACACCACCACCACCAGCCTGCACAGTGGTAACAAGGCATGATGGATCCATGTTCTCATTCTGTTTACGACAAATTCTGACTCTACCTTCTGAATGTCTCAACAGAAATGGAGACTCATCAGACCAGGCAACATTTTTCCAGTCTTCAAATGTCCAATTTTGGTGAGCTTGTGCAAATTGTAGCCTCTTTTTCCAATTTGTAGTGGAGATGAGTGGTACCCGGTGGGGGTCTTCTGCTGTTGTAGCCCATCTGCCTCAAGTTTGTCCGTGTTGTGGCTTCACAAATGCTTTGCTGCATACCTCGGTTGTAACGAGTTATTTCAGTCAAAGTTGCTCTTCTATCAGCTTGAATCAGTCGGCCCATTCTCCTCTGACCATAGGCGTAATTTGCGGGTGGGACGGGTGGGACATGTCCCCACCACTTTTTGCTAAGGTCGATATTGTCCCCACCACTTTTGAAACATCTCACGGCACGAATGTACCAATACAAATAAATAAAACATCTCCAGTTAACTAGCAGAGCATTCATTTAGTTCGTGTGTAAGAGGCGATCTAGCGCTGAAATGTGTTGTTTTTGAAATCAAGTGATCAAAGTGCTCGTTGCCGCTGCGATCAGTGGCGCGGATACTGTGTTCTCTTGTGGCTCGCGCAGTCTTCACTCGGACGCGCGCTTCAATCCGTTGTGGAGAGACTCTCTATTCGTTCCGGTGAAATTACAAAACAAAATGCATACAAAGTATGCTTGCCTGATATACAACCGCTGATAAACATAATCGGTTTTAATGAGAAAAAAGAAAAAAAAAACTAAACGAGTGCGGATTAGAACCCACAACCTCTGACACGCTTGGCAAAAGTTCTACCACTGGACCATTTCAATACACGCATTAATAACGGATTTACCCACACCAACTATCAAACCTCATTAAACGACAAATTAAACCCATGCACTATTTCAATCGATTGCTGGACATTGTAATGTTATTGTACATACATTGATTTATGATTTAGCAATCATAAACCCCCCCCCCCATCAAAAAAACCCGTCCCACTCACTTTTTAAAACAAAGTTACGCCACTGCCTCTGACCTCTAGCATCAACAAGGCATTTTCACCCACAGGACTGCTGCATACTGGATGTTTTTCCCTTTTCACACCATTCTTTGTAAACCCTAGAAATGGTTGTGCGTGAAAATCCCAGTAACTGAGCAGATTGTGAAATACTCAGACCGGCCCGTCTGGCACCAACAACTATGCCACGCTCAAAATTGCTTAAATCACCTTTCTTTCCCATTCTGACATTCAGTTTGGAGTTAAGGAGATTGTCTTGACCAGGATGCCATGTGATTGGTTGATTACATAATTGCATTAATGAGAAATTGAACAGGTGTTCCTAATAATCATTTAGGTGAGTGTGTGTATATATATATATATATATATATATATATATATATATTACATATACAGTGAGGAAAATAAGTATTTGAACACCCTGCTATTTTGCAAGTTCTCCCACTTGGAAATCATGGAGGGGTCTGAAATTGTCATCGTAGGTGCATGCACTGTAAAAAATAATTCTGTGGCTTAGTAAATATTACAGAAATTTTTAACTTTATTAACTTAATAAAATCTCTGTATATCGTTTACTTGATTGTTTGAGTTAAACATACCAAAATAATTGAGTAAAAATCCAACAGTTAATTTTATCTAAAATTTACAGATATATTTAAGTTTTTTTCAATAAAATAATTTAGTATTTGACTAACCAATTATTTCTTTATAATATACTTAATATATATGTGAAATTTCTATCAAAATATTTGAGAATGTTTAATTAAACTGATCTGTTTCAAGAAACAAAAAAATTACTTAATTCAAATCAATATTATTAATATATTTAACACGCTCTTAAAATTGAGTAAGTTTACTCAATTAAAACAATGCCCCCCTCCCCCACCCTCTGACGTGACGAAAACTCGACGGTTGGAGTGAGCGTGGCTGTTTGAACTCTCCAGTCTCCAGAACAACAGCTCTCTTCTCAGCGTCGCAGATTTGGTGCATTTTCACTGTGAAATTCAGGTTGGTGTATGTTTTATTTTATCTATAAAATCATTACTGTGCTTTAAATCATATTTAATGCAAAACAACATACAGAGGCGTAATTCGACACCTAAACGAGACGAGAGCCGCGTTTGTCTTTTTGCGTGATTGAAACGCTTTGCATAAACACATGACTTTCATAATGATAATGAATATAATTATTATCATTTGGATGATAAAATGTCCTCAGAACTATCACTTTTTGTTTATTGGCAGGTTATGTCAGTCGCTCGCAGTATATTTCGGCTGTGCCTCAGACAGTGACTGTGAGTGAAACGCAGGACGGCGGTATGAAGTTCAAAGTTCACCCGCAGAGCGCGAGTCTGTCTCCGGCACGAGGACCAGCGCAGATTCGGTGGATATTGGATAACAGAGTGGTTGATTACACTTGAATTAGGCTACCTGAATGTTTAAATATTTCATTTTTACTTGTTAAATAAGTTTAAATGCAGGCAATATTGTATACATGAAAAAACAGTCTAAAATGTGCTGTATTGCTGTACTCATTGAAAATAAAGGCCAATGTAATGTATAATGGTGGTTGTCTGGAGTACTATTTTACAAAGGTTTAGAGAAAATAAAAAAGTTAATATTACTCATTAATAAAAACAGTTAATATTACTCATAAATATTGTTTTTTAATGTTTAAATGTTAAATTATTTCTACTCAATTTTATTTGTTAATGTACCAGATGCAGTTACTCATATTTACTTAATTTTTTTACTTGCATTTACTCAATTCATACAGTATATTTCATTGATTTCACAGCTTTAAAATTTACTCAATTTTTTTGAGTGTAAAAATGTTTCACCAATAAAATTGAGTAAATAATAGTTAAACTTTTTACAGTGTGTCTACTGTGAGAGACATAATCTAAAAAAAAAAATCCAGAAATCATAATGTATGATTTTTTTAACTATTTATTTGTATGATACATTTGAACACCTGAGAAAATCAGTGTTAATATTTGGTACAGTAGCCTTTGTTTGCAATTACAGAGGTCAAACGTTTCCTGTAGTTTTTCACCAGGTTTGCACACACTGCAGAACCTTGATATGCTTCTTACAGAGCCACTCCTTGGTTATCCTGGCTGTGTGCTTCGGGTCATTGTCATGTTGGAAGACCCAGCCTCGACCCATCTTCAATGCTCTAACTGAGGGAAGGAGGTTGTTCCCCAAAATCTCGCAATACATGGCCCCGGTCATCCTCTCCTTAATACAGTGCAGTCGCCCTGTCCCATGTGCAGAAAAACACCCCCAAAGCATGATGCTACCACCCCCATGCTTCACAGTAGGGATGGTGTTCTTGGAATGGTACTCATCATTCTTCTTCCTCCAAACACGTTTAGTGGAATTATGACCAAAAAGTTCTATTTTGGTCTCATCTGACCACATGACTTTCTCCCATGACTCCTCTGGATCATCCAA
The DNA here is from genome assembly GCF_964197995.2 of Scardinius erythrophthalmus. NCBI lineage: Eukaryota > Metazoa > Chordata > Actinopteri > Cypriniformes > Leuciscidae > Scardinius > Scardinius erythrophthalmus. The sequence continues at coordinate 14,962,862 of NC_138234.1, forward strand.
ATGGTCATAGGCAAACTTAAGACGGGCCTTGACATGTGCTGGTTTAAGCAGGGGAACCTTCCATGCCATGCATGATTTCAAACTAGAGTTTTGCACTCCCGTGGAAGTCCCACGAGATCCGCAGGACCCGACGAACAACAGAGCGCCGCGGGACAAATTTTGAAAGGTCATTGCGGGAGCGGGCGGGATGATGAAGGTGCACTTGTGGGTGCGGGCGGGGGGGTTGATACGCTGCACTCCCGCAAATTAAATATTAGTGTAAAGTAAAATATATAAATGATTAAAGTAGCATACATAATTTGTAGTTGTGAGGGAGATTCTGTTTGGCAGCAATAAAAACGTTTTAAGCAGCCTAAACTTGGATGTTGTCGTTTGGGGTAGGGCGGGGCCTAATCTCACGCGCACTTGTTTAGAGACAATTCCTTCCCGCTGCTCCGTGTTTGAATTCGAAAGCTTCAAGTTCAAAATAGACAGCATGGACGAGGAAAAGAGCACCTCTAGTGCTTCAGATTTAGGCCTAAGTGCTTCAGATGTAAGCACTTCTCTAAAGAAAGGCACATTTACTACAAAACAAATATCATGAAACCTCAAATCAGACATTTGACAGTCTTTTTCGGTTGTGCATGATGGAGAGGGGAATCAACTAGCCTACCGGGAACGGGACTGAACACTGCGAGAGCTGGACTGAAAATTGTGTCCCACGCAGGTCTCTATTTCAAACCATGACGTCTTAGTGTATTACCAACTGTAACCTTGGAAACGGTGGTCCCAGCTCTTTTCAGGTCATTGACCAGCTCCTCCCGTGTAGTTCTGGGCTGATTTCTCACCTTTCTTAGGATCATTGAGACCCCACGAGGTGAGATCTTGCATGGAGCCCCAGTCCGAGGGAGATTGACAGTCATGTTTAGCTTCTTTCATTTTCTAATGATTGCTCCAACAGTGGACCTTTTTTCACCAAGCTGCTTGGCAATTTCCATGTTAGTAGTTGGATTCTTACTGATTGTATGGGGTGGACAGGTGTCTTTATGCAGCTAACGACCTCAAACAGGTGCATCTAATTTAGGATAATAAATGGAGTGGAGGTGGACATTTTAAGGGCAGACTAACAGGTCTTTGAGGGTCAGAATTCTAGCTGATAGACAGGTGTTCAAATACTTATTTGCAGCTGTATCATACAAATAAATAGTTAAAAAATCATACAGTATATTGTGATATATATATAGGTTTTTATAAAAAATAAATACATTTTAAAATTCACCTTATTTTGCCCATATTTTGGAAAATGCTGTTTTAAAAGTAAAAAAAAAAAAAATAAATAAAAAATAAATCACTTTAATCAGTAGATGGCTGCAGAGCTCTAAACGTACTAGTTTAAAACTAAAAGGCATCTTTTCACAAGTTCTTCCAGTTAGATTCATATCTATATATGAATCTTATAACAATATTATCTTATAACAATAGAAGTTACTTTTTGTCAAAGTTTAGCAGTTTTTGAAAAAAAACAAAAAAAAAAACGTTTTTCAATAATGTTACATTATGATTAGAATCAAACCTGATCAGGATGTTACAAAGAGAATAGTTGGAGTCTTTAGAGTTCATCATTTATTTCAAACCATTTTCCATATGATTCTATTGTTTCTGATTTTGAGGATGAATGTTGTCCATTGACAAAATTCATTTGATTCTAATCCTAATATAACATTATTGAAAAACAGATTTTTTTTTCTAGTACAAAAAAAATGCCACACATAAATAAAGACTAAACTTAACTATTTAGAACTATAACATACAAAGTTTAACTATTACTGGACGTCTGTTAATGTATAGGCTAATGTTCTGAGATGTGCCTATTCATATTTTGTTTAGGTTGTTTACATATTTTCTTCACGCTGTAATGAAGTTAAAAGATCTCATTGTTGAATTGATCATCGGAGATTCTTCTTACACTCCAGAAAACAGAGGAACACAATAAAACAGCAACCAACGAGCAGTAAAGCCGAGCTGTCATCCTGAGGCCTGCAATCTGGAATCTGTCTCTGCTGGAAATGCACTAAATTAGGGTTTTAACGCACTTTTAAATATACAACTTTGGAATTTTAGGTGCGTCTCCAACCTGCCTGTAGCTTTAGTGGTGTAATCTTAAAAACCCTGATTAACTCGTTCAGGTGTGTCTGAGTGCTACTTAAGGGCACATAATAATAATTACCGTAATTAGGAGACGGGCAGATCTAGAAAAATATTTATGGGGTGGCAGGACTTTTTGAGGGGTGGCAATATATGGCAGACCTATACTGAATTTAATCACAGTTATCACAGTTTGATGAGAAATAGTATGTACACACTACAAAAGGGCACAGCTGCCATTTACAAACTCACAGACAAACTTAATCTCATGCAATCGATGTCTTGCATTTGAGGTTTTATGTGAAACAGTTCATATTAGGAATAAGTGACCAAACAATGTGATCTCCCTTAATAGGAGATAGAAGTATGATAGAAGTTAGGGGCATTATCACAGGAAAGGCATAAGACAGGTGAGGAGTGGCAGATGTGTGAGAGGGAAAGCAAACAGTTTTTTTACTGTGTCAGAGAGGCAGCGTTGCAGGCAGCATTTGTACAAGAAGAAACGTACTCGGTTACTAACGTAACCTCGGTTCTCTCTAGAGAGGGAACGAGTACTGCGTAAATCTTACGCTAGGGGAAAATCTCTTTTCCGCGAGATACTGAAGCCAAAAATTATCCTTAATTTTGAAATAATGTAAAACGCATTGCGGCAGCATGCAGACACAGGCGAGATGACTCGCGCGCCTATTGGCTGCCCTGCGGCAACTGCAGCAGCCTATCGACAAGGCCCTATCGTGACGTCAGCTCTAATAGGGGTGCTTCGCGCCCAATACGTCACGTCCCGCAGAAACGGGCGTGGCCTAGGGCTATAAATATAGCTTCGAGAGGCTAGCTCACTGGTTTTTCATCGCCAGAGCGAACCAGAGCGTGTGCAGGCACGGCAAGATACGCAGTACTCGTTCCCTCTCTAGAGAGAACCGAGGTTAAGTTAGTAACCGAGTACGTTCTCTTACGAGAGGTTCTCTCGTACTGCGTAAATCTTACGCTAGGGGAACACAGTGTAAAACGCTGTGCATGCTAAAATCCAGCACCAAAGTCCCAAGGGCAAGTGCCCAGGCTCATATAGTACATGATCATAAGGGACTCACAGATAGTCCAGGAAAGAGTGGCTAGAATAGCATCATTCCTGCAAAAAATAACATCCTATAAGGAGCGGTTATAATGTTTCATACAGTCAGGGCAACCTCCGGGCTGGATTGACGAATATAGTGGGTCTTATACACTGCCCATATAGCTGCGCGATCAAACAGCGAGCGTTTGCTCAAACAGTTTCAGTATTCTGGGGCAAAACATCGGGGCAGACAGTACCGATTTTTTTTTTTTTTAGACCGAAAGCAGCTTAGCTTGCAACTGGACTATCCAACTGGATAGGCTCTGTTTCGACATGGCAAGTCCCTTAGAACGTCCGTAAAGTGAAACAAAGAGCTGCTCTGTCTGTCTGAAGACAGACGTGCGAGACACATACTCCTTTAATGCCCTGACCGGGCAAAGGAAGCTGGCATCCTTTTCCTCGTTAGAGACCGGCAGGGCAGACAGGGAAATGACCTGCGCCCTAAACGGTGTGTTGAGGGATTTAGGAACGTACCCGTGCCTCGGTTTGAGTATGACTTTCGAGTCATTTGGCCCAAACTCCATACACATCGCGCTCACTGAGAGTGCTTGTAAGTCGCTTTACTGAAGCGAGAGCCAGAAGAAACACTGTTTTGAAAGACAGATGTCTAATATCTATTGATTGGATCGGCTCGAATGGGGCACCTTTCATGGCTTCCAAGACCGTAGAAAGGTCCCATATGGGAACTGAGGGAGGTCTGGGAGGATTTAACCTCTTAGCTCTCCTAAGGAAGCAGATCGTTCCTTCCAAGTGACTGGCCAAGCGTTGGTTTTGAAAAGGCTGCTATAGCTGCCACATAAACTTTGAGCGTGGATGGGGCTCTTCCCTTATCCAGTTGCTCTTGTAGGAAGGAGAGAACCTCCGTCACTCCACAGTCTTGGGGTGAAAAGCCGCGTGCTGTGCACCAGCTGGAGAACACAGACCATTTTGAGGAATAGAGCCGCCTCGTAGAGGGGGCTCTAGCCTGCATGATCGTGTTTAACACTCCCTGTGGGAGATCAGTGGGGACCCGTTGATGGCCCACGCATGTAGGGACCAATGCTCTGGGCGAGGATGCCAGATCGAGCCCTTGGCCTGAGAGAGGAGGTCAACCACTGACATGTTGTCCGAGCGGACCAAGACGTGGTGTCCTGTTATCTGGGGACGAAATCGCCTCAGCGCGTTGTCGACTGCCATCATTTCCAGGCAGTTTATGTGCAGAAGCTTTTCCCGTTCTGACCACTGGCCGAAAAACGGTCTGCCCTCGAGCAGTGCTCCCCATGCCGAGGTGGAGGCGTCCATAGACACCATCTTCACACTCGAGGAAGTCCCCAGGCTTACACCTGAGGGCATGACTGATAATAGTGTCGTGATCCAGTCATGACAACGCTATTCTCAGCCTGCGCTCCAGCTGGGTAATCAACTTTATTTTTAAAAATAATTTATATATTTTATATTCAAATTGAAAACATGATGTGATTAACACTCAAATCATTCAAGTCCCGAGTCTTTAACTTCCAAGTCCGAGTAAAGTCTCAAGTATTTTATTTTTTGTCAAGTCAAGTCACAATTCATAAAAATAGTGACTCGAGTCGACTCAAGTCCAAGTCACCAAGTCACAAGTCCCCATGTCTGCTTATAATCCACATAATGCAGGGAAACTGTAAAATTAACTGCAGTAGTGCTGAAAACTTGCACCATAAAATTACAACACTCGAACTGTAAATGTATGTTTATTTTCCATGCATCATTTTATTATATCCATGTGGTTACAGTCAAATCATAACAGTGAAATCGCCCTCGAACTCTTCTGTCTTGCCTGCACTCGCGACAGTGACGTGAGCTCCACTGAAAAGTCTTCTTCCTATTGGTTGTCGCTCGCGAAAATCGCTTCTCATTTGCATAAAGTTGAAATTTTTGCAACTTTTGTCGATTGTCGCTTAACACGCCCACATTCTGTCGCCAACAGTCACTGTCGCGAGTGTCGCCGGAAGTCGCCAGCGCTCCATTGGAATGAATGGAATTGTGTCACTTTGTCGCTGCATGACGCTGGCGGTGTGAACGGGGCTTGACGGTGTGCAGTACATGGCTTTCATTGAATGCATTCTCCACTGAGTGTCCCACCAATTTGGAACAGATTCCCAGGAGCCGTGAAATCCTGGCCTTCAGATGAGCTGAGAGACCCCCAAACCACACTGCGCCTCCATACTGCAGAAAAGAGACATGATTTCGCTGCTCCGAATGAACTAAGTCTCCTTAAAAAGTAAATTCTCTGCTGTACTTTGCTGCAGATATAGTCTACATGATAAGTCCAGGAAAGGTCACTATCCATGTACACTCTGAGATATTTGAACGATGATTTTTGTTTTATGGTTTGATTGTGAATAATTATTGGTGTAATGTGGCACTCATGAGAGGTGCCAAAAACAATCTCCTCAGTTTTCTGTGTATTGAGGATGAGGGCATTTAGATCACACCACTTTACTAGATTATTCACTGTTTCCACATAGAGATCGGCCCCCTCTCCCTCCTTCATCAGAGCTACCAGTGCAGTATCATCGGAAAATTTTATGATATGGTGGTTGGATGCAAAGGTAACACAGTCGTTGGTATAGAGTGTAAAGAGCAAAGGAGAGCTAACACATCCTTGTGGGGCACCGCAGCTGGTTGTGACCATGGGGGAATAGGTGTTATTGGCCCAGACCAGCTGTTGCCTGTTAGTGAGGAAAAAACAGTACCAGTGAATGAGATATGGGTTCGTACCCATTTGAGCCATTTTGGATAACAATATGTCCGTATTGTTTAATCGTATTGAATGCAGAGGAGAAGTCGATGAACAGTACCCTGGCATGAGGCTTTATTTTCGGAGCGTCCAGGTGTTTAGAGACCAGATGCATGAGAGTGCCAACAGCATCCTCCGTGCTGCGCTGTTGCCTGTATGTGAACTGGAACGGATCCAGTATGTCCTGTACAGACTGAGAGAGTACATAGGATATGATTTTTTCCAATGACTTCATTAATACAGATATTAGTGCCACAGGTCTGAAGTCATTGCACTCCTTGGGGCATGATTTGTTTGCTAGGGGGATGATGTGCGATGTCTTCCAGGCCATGGGGACAGTGTGTGTAACCATGGACTGTTGGAAGATGGGTTGCCACACTGGGGCTAAGTCCTTACAGTAAGTTTTCAGGATAGAGGCACTGATGTTGTCCGGGCCAGTGGCCTTACATGAATTAAGCTGATGAAAGACGTTTTCCACCTGACCCACTAATTGTCACTCTATCCTCAGAGCCCACCGTGACTGACTCCAGCACCTCCCTGCATCTCTCTGTACTCCCAGAGGTTTCAAACCTAGTAAAGAAGCTGTTCAATTCAATAGCAGAGGTTAGCTCATCACTCGTCACAAAAGGTCTCCTGTTTTTACCTGGCATGCCTGTCATGCTTTTTATTGTATCCCACATTTTACGTGGGTTGCCAGCCTTGAAGGCTTCCTCCAGGTGTTTCTTGTGTGCCTCCTTCGCCTTCCTCAATTTATCTCTAAGTTCTTTGTCTGTTTTTTTGTAGCTCCCTTCTATCTTTATTTTTAAAAGCCAATTTCCTCAAATTCATTACTTGTTCAATGTCTTTGGTTACATACATTTTATTATTGGGATACACCTTAACCGTTTTAGTAGGTATAATAGTACGATTAAAAGTCTAATAAAACAAGGGATATCCACCACTCTTAGCCCAGACTTTAACGCCCACCTATTAAGAAGGTACTGTTACTTATAATATTTAATGACAGACGAGTACAAAACAATAAACACAACCAGTTGTTTGGAGCGAGCTGCGAGTCGCCAGCTGAGCAGCGCCATGTTTAGTGCCATATCACTTGATTACAAAAAAAAACAAAAACATTTCAGCGCTAGATCGTCTCTTATTTAGATTTTTTTATGAAATGAATGCTCTGCTAGTTAACTGGATATGTTTTATTTATTTGTAGAAATGGTACATTCGTGCCGCAAGATGTTTTAAAAAGTGGTGGGGACAATATCAACCCTGGCAAAAAGTGGTGGGGTCACGTCCCACCCGCAAATTACGCCTACAGTATGTCTCCAACCTGTCTGTAGCTTTAGTGGTGTAATTTTATAAACCCTGATTAACTCGTTCAGGGTGTGCGTTTCCCGAAAGCATCGTTGGCCAACTATGGTCGCAAGTTCCGTCGTTACCAATAGAGTTCAATGGGCATTGCGATGAACTTGCGACCATAGTTGGCCAACGATGCTTTCGGGAAACGCACCCCTGGACCCTGATTAACTCGTTCAGGTGTGTCTGAGTGCTACTTAAGGGCGCGTAATAATAATTACCGTAATTAGGAGACAGGGGCGAATCTAGAAAAATATTTATGGGGTGGCGAGGGGGGGGGGAAGGAATTTTTGCGGAGTGGCAACCCTCAAAAATTCCTGCCCCCCCTCACTCCATAAATATTTTTCTAGATCCGCCCCTGTCTCCTAATTATTACGTGCCCTTAAGTAGCACTCGGACACACCTGAACGAGTTAATCAGGGTTTTTAAGATTACACCACTAAAGCTACAGGCAGGTTGGAGACGCACCTAAAATTCCAAAGTTGTATATAAAAGCGCGTTAAAACCCTAATTCAGTGCATTTCCAGCAGAGACAGCCATTGTGAGATCGCAGGCCTCAGGATGACAGCTCGGCTTCACTGCTCGTTGGTCGCTGTTTTATTGTGTTCCTCTGTTTGCTGGAGCGAAAGAAGAATCTCCGATGATCGATTCGACGGTGAGATCTTTTAACTTCATTATAGCTCGAAGAAAGTAAACAACCTAAACAAAATATGACTTTAGGCATATCTCAGAACATCTCAGAACAAGTAGGCCTAGCCTATACTGTAACAGACGTCCAGTAGGCCTAATAATTAAACTTTGTACGTATAGTTCCAGTGTTAATTTCGTTAACGAAAACTATGCCGAAAAATGTTCGTTGACGACCTTTTTTCCCCTGACTAAGACAAGACGATGAGTACGGAAGAGGATTAGGGCCAGGCAATAATAAAAAAATAAAACCATCTCGAGATTAAAGTCATTATAATGCGAGATTAAACTCGTTAAATTTCGAGAAAAAAAGTCGAAATACAATCTTGAGAATAAACTCATTAAATATTGAGAATAAAGTCGTTGTGTTTTGAGAAAAAACTCGTTAAATTTCGAGAAAAAAGTCGAAATACAATCTTGAGAATAAACTCATTAAATATTGAGAATAAAGTCGTTGAGTTTCGAGAAAAAAACTCGTTAAATTTCGAGAAAAAAGTCGAAATACAATCTTGAGAATAAACTCATTAAATTTCGAGAATAACGTCGTTGTGTTTCGAGAAAAAAACTCGTTAAATTTCGAGAAAAAAGTCGAAGTAATTGTGAGAATAAACTCGTTAAATGTCGAGAATAAAGTCGTTGTGTTTCGAGAAAAAAAGTCGAAATGAAATGTAACGTTAGAGAATAACGCATTTGATCAGTGTTCATTGCATAACCTGATAGAGGACATGGCAGAGTTAGATCACTTAGACAATCTATATTTTTGACTTTCTTTCAGTAACAAAGAATAGAACATTAGGTCTAGGTCGGCTAGGTGTTTTTAGAAGAAAAAATCAGTCCAATTTGCTCGATGTACTCGCTTTTGTCCAACATGAAATTCATGGAGGTTTCGTGGTTTCCCAGGATACCATAAGACGCATTATTAAACTTGTTGATCCTTAAGGTGTGGAATTTCGACGAAGGAGACGCTTGAGAAGACGCCACTTGCGCTGGCCCAAATACACTCTGGCATATGGACAGCTATGATAAACTAAAACCGTACAGCATTGCCATTAATGGCTGTATAGATGGTTACAGTCGTTACATTCTGTGGATGGAGGCGTACACAACCAACAACGATTAATAATATGTCTTATGGTATCCTGGAAAACCACGAAACCTCGATGAGGTTGATATCAGTAGGCTATGCAATGAACACTGATCGAATGCGTTATTCATTCCATTTCGACTTTTTTCTCGCAACACAACGACTTTATTCTCGATATTTAATGAGTTTATTCTCGAGATTGTATTTCGACTTTTTTTCTCGAAATTTAACGAGTTTTTTCTCGCACACAACGACTTTATTCTCGATATTTAATGAGTTTATTCTCAATATTGTATTTCGACTTTTTTTCTCGAAATTTAACGAGTTTAATCTCGCATTATAATGACTTTAATCTCGAGATGGTTTTATTTTTTTATTATTGCCTGGCCCTAATCCTCTTCCGTACGACGACACCCACGTCATTAAACGATAACTGTGACTATATCAACACATGCAATATCGTTGACGAAAAAAGACGAGACTGAAATGTGTTTAAACATTTTTTTTTAAACTTAACCAAAACCACTTGTTTGTGTCAAATAAAGGAGACAACACATAGAGACAGAGCGTATTTAGGCCACGCCCACACCCAGGGGGAAAACAAACCAACCGTCCCCATTGACTTTGCATTGCGAGAGGCTGCCTCCTTGTCATTTCTTGCTTCTAACAAAAGTCAGAAAAAAGCATAAAAGCTGCTGTGTGACAAGGTGTACAGCAAACAAGCTAAAAAACCCAGAAATAAGTTTTTATTAGCTCTCGACCCCAAAAAACGAGTGTTTAGGACATAAAAGTGGATACAGGCAGTTGAGACAGAGCGTCACGTGTCTCATTACTCTGAGAACTAACGTACGCCCGCTGGAGGAGACCGTAATCGGCAACACAGGATAGTTTATCTTACAGAAATATAATATATAAAACTGACATTTGGATATTTGACTCACCAGTGACCAAATGTTTAACTTACTGCAGATCATGTAGTGTTTTTTAGTGCATACTGAGTGTCAGGATCCCACAATTTACCCATTCGTTCCAGCCTGTATCCACTTTTATGTCCTCAAACGCTCGTTTTTTGGGGTCGAAAACTTATTTCTGGGTTTCTTAGCTTGTTTGCTGTACACCTTGTCACATAGCAGCTTTTAGGCATTATTCTGTCTTTTCTTAGAAGCAAGAAATGACAAGGAGGCAGCCGCTCGCAATGCAAAGTCAATGGAGACGCTTGGTTTGTTTTCCCCCTGGGTGGGCGTGGTCTTCAGATTATGACGCGTTGCGCTCTGTCTCTATCGACTGTTTTTTTTTTCCGAGCGTTCATGCTTACGGTTGCCAGATTTTAATAATTAAACCCCCAGTCAGAGCTTTTCTGTTAAAAGAACACTTTTCCTACCCAGTCTTTTCAAAAGTATCTGGCAACCATGCGCGCGCGCTCTCTACACTGCCGAAGAACCGCAGATGATCTGAAAACGCAGACAAGTAAGCTGGAGTTTAGCGATCTTCATTTGAGATTTTCTACTTAAATTAAAGTGTCGCTCAGTCGGTCTGTGTTCTGCCACGAGCCTTTTGCGCTATCTGTGCTACTAAATCTGCGATCAAAATATAGGCTGATATCCAGCAGTGTTTTAATGTTGATATACGAGCAAGAATGCAATGTTTCCTTAATATCCACACGATTTCAAATGTGACATTGATTTTATACAACAGTTCAACAAACAGGGTAACATTAAATAATGTAACTACATTTAAAACAGTATTGTCAGTAGGCTTATTGCTCTATTTTGCAACGAAAGCCAGCACACAGCGGTGATTCGTGAACGAATCTGTGGCTTTGAACGAATCGTGAGATTCAATGACCCGTTCATAAAAATAGCAGCTTGCTTCCTTACTGAATGAATGAATGACTCATGACTCACTCATAAAGACAGTGACTTACTACTGGCTTTAATTTAATATTTTAAAAGTACCGGTCTCACTTCGTTTGTACCATCATTGTATATTTATTGAACATTGTTTAATTTAAAAAAATATTTAAAAAATATTGGCCCTTAATGGAAAAAGTGACTGCAGTCTAAGTGGAAGAGGGTACCGGGGGGTAGGGCACTCTAAAAACCACTGAACTAAGGAAAAGGGGTATGTAGAATTATGTAGAAAGTGCTACTGCTAAAGAGTGCAATGTCAATACAGCCTGTTACCTTAATTTACATTTCTCATAAGCTTAACTGAATTGGCCTAGAGATAAAAAAATTTAGGACATTTTTTTTGTCTAAGGACTACATATAAATAGCTACCAAAATTAATGTGGGTAACTGCAGTTTGACTAAAAGTTGACAAAAAATGCAATGACTTTTCGTCAACTAAAACTAGACTAAAACTATGAAAGACTAAGACCAATGTATTTTCGTCTCAAGATGAAAACTAAGACTAAATCAAAAATGGCTGCCAAAATTAACACTGTATAGTTCTAAATAGTTAAGTTTAGTCTGTATTTATGTGTGACATGCTTCTGTCTGTCTGTCTGTCTGTTATTATTGTTATTATTATTATTGTTATTATTATTATTGTTGTTATTATTATTATTATTATTATTATTCCTCCTGAATGGGAGTCCAAGGCATCCCTAAAAAAATATGTTTTTGCTTTTGTTTTAGAGTCTCTAGGACCTACTCTATAGTACCACCAGTTCAAAGATTCACTTTTGAAATGGTTATAACTTTTGATCAAGAAAAATGATATGCTTGCATGCTTCTCACATTCAACATATTAAATTAAGACTGCACATTAAGGTAGTGGTTAATTTGAAAAGTACAGTATTCTGATTTTTTTGCTGGCCTACTTCAGATTTTGCTCAATTTTAATTGCTTCAAAAATTGCCTCAGATGATCTTTGGACTGAGAGGCACAGACACGACTGAACAACTGACTTCTTTGTTAAATGATGTCAGAAACTAAACAATGTCGACCCAAAATTGGTTCCAAACTTTGATCAATCTAAACAAAAATTGGTATGCTTTATCGGAATCATAATGTGATTGTCCATGCCAAATTTGGGAATAGCACCACCTGAAATCGCAACTTGCAGCTTTTGCAGTTTTGTATTTGTACTTGTCCCTTTACTCCTTTAACAATGATGCACCATTAAACTTGGGGGATAATTATAACTTAAAGGGTTAGTTCACCCAAAAATTAAAATTCTGTCAGTAATTACTCACCCTCATGTTGTTCCAACCATGTAAGTCTTTCGTTCATCTTCGGAACACAAATTAAGATATTTTTGATGAAATCTGACAGAATTCTGACTCTTCCATAGGCTTCCAGTGTGACCGAAACTCACCGACCCAGAAAAGTTATTAAAAACATCGTTAAAATAGTCCAAGTGACTCCAGTGGCTCAATCTTAAGTATATCAAGCGACGAGAATACTTTTTGTGCGCAAAAACAAACAAAAATACCGACTTTATTCCACTATTCAATTCCTTCTCTCTGGGCCTCGTAGTGTTTTTGCGTAGCGCGTCTGTGTTGCACGTCACCACGTAGGCTCACAATTGGCCGAAGCAGGTCATGTGTGTGAATTTGTCAGGTCTTGTCAGGTCTTAATTTGTGTTCCGAAGATGAACGAAAGACTTACATGGTTGGAACAACATGAGGGTGAGTAATTACTGACAGAATTTTCATTTTTGGGTGAACTAACCCTTTAAGTATTACCTTACAAACCACTTTTGTAAAAAAAAAAAGAAATGTCTGAATGCATGAGTTCTGTCTGTTTTGCTAAAAATTTGTTACCATTTTCTTTTTGTGTGTATTAAAATGCTTAGGCCTAATGTAACTGTTCAACATAATTATGCCACAAAATATGAATCGCCGTCCATGTTTTATATTAGCATTACAATAGTGGTAGGTTCTGTTTTGTAATGGCACTTTGTAACAATTTAGGGCTAAATGGTAGATTTCTAAACTAATTTGACTTGATGCAGATAAATGTGTGGCTGTTATACTTCAGTTTGATACACACAAATTGCAAATTCCCAGATGATCCTCGAGTTATCTTCTGTATAGTGGCCAGTTGGTGCCTGGTGAAACTGAATTGCGTTTCTGTTTCTGATAAAGAATGCTCTAAAGGACACAAATGCAATGATTTGATTGTGGAACTGATTTGTTTGTGTTCTCCCTGCATTCAACAAATTTCCTTAAATAGTGGATGTCAGAGGTCCTCCAAAAGAAACACTGATTTTTTTTGCTGTTGAGTTTCACAAGATACTGCAGGAGACGGACTGATTTTTTTCATGGTAAAGAAAATGATTTAATGGTGGAGGAGACATTCAGCTTTTTTTTATTTTTTTTTTATCAAAATGCATAGTCATTCAACATTTAACATTCAAATTTTTTACATTTGTCTTCTGTCTGGCATTGGCCCTGGCTTGGCAGAACTGCGGATCGTATAGGCTACCACACAAGTGTTGTATGTGACCATTTAGTCCAGTTATAGGCATCTAAAGATTTATATGCCCTCAGTTTCTCTTTATGCTCAGTTTCTCTATCAGGTAGATGTAGAAGTCAGGCCGCTCTACTGGAAGTAGCGTTAACGTTAATCCTGTCAGATCGTCCATCCATTGACAGAGTGGATACGGGTCAGACAATCTGGGATGTCCGTTAAAATTAACTTTTGCAAATAACAGTTGCGTTCCTGGACAGTGAGTGACCTTGCACAATAAAATAAAATCGGATTTTCTCCAGTCATAATTTAAAAACAAGTTAACAAAACTTGCTAACTAAAGTTAGTGAAGCGCCAGGGGCTTCTGCCACCACCTAAGCTCCGGAAACACAACAAAAGTCACCATGTGTTTATTTTAGTTTATTTGTTTATTTTTAAGGATCCCATTAGCTGAAAGTCTATGCAATCAGCTAGTCTTCCTGGGGTCCATTCAAAAAAAAACAAAAAAAAATGACATTACAACAACATTTCAATAATCACAATAAACACATACACATTTAATATATATACATACATACACAAACACACACTTGAACATACATACAATCTAGTTTCGATTCATAAGATGAAACATAAATGCAATATAATTTACAATTACCGTAATCAAACCATATTAAAACCTACATCAACACATAACACCTTAGACTTCTTTTAAATGACAGCTTATTACAAAGCTGACGAACTTCAATGGGAATGTTTTTCCAGTTGACAATAGCTCTATACAAGATGGTTTTCTTCATGACATTAGTTTTTGGATAGCGGGTTGTTATATGACCATTATTTGCCTTTCTGGTGTTATGATTGTGCACAGAGTTACAATACACTATTTGATTAAACCGAGAAATAGGCATTTTCATTGTCAATGTGTTATATATATCATAGTGCTTAAAGTAACTGTTATTCTTTGGTTTGGAAATGTAATGGTAGAGGAGACATTCAGCGTTTAATAATTATAGTTTCTGTCGTGTGTTTGAATAACAGTAAAGCCAGGAGTGTGTCCAAGCACAGACGGAATGATAGGATTGTGTGTTGAAAATTGTTTCGGTGACAATGACTGTCTGGGGGATGAGAAATGCTGCAGTAATGGATGTGGACATGACTGTACAGCTCCATATAAAGGTAATTATATTTTATTATAGAGTGGATCAGCTTTTTTTTTTTTTTTTTTTTTTTTTTTTATCAATCAAAATGCATAGTCATTCAACATTTAACATTCAAACTATTTACATTTGTCTTCTGTCTGGCATTGGCCCTGGCTTGGCAGAACTGCGGATCGTATAGGCTACCACACAAGTGTTGTATGTGACCATTTAGTACAGTTATAGGCATCTAAAGATTTATATGCCCTCAGTTTCTCTTTATGCTCAGTTTCTCTATCAGGTAGATGTAGAAGTCAGGCCGCTCTACTGGAAGTAGCGTTAACGTTAATCCTGTCAGATCGTCCATCCATTGACAGAGTGGATACGGGTCAGCCAATCTGGGATGTCCGTTAAAATTAACTTTTGCAAGCAACTAACGATTGCGTTCCTGGACAGTGAGTGACCTTGCACAATAAAATAAAATCGGATTTTCTCCAGTCATAATTTAAAAACAAGTTAACAAAACTTGCTAACTAAAGTTAGTGAAGCGCCAGGGGCTTCTGCCACCACCTAAGCTCCGGAAACACAACAAAAGTCACCATGTGTTTATTTTAGTTTATTTGTTTATTTTTAAGGATCCCATTAGCTGAAAGTCTATGCAATCAGCTAGTCTTCCTGGGGTCCATTCAAAAAAAAACAAAAAAAAATGACATTACAACAACATTTCAATAATCACAATAAACACATACACATTTCAATAATCACAATAAACACATACACATTTAATATATATACATACATACACAAACACACACTTGAACATACATACAATCTAGTTTCGATTCATAAGATGAAACATAAATGCAATATAATTTACAATTACCGTAATCAAACCATATTAAAACCTACATCAACACATAACACCTTAGACTTCTTTTAAATGACAGCTTATTACAAAGCTGACGAACTTCAATGGGAATGTTTTTCCAGTTGACAATAGCTCTATACAAGATGGTTTTCTTCATGACATTAGTTTTTGGATAGCGGGTTGTTATATGACCATTATTTGCCTTTCTGGTGTTATGATTGTGCACAGAGTTACAATACACTATTTGATTAAACCGAGAAATAGGCATTTTCATTGTCAATGTGTTATATATATCATAGTGCTTAAAGTAACTGTTATTCTTTGGTTTGGAAATGTAATGGTAGAGGAGACATTCAGCGTTTAATAATTATAGTTTCTGTCGTGTGTTTGAATAACAGTAAAGCCAGGAGTGTGTCCAAGCACAGACGGAATGATAGGATTGTGTGTTGAAAATTGTTTCGGTGACAATGACTGTCTGGGGGATGAGAAATGCTGCAGTAATGGATGTGGACATGACTGTACAGCTCCATATAAAGGTAATTATATTTTATTATAGAGTGGATCAGCTTTTTTTTTTTTTTTTTTTTTTTTTTTTTTTTTTTTTTTTTTTTTATCAATCAAAATGCATAGTCATTCAACATTTAACATTCAAACTATTTACATTTGTCTTCTGTCTGGCATTGGCCCTGGCTTGGCAGAACTGCGGATCGTATAGGCTACCACACAAGTGTTGTATGTGACCATTTAGTACAGTTATAGGCATCTAAAGATTTATATGCCCTCAGTTTCTCTTTATGCTCAGTTTCTCTATCAGGTAGATGTAGAAGTCAGGCCGCTCTACTGGAAGTAGCGTTAACGTTAATCCTGTCAGATCGTCCATCCATTGACAGAGTGGATACGGGTCAGCCAATCTGGGATGTCCGTTAAAATTAACTTTTGCAAGCAACTAACGATTGTGTTCCTGGACAGTGAGTGACCTTGCACAATAAAATAAAATCGGATTTTCTCCAGTCATAATTTAAAGACAAGTTAACAAAACTTGCTAACTAAAGTTAGTGAAGCGCCAGGGGCTTCTGCCACCACCTAAGCTCCGGAAACACAAAAGGTCACCAGGTGTTTATTTTAGTTTATTTGTTTATTTTTAAGGATCCCATTAGCTGAAAGTCTATGTAATCAGCTAGACTTCATAGGGTCCGTTCTAAAAAAAAACAAAAAAAAATGACATTACAACAACATTTCAATAATCACAATAAACACATACACATTTCAATAATCACAATAAACACATACACATTTCATATATATACATACATACACAAACACACACTTGAACATACATACAATCTAGTTTCGATTCATAAGATGAAACATAAATGCAATATAATTTACAATTACCTTAATCAAACCATATTAAAACCTACATCAACACATAACACCTTAGACTTCTTTTAAATGACAGCTTATTACAAAGCTGACGAACTTCAATGGGAATGTTTTTCCAGTTGACAATAGCTCTATACAAGATGGTTTTCTTCATGACATTAGTTTTTGGATAGCGGGTTGTTATATGACCATTATTTGCCTTTCTGGTGTTATGATTGTGCACAGAGTTACAATACACTATTTGATTAAACCGAGAAATAGGCATTTTCATTGTCAATGTGTTATATATATCATAGTGCTTAAAGTAACTGTTATTCTTTGGTTTGGAAATGTAATGGTAGAGGAGACATTCAGCGTTTAATAATTATAATTTCTGTCGTGTGTTTGAATAACAGTAAAGCCAGGAGTGTGTCCAAGCACAGACGGAATGATAGGATTGTGTGTTGAAAATTGTTTCGGTGACAATGACTGTCTGGGGGATGAGAAATGCTGCAGTAATGGATGTGGACATGACTGTACAGCTCCATATAAAGGTAATTATATTTTATTATAGAGTGGATCAGCTTTTTTTTTTTTTTTTTTTTTTTTTTTTTAATCAATCAAAATGCATAGTCATTCAACATTTAACATTCAAACTATTTACATTTGTCTTCTGTCTGGCATTGGCCCTGGCTTGGCAGAACTGCGGATCGTATAGGCTACCACACAAGTGTTGTATGTGACCATTTAGTCCAGTTATAGGCATCTAAAGATTTATATGCCCTCAGTTTCTCTTTATGCTCAGTTTCTCTATCAGGTAGATGTAGAAGTCAGGCCGCTCTACTGGAAGTAGCGTTAACGTTAATCCTGTCAGATCGTCCATCCATTGACAGAGTGGATACGGGTCAGCCAATCTGGGATGTCCGTTAAAATTAACTTTTGCAAGCAACTAACGATTGCGTTCCTGGACAGTGAGTGACCTTGCACAATAAAATAAAATCGGATTTTCTCCAGTCATAATTTAAAAACAAGTTAACAAAACTTGCTAACTAAAGTTAGTGAAGCGCCAGGGGCTTCTGCCACCACCTAAGCTCCGGAAACACAACAAAAGTCACCATGTGTTTATTTTAGTTTATTTGTTTATTTTTAAGGATCCCATTAGCTGAAAGTCTATGTAATCAGCTAGACTTCATAGGGTCCGTTCTAAAAAAAAAGACATTACAACAACAACATTTCAAGAATCACAAACACATACACATTTCATATATATACATACATACACAAACACACACTTGTACACACAAACACACACTTGTACATGCATACAATCTAGTTTCGATTCATAAGATGAAACATAAATGCAATATAATTTACAATTACCGTAATCAAACCATATTAAAACCTACATCAACACATAACACCTTAGACTTCTTTTAAATGACAGCTTATTACAAAGCTGACGAACTTCAATGGGAATGTTTTTCCAGTTGACAATAGCTCTATACAAGATGGTTTTCTTCATGAAATTATTTTTTGGATAGCGGGTTGTTATATGACCATTATTTGCCTTTCTGGTGTTATGATTGTGCACAGAGTTACAATACACTATTTGATTAAACCGTGAAATAGGCATTTTCATTGTCAATGTGTTTCTGTGTTCAAAGTTTCTGTCATGTGTTTGAATAACAGTAAAGCCAGGAGTGTGTCCAAGCACAGACGGAATGATAGGATTGTGTGTTGAAAATTGTTTCGGTGACAATGAATGTCTGGGGGATGAGAAATGCTGCAGTAATGGATGTGGACATGACTGTGCAGCTCCATATACAGGTATTTATATTGTAGCCTATAGTGTGTGGATCAGCTTTATACAAAGCCGTTTCAGACAGCTCCGTACGTTAATAGTGAAGCGGTTGCATTGTTCATTAAAATTATCAATATATTCACTGATTCGAACTTCCTAGATCAATATCTCGTGAGCTAAATGTTTACTCATGTCACCTCGCTCCAATCAGTAACATAGAAAAATGAGCTGCAAACTAATTTATTTTATACCAGCTTTATAATCAGTTGATCTCTATGAGCAGGCAGCTGAGATACAAGTCCGAAGGGAATGTCTACAAAGTGCAAAACCAGAAAAGACAGTCCATTCGGACTTGTCTCTGTCGCTGCGCAGAGATATTTATAAGGCTCATTTTGAGAAATTAAGTTGAAGCTCAATGGAACCCTTCAATGTTAAAGGTCACCTATTATGACTCTTTTCATAAGATTTAAAGGACAAATCAAGTGAAAAATTAACCTAGGGTTAATTAACACATGGTTACCGAGTCGATCGTTCCCTGTGATGCGTTTTCATGAAAATCGAATGTAAAGAGTTTTATCTTTAAAAACAGATTAGCTCATAACAGTAGTATATGGGACAGAGTAAGTAAAAATAAATCGCTAGTTAATACCACTAACAAGGCTCAAAATAGCCTCACACTAACACGGTAACATAATGAGGGTCCTTGCATACAAACCGAAGCATTGAGAACTTTGTAAGTGTACGGACAGTTTAATAAGAAGATACTTTATAAAGACAGTACATTACGCGTTGACATGCAGGATCCATCTTGGAAAACAGTCTCGACTAATCGAGCCACGAACGCCGTGCTACATTAGATTTCACAAACGTAATTCCTATCGACGGCGTTCGTGGCTCGATTAGTCGAGACTGTTTTCCAAGATGGATCCTGCATGTCAACGCGTAATGTACTGTCTTTAAAAAGTATCTTCTTTGTAAGTGTACAGACAGTTTAATAAGTTCTCAATGCTTCGGTTTGTATGTAAGGACCCTCATTATGTTACCGTGTTAGTGTGAGGCTATTTTGAGCCTTGTTAGTGGTATTAACTAGCGATTTATTTTTACTTACTCTGTGCCCAATATACTACTGTTATGAGCTAATCTGTTTTTAAAGAGAAAACTCTATATATTCGATTTTCATGAAAACGCATCGCAGGGAACGATCGACTAGGTAACCATGTGTTAATTAACCCCAGGTTCATTTTTCACTTGATTTGTTCTTTAAAATAAGTCTATGATGTCCCCAGAGTGTGTATGTGAAGTTTTAGCTCAAAATACCCAACAGATAATTTGTTACAGCATGTTTAAATTGTCATTTTTTTGAGCTCAGAAAAACTCACTGTTTAGTGTGTGCCCTTTAAATGCAAATGAACTGCTGCTGCACGGCCCAGGGGGCGGAGCCTCACGAGCTCACACTAAGAGCTACTGTAGGACAATCGCATCTGATTATATCAAAACAGAAACTCTCAGTTGCGGTGTTCATTTCGACTCGGAGTCGGACAATAATGCCCACAGAGCCAGAGAATATATGCTGTATCGAGATAGAACAGGTTTAGTTTAATTACGGTTATAACTTATTTGTCATCTGCTTTTATCCACTAATACAAGCCCGTCCGAATGATGACCAAAATATACTGATGAGTTCAGTGAAGTTTATTGTACATCACACAAAAGATGAAGCCTTAGTTTTACCCCAGAAAATCACTGTAAGAGCTGAATAAACACAGTATAAGAAGTGCACATTAAAGTCTTATCCATAAACTCTCTCTCTCTCCGTTTCATTATCAACATACACAGCGAAGTACATAAAACACTCGTTACAACCAAGCGGCAACATTCTAATCTGAAAAATGAAGCCTACCTGGATGTGTGAAAAACTGCAATACATCAAAAATCAACTAGGGGAAGGTCCCAAAAGGGAGCAAATGTCCATAGCCCCCATGTAAAAATGTCAGTTTTCACAACATAAATTCATGTTTTTACAGGTTGGTCCCATGGACTTTTATTGTATTTTTCGATAGGTTTCGAGTGCCTGACAACGGTGAGGGGAGTGAATTTTTTTTCTAACACGTTAGTTTAGATCGTATTTAGATATAAAGTATGAGCTTGATTGACAGCTGATAACGAGCATAGGCTGCGCCGAGTGGAATTCCTGAAATTTGACGTCTCGGCCATGATCTGATACAAACACATCATACCACCTCTGTATCCTTTCTTAACATTTGTATTGAAATATCGTACATAAAAGCTCCGCCCATCCCCTCCATAAACGGCCTCAAAACCGTTCTTCAGAAAGTCTATGGGTGACGTCACAGACGCTTTGTCCATATTTTTTACAGTCTATGGTTACAACTAGTGATGTAGTAATCGAGTCCGGTCTCGAGACCGTTTTTTGCTTTCTCGGACTCGACTCGGACTTGTTCCTTCAAAGTCTCGGTCTTGACTCGGACTCGGCATAGGCGGTCTCGTCCCCATCACTAGTCCACTAGAATACATACCACTAGAATACATACCACTAGAAAATGTTTATTTGCTCTGCATGTCCTATGATTAAAAAAGTCAGGGTGGGCTTAACATGTTGATGACAGAGCAGCACTGTTGAAGCAGTTTAGAAAAATAGGCAGAAGATGATGCATGTGGTAGGGATTTTTTTTAATGTTAGTAAAAGCATAGTCCATATTAAGATGTTAAGACTGCTCCTCTAAACAATTCCCAATCTAGCTTAGTCTGTAGGCCTAACTGTTGATTATTAACTGGGGTGATATTAAATCATTCATATGAAAACTGACATGTTTTTATGGTCTTGGTCTCGACTCCTAAAGACTCGATCTCGACTCGGACTTGCTTCCTCAAAGACTCGGTCTCAACTGAATTTGAAAACCAACGGACATCCTTACATCCAACAACAAAACACCTCAATCGATTAGGAGACATTCTTGTCTATAGCGGCTCAAGCCAGTGTCGAAACCATAGACTGTAAAAAAAGATGGATAACGCCCCTTCGTTCTCTTCCATTGATGAGAACTGAAGCCGCCAGTGTCCTGATATGGTTCTGACATATTAGAACTTGAGTCTACGCAGTACCCAGATAGCACACACCAATTTGATGTGATTTTTACATCTGGAAGACATATTTTTAAGAGTGTTTGCTCATCTGCAATACGTCTATAGGACGATGTATCTTAAAGACATCTAAACATCTATTTGACATCTGCAGGAAACGCACACATTTGTTCAAACACCATATAAAAGTGATTTTTGTATAATAGGTGCCCTTTATTGTATAGAGCTGAAGGCATATGTATGTGCAGTGTGTAATTCAGCATTCATTGATTTGACAGTGAAACCAAAGCCCGGAGTGTGTCCAATCAAAATCTTCAAGCCAGTAGTATGTACCAAGTCATGTTCCTATGACCGTGACTGTCCAAAAGATGAGAAATGCTGCAGCACTAGATGTGGACAACAATGTGGTATATTATTTTATTTTATTTATTTTATTTTATGAATGCCACCATAGCATAATTTATTTTATAGCCTAGTTCAATATATATATATATATATATATATATATATATATATATATATATATATATATATATATATATATATATATATATATATATATATATATATATATATATATATATATAACTTACAGCTTATTTTCTTGTTTTGAATACCACTGAATTTAAAGGATTTGTGAAATGAGGGGTAAATGACCTTTAGTGTTTGTTGATAAATGTTTAGTTTTATTTAACTGTATTTAATATACATATAAAATAAGTTAAATGTTTTTTTGCAGTAAGACCAATTTCTCTTTCAACATAACTTCCTCTTCTTGGCCAGGTTACATTATCTGTGGCGTAAACTCTAGAGATGAGGCTTCAAAACCATGAATTTTTAGGGCTATGATTTTTCAAATGACGATTGTTTTCAGCTGCCACATTTATCAACACATGATCATTCATATGATCTGATTGGCAGTGTACTAATGTTAAATTTCTGCGCTCGAATCTGCGCTTGTTTCTACGTTGGATTGACATGAGAATGATAAAATAGTTAAGACAAACATTTATCAAAGATTGTGCAAAATAAAGATTTATAATGCTTAGAGTACAACTAGTAACAAGCAAAACTTGTTCTTGCTTTGAGTTTTGTGCTGTGTTTCTGAAATTGAATGCCGCTGAATGCACTGACTAAAGCTGAATATTTGTATCCATGCAGTGAGGCCTGGTAAATGTCATCCACCCTTTTTGTGCCGACCAGTGGATCCGTGATGGCCAATATCCTGCCAGACAGAAGTGTTGCCTAACCACCTGTGCTGGTTTAACCATCGAAAAGAGTCCTCTGAGATTGATTTTGCATACCGTACATGAGGACTGACTTTCACCAAATAAATCTGTTTAGTAAAACATTCCTCTGGGTTATTTATTTATTTATAAAAAAAAAAAAAAAAAAAAAAAAAAACTTTTCTTGGCAGCAAAAGTGTATTTCATTATAAGGCTTTTCAATAATTTTTTTATTTTTATTTTTTTGTCGAACCAGAAATGAAACCAAAAATGCATCTGAAAACTGATGCAATATTTAAGACTTAAAGGAGAAGTTCACTTTTAAAATGAAAATTCTGTCATCATATACTCACCCTCATGTTGTTTCAAACCTGTATAAATTTCTTTCTTCTGCTGAACAGAAAGGAAGATATTTAGAAGATTATCAGTAACCAGACAGTTTTTGGGTCCCAATGACTTCCATAGTAGGAAAAAAAAAATACTATGGAAGTCATTGGGACCCAAAAACTGTCTGGTTACTGATAATCTTCTAAATAACTTCCTTTCTTTTCAGCAGAAGAAAGAAATTTATACAGGTTTGAAACAACATGAGGGTGAGTATATGATGACAGAATTTTCATTTTAAAAGTGAACTTCTCCTTTAAGTTTAAGTTTGTCTATTAATGTATCTAAAGACTGCATGTATTCATATTTTAAATGATGCAATGTTTGTTAATAGGCTTTCATGAGGGTGTGATTCAGATGCATGAGGTCTAGGATGCGCCTGAGGCCGCTATACTTGTTGGGCTTTTTTTATTTTTAAAATGTGTATTTTGAAGGATTAATAGTAAATGCTTTATATTTTGCCAGTAAAGAGGACTTTTAAATCCACTATAAAGAGGTACATATAATACCGGAAAACTTAAATTATGCTTTTTTTTTTTTTTTTTAAAGCAAAAGGTTTAAGTGATCACTGCTTGAGCAGCTAAAAAAAATGGCCCAAACCCCTATAACCATCCAGAAGGCTAACCAATTTAGGATGGTTTTAGCTCTGTTTTCCCAGCAGATCTTTTGCCCTGTAAATACTGCAAAGATGCCATTTGTTTTTGTTTTTTTAATGAATTGTTTTGGTTATTGAGTAATAATAGTTTAATGGAATTAGCAGTTTTACACTTGGTCGGCTATCCTGACACATAATCTTTTTCTACCAAACACTAAGAATAAAGTCATATCTCTGCTGATGATGCTGTATGACTTGTTTAGTATGACTTTTAACAGAGCTTATGAAAAAAATATTCAATTATGTCAATCCTTTTTTCTCATTATCTTCAATAATATGAGCTCTAAGTGTCAGTTTGCAAGTGATCTGATGTCAGCAGACTGACCCATCTCCATTTTTGATTTACAAGATATACATCTCTTAATTTTATTATAGTCTGAGGTGAACCACGTTTAATGTAAAAACAGCAAAAACTAAGAACCAGTGATGAGTGAAACACTTACCAATTATAATGAAGACTAAAATTGCGTTAATTATTATTTTAAGTATTATTCTTTATCAATATTCATAATCGGATGTTTATTTGAAGTTTAAGTGCATAAAGTTTGAGCTGCACAAGCTGAAAACTGCATGAACAGTAGTATCATATATCAGGCACAAGGAGCAGAGATTATTTTGGGTGTGTAATGTAGCATGTTTTCCACTGATGCATTTGGACTAAGAATGTGTACACTAAAGGACAGTATTCTTTATATGGAAAGTGGATTGTGCCACGTGTAAACATGAGGAGGAGGAGGAGGAGGGGGGGGGGGTTGTACCTGGTAATGAACTGAAGTTAGTACAGCTCCAGAGAAACACACACAGTTGGCATGGACATACATTTCAAGTTTCTCTCCTATGAATGATGCATATATAAAAGAATAAAATAAAAAGAAGATATATATGTATGTATGTATATACAGTATACATATACATACAGTGGGTACAGAAAGTATTCAGACCCCCTTTTATTGCAGCCATTTGCTAAAATCATTTACGTTCATTTTTTACACACAGCACCCCATATTGACAGAAAAACACAGAATTGTTGACATTTTTGCACATTTATTAAAAAATAAAAACTGAAATATCACATGGTCCTAAGTATTCAGACCCTTTGCTCAGTATTTAGTAGAAGCAACCTTTTTATCTAATACAGCCATGAGTCTTTTTGGGAAAGATGCAACAAGTGTTTCACACCTGGATTTGGGTATCCTCTGCCATTCCTCCTTGCAGATCCTCTCCAGTTCTCTCAGGTTGGATGGTAAACGTTGGTGGACAGCCATTTTCAGGTCTCTCCAGAGATGCTCAATTGGGTTGAAGTCAGGGCTCTGGCAGGGCCATTCAAGAACATTCACGGAGTTGCTGTGAAGCCACATTATTTTAGCTGTGTGCTTATAGGGTCATTGTCTTGTTGGAAAGTGAACATTCTGCCCAGACTGAGGTCCAGAGCACTCTGGAGAAGGTTTTCGTCCAGGATATCCCTGTACTTGGCCACATTCATCTTTCCCTCGATTGCAACCAGTCGTCCTGTCCCTGCAGCTGCAAAACACCCCCACAGCATGATGCTGCCACCACCATGCTTCACTTTTGAGACTGTATTAGACAGGTGATGAGCAGTGCCTGGTTTTCTCCACACATATCACTTAGAATTAAAGCCAAAAAGTTCTATATTGGTCTCATCAGACCAGATAATTTTATTTATCACCATCTTGGAGTCCTTCAGGTGTTTTTTTTAATCAAACTCCATATGTCTTGCACTGAGGAGAGGCTTCCGTCGGGCCACTCTGCCATAAAGCCCCGACGGGTGGATGGCTGCAGTGATGGTTGACTTACTACAACTTTCTCCCATCTCCCAACTGCATCTCTGGAGCTCAGCCACAGTGATCTTTGGGTTCTTCTTTACCTCTCTCACCAAGGCTATTCTCCCCCGATAGCTCAGTTTGGCCGGACGGCCAGCTCTAGGAAGGGTTCTGGTCGTCCCAAACGTCTTCCATTTAAGGATTATGGAGGCCACTGTGCTCTTAGGAACCTTAAGTGCAGCAGAAATTTTTTTGTAACCTTGGCCAGATCTGTGCCTTGCCACCAAGGCCGGACTTACCATTGGGCTTGACTGGGCTCAAGCCCATGGGCTCTGCCCAATAGGGGCCCCGCCCGTTTATGTTTGATTTTTTCAATAATATGTCAGTGTGAGGGACCAAGAGGCAAGAACAAGGAACACAAGCTTTGCAAAAGAAAATGGGTCTTTATTTGAACCCAAGAAAAAAATAATTTTACAAACTCATAAACTTCTTACAACAAAAATAAACAAACAGAAAATGAGATCAAACAATTAGACAAAAAAAACAAACAAACAAACAACTAAAACTACTGACCTGCTCAATTGAACAAAGCAACAGCTTATAAAGGAAAGGATGGGCCCATTACAAATTAAGAGGGGAAACAATTCAACTTTACATTCAACATATAACTATAAGTAAATCAAAGTCAAATCAAACAAAGGTATACAATAAATAAAGATAAGGAAAGCAAAATGTAATCAAATATCATAAATGTACAACCAAATAAATCAATTGACAAAGACATTAACGTTTCTTCCTTCCCCGGGCAATTCCAGCAAATGGT
Source organism: Scardinius erythrophthalmus (assembly GCF_964197995.2). Classification (NCBI taxonomy): domain Eukaryota; kingdom Metazoa; phylum Chordata; class Actinopteri; order Cypriniformes; family Leuciscidae; genus Scardinius; species Scardinius erythrophthalmus. The sequence goes on from NC_138234.1 coordinate 14,989,535, forward strand.
ATGTTCGGGCGGAACCAATAACGTTTAAATTCTCTGTTCCTGCCCGGACTCTAATCCTTGTTACGCCAGGATGCGGCTGCAGCGGACCATGTCTGAAGTTCCTCACAAACGGTAAACTTAAACTCAAAATAGAAACAAATATAAGTAACATATACAACGTAACTAATTTGTGTGCACTTCAAATCAGTAACAATGTATATAAAATGTGCTATAAATGTAAACATGTGAAAACCTAACAATAAAGAAATAATTAATATGGTTTGTTTTGTGTGATTATTATGATCCATCATTATACTGAAACAAATTAATATAAATAACAAAATAAGTTTAAATAAAAATTCTTAAAATGTAAATCCTTTATGTAAATGTATGCTTGTTGGCGTGTGTGTATGTGCGTGCATGTACATCCACATTACCGCTCTTGTGCGGCCACCACTCGGGCCGTCACAGTCAGTCATTTCATTTTTCATTTAAAGTTTGTTGATTGGTCTAGCATTGTTACCTGGCCCTGCCCTGCAATGAAAAATGGAATTTAATTAGCTAAATTAAATGTCAGTCATCTTGAGGTGTGCTGATTGGTTATTGGCAGTTACGTAGTGCCTCGTTTCCTGTCGTTGAAAAAAACGTTCTGCATTAGACAGTGATGTAATGGCGAATAAACAGTATCAGAGTGGCGTGCTTAAAAGAAAACTGAAGAATGAAAGACAGCAACTCAAAAAGGAAGTTCTCAGTAAAATGAAAAGGATTACTGGATTTTTTACACCCATGACACCACAGCCTGATGTGCAAGCAGAGAATCCAGAGGACAACAACCCGAAGCCGCTGGAAGAAACGGTTTGAGACAATTTTAATTCACAAGCAGGGCAGCGCATCAATGAATCATCATCTCTTCAGTCAGAAACAGCGACCGAACAATGTTCAACTACAGATTCTTTATCCACTGATCCTGCTCGCAGGGGTAAAATTGATGAAAGCGTGCGTGCTTATTGGGCGCGAAAAGGTCCAGAGTCCATTCAAAATAAGGATGCTAATGTCAAGGCTTCTGAACGCCACTACAAACATCAGAAGAGACTGTTTTCTAAAACTCATTTCAAACGCAAGCATTTGAATGGTGAGTACTTGCCCAGAGAATGGTTGCTCTACTCACCATCCACCGGTTGTGTATTTTGTTTTGCTTGTCGCCTTTTTGGCGAGGGTGACGGTCAATCCTCAATTTTTGAGTCTGGCTGTAATGACTGGAAACATGCTACCAGACGCATTGCCGAGCACGAGAATAGTGACAGTCATAGAAAGGCTATGTTTAATTACAGCAACAGAGCAGCAGCTGACGGAGTTATAGATTCTCAACTTAAAAAGTAGTTCGAGTCGCAATGCAATTATTGGAGTGAAGTTTTGCAAAGAGTGGTTGCAGTTGTAAAATTTCTGTCAGAGCGGGGATTGGCTTTGCGAGGCTCCAGTGACATATTTAGCCGAGTTGACAATGGGAATTACATGGGAATCCTGGAACTGATCAGTGAATTCGACCCATTCTTGAAATCACACATACAGATATATCATCCCCTTGGAATTATAAGGTTCTATCTGACATTTTTGTCAAAATTGAGTTATTCACATATTCTTATTCTGTGACAACTTATTTACATTATGTGATGTTTTTTTTTTAAGTTGTGTACATTTTGGGACTTTTTATTGAAAAAACAAAAAGGTTCTATCTACAAAGTCGAACTCTAACTTGGCTCTATAAGATCCACAATTGTACAGCAGAAATTAAATCATCTCACTCTGATGTCAATTGACCCTTCGCAGGGAGCTTGATTGACAGGCGATCTAACCAATTATAATCCGCCATTTTGTCGACAAAGCAGTCAGGAGAGATAGCAGATTAACATGGGAGGATTTGAACTTGAAAAACTGAATGTACTGATGACTTTCCGCGGTTTAAAACAACATTCCTTCTTATGTTCATTCGTGTATATTTGATGCTATGAACTAGAAGGAAGAGATGATCGGTTCACAAGCAGCTTTAACTTATGCTCTACAGCGATCTGTCAGACACATTTAAGAGCCACAAAACGGTATGTATTCTATGTATTTCTATGACGGTATGTAAATTTCTTTTAAAAAATTACCAAATTTGAAAGGTAAGACTTTGTTTAATATGTTTAATATCAAAAGTAACCGAAAGGTAACCTGGTCTGTCCTGTCTTGTCAGCGTGTTGTCAGTCTCCTCTCTGCTCCGCGATGTATTTTTCACTGCATGAGAACATGGTGTGGCGTGAGAGCGGCGTAGCTTGTCGGGCATAGCGACAGTAACTAAGGGGGGCGGGTCTTTGCGAAGGGTCAAATTGAGAATGACCTTCTATGTAAAGTGGATTTTACTGATTTGATCAAAGACTTTGCTTCAAAGAAATCCAGAAGATGCCACTTCTAAATAGTACTATCTTTAAAATGAGATGACATACAGGAAGTCTTAACCTGATTACCTTTCTCTCTCTTTCTCTACCTTGCCTGTTGTTGTTTTAAATGATCAGCCTCTGTATTTGTTGATGTCATGCTTTCTTAAGATGATAGTGTACTTTTTTTATTTTATTTTATTGACTGTACCTTTCTAATTTGTGTGCACAGTTTCGATTTTTCTCTACAACACTCACCTACTCACTTATGTACCACACACACACACACACTCTCACACACACACACTCTCTCTCACACACACACACACACACACACACACACACACACACACACACACACACACACACACACACACATACACACACACACACACACAATGAGGGCTTCTGTCGACGCCAAGCTTCTCCGTCTTATCACTAAGGCCGTAGAAGACCTCGGCCTCGAGTGGTCAACGCCCAAGGAGCCCGCGCCTAACAGGCTGGATGGCTGCTTTCGAGTCCCGCTCCCTTCCTCCCCGAACTGCATGATGAGCTCTCCAAGTCTTGGGGAGCTCCGTATTTAGCCAGGCTAAAATCCTCTGTCTCTTCGACGCTCTCGGCGGTTGACGGCGTGAAAGACAGGGAATATCTTTGTGTTCCTCCCATCGAGGAAGCGGTAGCGACTCACTTGTGCCCGCCCTCTACGGGATGGCGGTCCAAGCTGAGCCTACCCACTAAAGCCTGCCGAACGACTTCAAAGCTGATCGGTCGCGCCTACGCCGCCGCCGGTCAAGCTGCCTCCGCTCTGCAAACCTTTAAGCACTACGTGCTTGGAATTTGGGCCTAATGACTCTAAGGTCATCCTCAAACCAAGACACGGTTATGTCCCTAAAGTGCTTACGACTCCCTTCAGAGCGCAAGTTATCTCCATCTCGGCCCTCCCTATGTCTGATAGTGAGGCAGGGGTTAACCTTCTCTGCCCGGTGAGGGCATTAAGGATTTATGTGGAGCGCTCCGCCGCTTTCAGGCAATCGGAGCCGCTTTTCGTTTCGTTCGGTGGCCGCATTAAAGGCTAGCCATCTCGAAACAGACTCTGTCCAGATGGATAGTGGACGCTATCGCGTCAGCTTATGCATCCAAAGGTCTAAACTGCCCTTTGGGGGTGAGGGCCCACTCGACTAGGGGCATGGCCTCGTCGTGGCCATGGTCAAGTGGGGTTTCTATCCATGACATTTGTATGGCAGCAGGCTGGGCCTCGCTGTCTACATTTGTAAGGTTTTATAACCTGGAAGTACCCGCATTACAGGCCAGACTGCTCTCAGTCTGATAATGCTATATTAACGTTGTCTACCCCACTCGGTTTGACTACACTGTTGATATACTGCAAGTCCTGTGGCCTACGCAGTTTAAGGTGGTCATACTGCCTAAGCTAAACTAACGCAACACGAGAGTACTCTCGTAAGAGAATGACACTCGGTTACTAACGTAACCTCGGTTCTCTCTAGAGAGAGAACGCGTGTTGCGTAGCCTGCCGTGCTTGTGCTGCGCTTTGGTTTTCGCTTCTAGTCGACTGAAATCACTTGTGCAACCTGTGCAGTGGGGTTTTATAGCTGCCGGGCTATGACGACAGCGCGGGAAGGCTTCCCATTGGCACTGGAGTCATGCCAAGACGCACTGATAGGTTGATGCAGTTGCCGCAGAGCAGCCAATAGGCTTGCGAGCTGTCTCGCCTATGTCTGCCTGCTGCAGCAAATGCGTTTTACATTCTAAAAATTAAAGGATAATTTTTTGCTTCAGTATTCTTGAGAAAAGGAGTTTTCCCGTAGCGTAAGCTAAACTTACGCAACACTCGTTCCCTCTCTAGAGAGAACCGAGGTTACGTTAGTAACCGAGTGTCGTTATTCCACTTGAATTTTTTTCGTCTCCTGGCAAATGCATGCATATGAGACTGCATAATTAGCAAGACATTTAAAGTCTCTGTGTTCTCTGGTTCAGCACCCCGCCCACAGTCATTAAGGGAAAACTGTCACAATTTTAAGCGTAACAGCGACGTTACCATGGAAACCTGCAAACAGCTAGAGCGATCGAGCAGCTACCACTGAAGTCCTCTGTTTACAGTCTTGAATCGTTTTTATTTTTTTCCGTTTTCAAAAGTTTTTTGGGGGGCCGAATCAAATGTTTCATGGTCCCGATTTATCTCGTAGCTGGCTGCCTTAGTTCCAGACTTAAAACTCTTTATATCAGCAGTTTGAAACATCAACGATTGAGCGGGGGAAAACACTTCGGAAACAGAGCCATTAAAAAAAATGGATGTCACTGTTGATATATCTGGACCAAATGAAAGCTCATTTATAAAAAGCTCATAATAATAATAATAATAATAATAATTTGTTACATTTATATAGCACTTTTCTAGGTACTCAAATCTCTTTACATGGAAGGGGGAATCTCCTCAACCACCACCATTGTGCAGCATCCACTTGGATGTGGATTTACTTATTGTAGACTTAACAAAAGGTCTAATGGGCATTGTAATGTTTGAAGTGGATGCTTTAACAAATGTTTGATTTTATAACGAGTAGTTCATTCATAAATCCGTAAGATCTGCCTATAATACAAACCAGAAGACAGAACACAAGGAGTGCAGCACTGAAAAGGAGCGGGGCTACATAACGTCTATACAGCTAGCAAGGAGTTTAACATTAGATCTATGCCCATATGTATAAAACTTCTTAGAAATGCTCTTAAGAATAGTCTTAAGCTTTGACTTAAGTGTCAAAAAATTCTTAGTAAAAAGTAGAACTTCTCTAAGAGTAGGAGACTTTTATAAAGAAGCTAAAAGCAACTTTCAGTAAAGTTTGAGACTGATTCATAAGTGTGGACTGAAGTGGAAGTTAAGTTCTGCAAACTAAGGACTACAATGATGTCAACCCAAAATGGCCGCCCTCAACCACTGAATCAGCCAATAGTGAGCCTGCGAGGGTGAAGTCACAGCAGCATGACACCAATAATTTAATCTAGTTAATGTATAATAAAATAATTTAATTAAGACACTGAAACTTCAATATTTAAATTTATTTTTAAAAAATTGCTTTGCATTGTGCAAAATTATCACAAAGTACTAGTACTGATGGTGTGGAACAGCAACTACAGGTGAGCTTGCAATTTTGCTGCATGGTTTAGTGGTTTTGGCCAGTAGTGGCCAAAAGTGATGTCCGGCAATGGAAAATTGACAGATTCACCCTTTATTCAAATAGTATTTAAAAAAGTGTTAAAGATTTTGTAAGTTAAACAATTTCTATGACGGAAATTTGACAAATTGAATTTTACTGTATTAATAACTTTTTTTATTTGTTTTTTAAACATTAAATTAGAATCAATTAATAGGCTATACCTAGATATTTAAAATCAGATACCGTTGACAGCTGTTCCCCTTCAATACAAATATTGGGTGTGAAATTATCTGCTGACCTCTTCGTAAAAAACATACATGAGGTTTTCTTTATATTTAACTGAAGACAGGAATTATTAAGCGCACTGGCGCCGTTGTTCTGTGGCTGCCGTCGCATCATCCAAGTGGATGCTGCACACTGGTGGTGGTTGAGGAGAGACCCCTGATATGATTGTAAAGCGCTTTGGGTGTACAGTGGTACATATGAAAGCGCTATATAAATGCCTCATTCTATTCTATTCTTCATTCTATTCTATTGCATGACATTGGGCATCACTGCTGTAAGCTTAATAGCTTCTTGCTGTTTGGTCGGTGTACGTACATAAATGGCATACATTTGAATGTCAGACTCATTGCATACAGTGGGATTTGACTCTGAGCACAACTATTAACTACAAAGGCAGCGACAATATATTTTAATTCCATGATCATGCCACATCTGTTATACTGTTTGACTAGCTGGGCACAAGCTTCCAGTACAACACTTAAACCTGTGGAGCAACTTTACCACCAAGATTCTAAGATGATTGATAGGAAGCCAAATACCCATCACCACTGTTACTGTTTAAAAAAACATAATTTAATAACCTGGGAAAATCTTATCAAATTTACAGATGCTTGTCTTGTTTATAAAGTTTTACATGGCTTAGCTCCTCCCCCACTTACTGCTTTTAAAAAGCAGAAAACAACTGTTGTTAGACACACCAGGTCTGTGTCAAGAGATGATTGTGTAATACAAATGAGGAGAACTGCCTTTGGACAGTCAGCTTTTTCTGTGAGAGCAGCTCACACATGGAACAGTTTGCCTACGTCTATCAAAGACTGTGATTCATATTGGTCATTTAAAATTAACTTAAAATCATGTTTAAAAGACAATCAAGTGTGTGCCCATACTTTTTAGTTATTTAAATAATCTGAAGCGTATTTTGCCTTGTTTTATGTTTTGTTGTCCTTGTGTTACTGTACTTTATGTATTTTATGAAATGTGATTTAATGCATGTATAAGTATTGTTGATTGTTTTAATGTAGTCTATTTGACATCACACCTGCCCAGGGCCTGCAGTTGAAAATTAGCCAAGTTGGCTAAACTGCCACATTTACATAAATGTTTATTAATGTGCACTGTCCCTGTAACTAACTAACTAACTAAATAAAAAAAAATAAAAAAATTTTTTATTTGTAATAACACAATGAAATTGTACAGACATCATTTTTAGCATACAAAGTGTAGATTTAAAAATCTTGCTTTCCCCTGTTGTTTGATTTCATGGAAACAGACACCAGTTATTCAGTCAAGATATCTCTTATTTGTTTATTTTATATAAGACAAGAGGAAGAGACAATGGACCAAACGAAGGTCTTGATTCAGCTTCTCAGTCATCTCTGCCCTAGACAAAGACTTTCAGTTCTTATACTGTATACGCTGAACAGAAAACCAGAGAACCAGAGAAACATGTGGTTCCCATTAACATAGGAATGTATAGGGGGATGCCATCATACATTCCAGTCTCTAACTTTAGCACATTTAAAGTCACCCAAAGTCTCCCCCACATGTGATTCACAAAATACAATGATTGCAAATGATTATGAATGTATATAAAACGTATAAAACAGGTACATAATACTACTGATTATGAATATTAATAAAAAGTAATATAAAAAAAAAACAAAAAAACAAGTGAGGACAATGAAATATTAATAACTGACTATGTTGCAGACAAACTTTCATAAAACATGCTGGTAAGATATTTTTTCTTAGTAAGAGGTTCAGACAATATTTGTCATTATTCTCTAGTGATTAAAGATGAAGTGCAAAGTAAATGATTTAACTATGAATTGGTCACTAGGCAACAGAAGAGAGAACAAAGAGAGAGCATGTTTCAGTGAACAGACGTCATTTTATAACTAGTAAATATCATAAGCTTGATGAAGTCATTCAAATCATTTGATATTTAGAAGGATAAATATTGATTATTAACTTGACTAACAACCATTCAAAGGATATACATTGATGCGGCAGTGGATTCAAGAATCCGTCCCGTCACCAAAAGGTTCTTTGGGGAATCATGTTCTTTTTTGGGTGTTCACGCTTGTATTTTGGTTCAAATGGTTTGTTTGGTCCGGATCAACAACAACAACAACAACAATAACAAAAATGGTCCTGGTCCTCTTAGCATTCACATTGGCATTTTAACACCAAACCTTAAGGCATGGGTATATGTTCACAACCTGATTGGTCAGCTTTTATTGCTTATGTTTAAATTCTCTCGACAGAACTTTTAGGGTCGAACCAAACATACCAAGTTTGAACACACCTTAAGGCATTGCTGCGAAAACACCCTGTAACATTTATTTTTACATCCCTCCAAATTTCAGCTGTTTATTCATTTTTAGAAAAAGCGAGAAGTGGGTGTGTGGTGATGGAGGCGGTGGGGCTGAGCTCCACATCATGCTGTATGTGTCCTCCATCACGTCTCACTTTTCGTCCGCAGAACAACAACAGTCGACTTGGGAACCAGTCACACTTCCCACTTATGCAGCTGTCATAAATACCCACAGCGGCCAGCGACAAGACACTGAAGAATGTGATCAAGACAAAACCTGCATACTGAAAGAACAGAAAAAAAATTACTTGAATTTGTATTCGTCTGATATAATTTGTCATTTTCCCTTTCTGACATATTGTGAGGTCAAGAAAGGATTCATTTAATATATCCTTTATGATATTACAATAAATAACAGAACAAGCTCATAAAGTATAGGATATTTACCTGAGATTGATGAATATAATTGCGAGTTAAATCTCGTAGATCCATCTCCTTTTGCATCTCTTCAGTGGGTTTACACCACCGCATTTGTAGCTTATCATCAGAAACAAAAACTCCGTTCCAGTCTGTCATGGCACAAGCAACATATTCACCTTGAAGTAGCAAGTAGAAGATCCACATTAAAGGTGGAATCAGACACCATACGATAGCTTTAGGATAGCTCCAAGGAGTATCATCTTCCACTCGTTCAGGGCACAGAAACCATCCGTATTTAAGAGGCCTTAGAATGTGGAACATTATGACAAAGAGAAAAAAAGCAGGTCCAATGAAGAAGAACACTGTTACCACTTCATTCTGATCATTTCTACATGGGCATATGAATTCATGAGACAGGTAAAACAAACTTAAAATTAACAAAATGGCCAATATAGCATAGCCTAAAACAGTACAACGTTTCAAGAGCGGGTCACTTTGTTTCTCTTGAAATGACATCTTCTGAGGGAAGTTTGATGATGCTTTTGATTGCTTCTTTAGTCCGGTTCAAAAGCTCTTTGTAGTCTCGACAGATTCCCTTTAATGAAGAAGATGAGAATTATTATTCATAGCAGGAGAATCAAGCAGATGGTTTTGAACATATCAATAGAACATTTCACTCTTAAAAATTAAGGTAATGTATTTGTACAGTATTGATGGTTCCAAGATAAAATAATAATAATAATAACTTTATTTTTTATAGCGCTTTTAAATGTTACTTGTCAAAGAGCTTTACACAGACAAGAATAAACTCAGAATAAAACTTTAACATTCATAGAGCCTTTCCATTGCACAAAAGGTTCTTTATGTTGGAAAAAGTTCTTTACACTAAGAAAAAATAATTCTTTGACTAATTAGGTTCTTTACCAAAAATGTTTCTGTGGCACTGCTATGAAAATCCCCTTTTAGAACTTTAGAATCTGTGTACAGTGTACAGAGCAAAAATGAATAAGGTGAGTCTGAATGTACAGTTATATAACCTTGTTTTTAAAGCATCTGCAGTTTGATGGACTTTAAAATGATTAATACTTCTGTTAATAAAATCTCGAATAACCACCTACCTGCAACTAGTGTGAATTCACTTCAATGTATGCAACTTTCGGAGTCTGCTGCACAGTGCTCTATACTGAATGTTTTCCACAGCCTTTTCTCTTTGGAGAAAACACACATTCTTTCCAAATTGCTCCTCCTTTACGCAGCAGACAGATGTCTCAGTTTACACAAGCCCGCATGCGCACAAGTGTTTTGCAGCATTGTGTTACAAGTGTTGGGTTGGGAGGGCGTAACAGGATTAAATTAAATCAAAACTTAAACATGGAGGGTTCCCTTCAGTCCCCTGCCCCAGAAATGTGGGCCAAAACTTGATAAGCGTAAACAGATTTATTGTGTAGAAGTGTTCAATCTTCAGGAGAATGTCACCAAACTTTCACCAAAGACTAACATCCCAAATGAAGCTAACACACTGGCAGGATGGTGTCTTGTTACAGGAAACACAGAGAGTTTTACGATCCAAAAAGAATTCGGCCGGATGTGCTAGAGAGAGACAATGGGGAGACAGAAGCAATCTTCCATGCAGACTTCGCTGCATTAATCAGAAAAGAACTGATCTAGAAATGAACGTGCATCCCAGAAACTGTGTGAATGATTGTGATGTTTTGTGTCCTATTATGAATACACCATGGTACACTGTAAAAAAAAAAGTGTAATTTTACAGGTAATTGTATGTATTTTTACAGAATTTTATACAGAACATTATACAGCAAATATCTGTAAAATAAAAGGCATTTGCTGTAATTTAAAGGTCCACTTTTAAATTTACAGGTAATTGCTTGGTTTTACATCAATTTTACTTTTTTTAAAAGGAACTTTTTACAGAGTTATGTGTAATTTTACAGAAATTATTAAGTAATATTTTACAGATTTTTTCTGTGAAATTAGAAAACAAAGAAAAGAAGGTATAACTGCGGAAATCTGCATCTATTCAATATGTTTTCCTTACAGATTATTAAGCATGTGGGGGTTAAAGTGAGTTTAAGGTTAGGTTAAATAATAGTATTTGTAGCCTACATACAGTACCCTACGCTACAGTAGGCCTGTATTGAATTATTTTTTATTTCACATTTTATTTTATATTTATTTTGATCATTATTTCATTGTCTTATCCTCCCATAATTTCATGTATATTTTATGAATATTTTTCCAAATCTCCGTTGCTGCACATTCAGGGCTTTGTGTGTGTGAGTGCGCGCGCGCGTGATGACGCAGATTCAAATTCGCCGCCATTACTTTTCCGCTGTTTACTCCCGCCCACAACGCCAGTTTACGTTAGCTGATCAGTCGAGTTTGGGCAAGCGGGAGATTTGAATTCAGTCTACTCTCTTGAAGTGGATTGCGAGATCAACAGTGGTTCAAAGCAATCGTATTCGTCAAGAGCAGCCGTGAGCAGAATCTCTGTGAGCAGGAGCCCTTTTGTCAGTCAGTCCGTTTGGATTCTTCGGAAATAACGCCCTTTTCAGTGAGCCTTGTTCGTCACAGCGGACATCATGCCAACCTATCTATCACCGGCTGAGGTAAGAGTCTCATTATACTAAGTTACATGTGAACGATATTTTATATTACATTTGTGTTACGTTTACAGTTTTCAAGCTAACGTTAGCATTAAATGATGTTCAGTTAACTGGCGAGAGCTGGAGGGCAAAACACTGAAAATGCAGCATGCGTCTTACATTTTCCATCTGTTTTAAGAAAGATTACTTGAACCCACGTCAAAAGACCTAAAACTAGCTTTCGTAGACTTGTTATGCATATCAAAGTCTTGTTTAATTGTGTATGAAATCTTATGCGATAGTCTGTCAATAAATCAGTCTCTACATGGCGGGACATTTTGAAACACTGGAAGCTGAAAACTCTTATCTTAAAAAATATCCTTGTTTTTATTATAGTAAAATTATAGTAACCACGTTTTTGGCGGATTTTTGTTACCATTTTTAATAACCACATTTATACTACAAATAGGCCTACCATGTTTGTTTCTTTCTTTTTTCTTCTTTGTGCTTAAACCATTTTCGTAGGGGTTAACGTGGCTATCAAGACTGACGAATTCATTTCAAGAAAACGAATTCAGTAAATACTGTACTTGATGATACAGAAAAGCACATGAGGCTAGAATATGAACACCACATGATAAATTGCATATTCTGGCTGCATCTGCTTGTTAACACGTAGCTATTGAATGCATACATGTGCATATATTAGGCTTATAAAATAAAAGTTGATAGAATGTTTGTGTTCTGATGAAGAAATTAACTTATCTACACTTTGGATGGACAAGAGAACCCCTCCCCCCACTGGGCACCAGGGCCCTGGATCCAACAGGCCTGATGCCGTCTGCCTTGCCTAGTCAGACTTTTTTTCAGACTGCAAAACTACAAACCTACCATCACTGAACAGTCAATCATCAACTCTTGGCCTTCTCGGCACTTCAGGATGCCACGGAACGTCCAGCGTGCCCTCAGCAGGCCTCGACTCACAACAGCCATGTGCTCATCAATGCAGAAGAAGTCCATCACAACTCCCACCATTTGCTCTGCGTGTCCTCTCCGGCCCAGAGCATGTAGGCCACAATCTGCACTGCAGCCATGAGAACAGCGACAATACAAGTTCATCCTATCTTCTTTATCCAACGGAGAAGAAACGATTGTAACTTGCACCATGACTTTTGACCCTCACGGACCCACCAACGGACTCATTTTTCAACCACTTCAAGAATTGTCCATGATTGCTGACCATGCAAGTATATCAATTTAATGATGTGCTCTGAAAATGATCAGCTGATGGTTCTTTTCAATGCTGAATAGATCTTTTCCATATTTCTATTTCCTGCTTCCGGTTCCTCATCACTCACCCCTTTACCCATGCATGTATGGATGAATGTATGTATGTTTATTTGTTTGTTTGTTTAGTTTAGTTATGTTTGTGATTTAGTTAATAAAACTTGTGCACAATTATGCATTTGGTTTCTGATCCTCTGTTTGGATACAAAGTCCCTTTTACGATTTTGATCCTGTTACATGCTCTAATTGCTGTACACGATAAGAAATAATTACTTTTCAGTGACCCTGAAAGATACACTTTTCTTAGAATAAATGAATAATCAAAGAGTTCGTTGGAAGTGATTAACTGATTGTAATATTAATTTGGCTTACCTCAAAGTTAATCTAATTAACTGACCCAAATATTAATAATTAATCATAATTGGTAATTATGGATTATTATTAATATTTCCCCTTTGAGCTAATATTGTTGCATCACCAAAACAACAAACAAAAGAGGAAACGTACTATTGGAAGGAGAACTAAATGACCTACACAGATAAAAGAAAATAAATAAACAACATGTGCTTCCCTCCACTCCCTCACTAACCAAAAACAGAGATTAATGTATTACAAAAGAAAAAGGTGACTTATATAATGTCGCTGTCGGGCGGAATCCTTGTATCTCCAAAACCATTATTTTTCAGGAAATTAAAAAAAAACTGCATATTTTTTGAGTTATATAGCCTGGTTGTCTCTGTGTAGTCTTGCTAATTATTCAATCTCATATGCCATGTAGTTGCCAGGAGATGAAAAATAATCAAAGTGAAATGAAAATATTTGGTGCTGAGCGTGACAGAGCTGAGCTCCACCTGGGTGTGTTGTGGACCTGTGGACCTGGCCTAATTTAACCGCTGATTACAGTGTAATTATACCTTTATTACAGTGTAATATATTTATTACAGTATAATAATAAATGTGTAATAACACCTTTATTACAGTGAAATTATATATTTATTACATTGCAATAATACATTGTGCAATTATACCTTCATTACAATGTAACAATACATGTGTAATTATACCTTTATTACAGTGTAATAATACATTGTGTAATTATACCTTTATTGCAATGTAATAATAAATGTGTAATTATACCATTTTTACAGTGTAATAATAAACACTTAATTAAACCTTTATTACAATGTAATACATTGTGTAATTATACCTTTTTACAGTGTAATACATTGTGTAATTATACCTTTATTAATTATACCTTTATTATTGTGTAATTATACTTTTATTACAGTGTAATAATACATTGTGACACAGCTACTGACTCTCGCCACAGATTGCGACATGTCGTATTTCAGTCGGTAAACTACATTTGAAATGGAGAAGCGCGCGCGCCTTCACACAGAGCGAAGCCGGATTAACATTTTCATGGATTAATAACTTAAATTCTGATCTGTACCTCATTCAAAACTATTATTTACTGAAAGAGATTACTGTGACTGCAACACATCGTCGTGTGAACGACTTTTGGTACCGGTTTTGACATTTTCACAATAAATAAATTATTGTGATTACACGTATGTTGTTTTTCTTCATAATTGTAGCCTATGTAGTTTTAAGAAATTGTTATGGGTAGGTTTAGGGGTAGGAGTAGGATTAGCTGCTAAAAAAATCTTTTAATGCTATATTGTTAATAAAATTGCCATTTCCCTACACATCTCTGTACGTTTTATCCTTTTTATATTCAGTATAAAATGGGAAACGTTATGTTTAGGTTGGGAGTAGGGTTAAGGGATCTTCCATTTATCTATAAACAGGTAAAAGGTCAATTATACAGATATCTTAATGATATGAAAGATTTGTAAATATTTAACGTTTTGTAGCTGTAAAAACGTAATAATGTTACGTTTAATTGTTGCAGATGATAGCAAATAGTAATTGAAACGATGTTAAATCAACATCCCGCTGTCAAAGATAAAGTCATTGAATCAACGTCGAACTCTGATGTTGATTCTTCATCATGTTGCACCCTCTATTATCATTGAAACAACGTTTAAATCATACCTAGAGATCAAGAGAATTTCAATGGTATTTCGATTACAATGGATATTGAAACAATGTTGAAATCCCAGCATATCAACAAAACTTCAATGGTGTTTTAGTATACCACAGGTTTAATCTGAAGGTCTGTAATTTTAATAACATTATTATTAGGCTATAATCCTGCTTTATCGACAGCCAGGATGGGCTAGCAAAATATAGAAAATAGAAACTATACCTTTAGGCTATGACCTAGACTAGTAAATTATCCAAATTGACAGAGTGTGTTAAAGATATAAAAGATTGGATGACGCACAATTTTCTTTTATTAAATCCAGATAAGACAGAGGTAATACTTATCGGTTCAAAAAACCACCCACAAAACCTCCTTCAATACAACTTTAACATAGTAGGGTGTCCTGTTACTTTATCCTCTACAGTAAAAGACCTGGGTGTTATATTAGATTGTAACTTGTCTTTTGAAAATCATATTTCATATGTTACAAAAACAGCCTTTTTTCACCTTAGAAATATTGCTAAATTACGTAACATGCTATCTGTTTCTGATGCAGAAAAGCTAGTTCATGCGTTCATGACCTCGAGACTAGATTACTGTAATGCTTTATTAGCTGGTTGTCCTGCATCCTCAATAAACAAGCTACAGTTAGTCCAAAATGCCGCCGCTAGAGTTCTTACTAGATCAAGAAAGTTTGACCATATAACACCAATTTTATCATCACTACATTGGTTACCTATAAAGTTCCGTATTAATTACAAGGTATTGCTACTGACTTATAAAGCCCTAAACGGCTTAGCTCCAGTTTATTTAACGGATCTTCTATCGCCCTATAATCCATCGCGCTCTTTAAGATCACTAAATTCGAGGCTTCTGGTCATACCTAGGATATCCAGATCCACCAAAGGAGGGAGAGCATTTTCACATTTAGCACCAAAACTCTGGAATAGCCTTCCTGATACTGTTCATTGCTCAGATTCGCTCTCCCAGTTTAAAACTAGATTAAAGACGCATCTCTTCAGCCAGGCATTCATATAATATTTTAATCTTACAGTTAAATCCGGTCTCTACTTCATAAACGCCAGAGGAGAACTGGCCCCCGACTGAGCCTGGGTTCTCCCAAGGTTTTTTTTTCTCCATTAGGTCACCTAATGGAGTTTTTCGGTTCCTTGCCACTGTTGCCTTTGGCTTGCTCAGTTGGGGATACTTAATTTGATTAATCGATTCAACAGTGCTATTGATCTGCATTACCAAACGTGGATGTTTTACACCAGAAACATACACTGATGTACTATTTTATTTAATACTGTGAAGCTGCTTTGATACAATCTGTATTGTGAAAAGCGCTATATAAATAAAAAAAATAAAGTTGACTTGACTAGCACAAATGACACCCCACGCATTCTTTAAAAATTAAACAATCATTTATTGTATTATTCTTTTTTTTTTCTTTTAACGTGCTAACTCCTCCTGCGTCTGTCTTCCAGCTCCTCCCGCTCGGTCTGGGGCGTAGCGCAGCCACTTCTGTACAGCTTGAGCGAAGTCATAGGTGTTTGCCGTTGTAAGACGTTGAGTCAAGGCATCTAGAATACAAGTAAAAGTATGCTACTGTGATTTAGTCAATGATTTGATGATTTCAATCAAGCTGTCGTCAAGGATTGGGAGCAGAACATGGCACGAACACAGTAGGCCTACACAATATGTGTAGGCTATAGCCTACACACAGTGTATAATACACACTGCCCAATATGTTCATGGATGTATTCGAATTAAAGGGAGGCAAAAGGATTAGCTTGCAGTGACATCTTTCATAAGGACAATTTATGAGGCCAAGTGACTCTAAAAAAAAATCATGTTTATTATTTTATTAAATCAGAACTAATTGTTAACTCAACAAATTAAATATAAATAACTGGATACTTATAACTAATTAAATAGTAAATGTATTGATTAGAGTTACCATAGACAAAAGATTTTTCTGGTTGAATAAATTTCACATTAATTTCTGCTTAAATACTGGGTGCATGGAGGAATATGCATAAATCTCACCGCAAAAACAGGCTAATAATAAGGCTATGTCTTTAAAATTAACGAGGCATTTTAATTGTTTCTAAATGAAGTATGTGGGGCTAAGCCCCCCCTTGACACCAGGCCTGGTTGTCAGGCGCTGTATAATAACAGTGCGCGCGTGGCGCGCACGCTTCCCCGCGCTCAGAAAAGGTGCAGAAGATCATCAAAAATCGTGATATTGCATAAGCACTAGTATAAAACGACTGTTATCATTTCTGAAAACAAACACAATGGAGTTACAAAACTGTATCGCGCGCATATCGCAGCCCTGCTCGAGGATTATACATATTTTGGATTTGTAGACTATTACGACGAGATGCAGCTAGGCCTAGGTCTAATCGGCATTTCCAGTTAACGTTACAACTCGAGACAGTTCTGCATTGGATAAAGTAAAGGTATCCATTATGTCTTTTGTTTAATTCTGGCCCGCTGTGGTCACTGCTGTGGGTAGCGCTAGATGGAGCACCATAGCGTTGGTTCCGCTAGCAATGGGTACAGACATGTATTTTGAGCTAGCTGTCACAAAAATAGACTGGACCAATGAGGTTTTGCTAATTTTATAACCTAGAAGAGAACCACAAAGTAGCCTACTTTTGGCAGATTTTTACACATTGGTAAAACAAAAATCTATTTCAGTGACTGCAGCACTGCGTCGGCTACTACATTAACCATCATGTTAACGATCAACCTAACAGTATTTGATTTGGTACAATTCATTCATATCGAACATTAAGCAAGCTTACCTGTACGCTTGTGCCAAGGTCCAGAAATGAGCTGTGTCCGGTGCAGTACGTTGGTGTTGATCTCCCGGTCAACCAAAAATCGATGGATTTTCAATCATATTTCCCGGTCAACTATATATCGATGCATTTTCAATCATATTTTCCGGTCAACTATATGCCGATGACTCTTCAACAACAGCGTCGTTTCCCGGTCAACTATAAATCAATGACTTTTCAACACATTCAGCGATCGCCCGGTAAACCAAATATCAATGCTTAATCAATCATAAAGATAACTATAGAATATAGATCAATGTTGTTCCAATATTGTTGCCATCAACATTAATAACATCAGGTTTTCATCGATATGGTAATGGTGATTCAACATTTATTTTGCATTGAAATTTCAATATCAACCATGATGATTCAGATGGAAAAACAATGCTTATTCAATGTTGGCTTGCTGTCTGGGGAGGGACTGATGTTTATGTGAACGAGCACCTGACGAAAAAAAATGCAGATATAGCCAGAAGGGCACGCTTCCTAAGGGTCTGCTGTTAGTGTGTGTATGTTCTTGTATATGGTTTATGAGGACACAAATGTGTATAATGACATGGGTATTACAACGTAAACATGGTTTATGACGACATCTGTGTCCTCATACTAAAACATACTAAATGGTGTTTTTTGAAATTCAAAAAATGCCAAAAGTTTTCTGTGATTGGTAGGTTTAGTGGTAGGGTTAGTGTAGGGGGATAGATTATACAGTTTGTACATTAGAAAAACCATTATGCCTAAGGAGAGTGACCGTACACCACATATCCAAGTGAGTGTGTGTGTGTGTGTGTGTGTGTGTGTGTGTGTGTGTGTGTGTGTGTGTGTGTGTGTGTGTGTGTGTGTGTGTGTGTGTGTGTGTGTGTGTGTGTATGTGTGTGTGGGTGTGTGTTTTGTGTGTGTCTGTGTGTGTGTTGTGGGTGTGTGTGTGTTGTGTGTGTGTGTATGTGTCTGCATGAGTGTATGTGTGCGTGCGTGTGAGAGAGACATTGTGTGTAAGTGTGAAAGAGTGCAAGAGTGAGTTTTGTGCTTCTACTCCTGCCATTCCCACACGAGGTTGCAATTCTTAAATGGGATCTAACAAAGGTAAAGAGAAAATATTGACCATATATGCTGTTTATATTGCTTGTAATTGGGATGAAGTAAACATCTGTTGAGTATTTTAACATAACATTTTTGATTGTGTTGAATTAAAAACCCAAAAATGCAGCGGGTCCACCAGACCCACGAACACTGGCTGAGTAACAAAAATATGAACACCACACAAGGGTTAAACTTAACAGGTCACCTGAGGAAGCAAGAGTACTGTCTGTTAGATTCATTGAGAAGTTGGACAAGTACCAGTGAATCATGAACATGTAACTTAGAAAGGGGAATAATTTGTATCAATGTGTGTGACTGATTTGAATTATAATGGCTATGGACTCTATTGAAGAGCTTGACTATTTAAACTTAACAACAGCTGGATATGAGAGTGACAATGATGAGAGTGAAGGTTGGAACTTAAAAACTTTCAAATTCACTGATCATAATCTACATGGTTTTGAACAAGATCTTGACCCTGAAAACAATTTTCTTAACAACATAAACAACAACTGTTGTTATTACTCTGATGATCAATTCAACATGAACATAAAATCTGATTGTGGCGAGGGGGGCGTGGTTTTGCGGAGTCTGTTGCGGGAGAGAGAGAAGTGTAGAGCGGAGCGTAAGTAGGTCAAGTGCAGATGATGAACATCTGTGTTAGTAATTAGTAATTGGCGTGGAGAGACTGGATATAAGCCGGAGCGCGACAGAGAGAGAGAGAGAGAGAGAGAGAGAGACGAGCTGGGACCTCGTTGTGTGCTGCTGGGAGCTGAGAAAATCACCAAGAGAATTCTGAGTTATTGTGTTTGTTGTTGCTGTGCATGTGCACGGTGAACGCACTTTGTGCGCACCTTTTGTTTATTTATAAAGAAACGTGAATAAACGAGAGTCCCAGCTCAAGCCGACCCCTGTCTTCTTCCTTCCTTATCAATATTGAACTGAACCTCATCACACTGATTATGGATTGTCAATTATTAAGTGTGCCTGCTGAAAGCAGCACACTTATTGTTCTTCTTAACCCTCTGGAGTCTGAGGTGTTTTCTGGGCACTGGAGGTGTTCTGACATGCTCTGACATTTGTGCTTTTTTCAGTTATTTATAAACATGTTAATGGCAAAGGTGTAAATTCACTCTATATAGCACAAACAGGGCTACCAAAATATGTGATCACCATGCATGTATATTTTTTTATTTTTAAGAGAATAATGCTTATGCGTGGTTATTGAAAAAATAAAAAATGAAAGTTGCTGAAAGAAGACCTCAAAACTCATAATAAATATGCATGAATAAGACTTTTGAGAAATGGATGTTCTTCCTTCGAGTTCTGGCTTCAAAATTATGTGAAAATAGTCTTGCTTTATCGTTCAGATAAAACAATACATTGATTTAAATTGATGTAAAACAGGTTTTGCTTGGAAAGCCATGGGCGTGAACGAGGAGTGGTTTACACCTTGGAATACAAAATGTCCCACCCATTATGCATAATGACTCTGCATAATTAGCCATTCATTCAGGTGTGACTCTGACTGACTGAGCCACAATGCAAGGACAAAAAATTAGAAGAAGACTTATATTGACCATTTAAGATTTTGCTTACATCTATCTTGTAAATATGTTTTGCTATTTTATTAAAAAGGTTACAATTACAACAATAATTAAAATTTCAACAATATTTCAAGTGTACTCTTTCTTTGTAAAAAAAAAAAAAGATTATAGGCCTACATTTTAGGCCTATCTATGTATTCATTAGTTTGAATATAGCCAAAATTGGAACAGCTAACATCTGAGTTGATGACTTTATTTATATATATAAAAATTGCTAAACAAAAGCTTATTTTATATATTCAGTATATTCTACAGTAAAAACTGTACTCAAATCTATTCAACAAAATGTTGTCTTTCATATTTCGCCTGACTGTAACATTGTTTTTATGAAATATTAGGGCATACAAATGTTAATTTGCAGTTTAATACGTATTGCTTATACAAATAGCCTACATTTTATTTCAACATATTTCAGTCGATTTTTACTCATCTCAGTAGGCTATAGTAATACAGTTTGCTAAAACATCATCATTCATTCACACACGCGATTTAAATTTAAACTGTCTTTTTGCGAGCTGTGGTAAACAGCGCGCATCTCTGCCGTTCATTCATCAAAAACAGAAACCCGATTCACGTGAGAGGAAAAAAAAACTTACAGTATTCCTCAGCTCGCTCCTCGATATACCCGCACTTCTGAGGTAGGCTACTTTTTTCATCAAAAGCTTATGTGGCAGTATATTCTACAGTAAAAACTGTACTCAAATCTAGTCAACAAAATGTTGTCTTTCATATTTCGCCTGACTGTAACGTTGTTTTTATGAAATATTAGGGCATATAAAATTGCAGTTTAATACGTATTGCTACGTACAAATACGTACAAATAGCCTAAATTTTATTTCAACATATTTCAGTCGATTTTTACTCATAGTAATACAGTTTGCTAAAACATCCTCATTCATTCACACACGCGATTTAAATTTAAACTGTCTTTTTGCGAGCTGTGGTAAACAGCGCGCATCTCTGCCGTTCATTCATCAAAAACAGAAACCCGATTCACGTGAGAAGAAAAAAAAACTTACAGTATTCCTCAGCTCGCTCCTCGATATATACCCGCACTTCTGAGGTACTTTTTTCATTATTGTTATTGCTCACAGCGCTGCTGAGACGGTGTTAAAGTAATGATCTGAATAAACTGATATGTGGGCGTTCACAGGTTTGCTTGGATTGCCTCATTCATTTGCGTTTGAATAGTGCGCGCTCTCCGTAGGTGGAGTCACATTACATTTGAATTAGCTCTAATGAGGTCGACTGGAATCGCTCTCTTTTAATACAGATTTCACAACATGAGAATATTTGTTTTTTATATAAATTACTTCATTTAAGAGAAGAGAATTCAAGCTTCATGCCTGTATGTCTGTTTGCCTGTTTGACTGAGTATTCGCTGAGTTATTGTTCATTTTCGGACGCGTTTCAGAATGGACGACACTGGCAGATAGAAGGCAGAACTCGCATCACGTTTATTTTTCTTTATTTGGCAAAAAGCACAACACTTTGTTTTTATTGTGAGTATACACAAAAATAATACACATTTAACAGAATCGATTGATGTATGAAACTTGTTTTGTAAAATCAAAGTCAAAAGAGTATTTTGGGTCTCAATTCAACTCATAAGGAAAAAAGCGAGCAGATCACGCTGGCGTGATCTCCGACTTCTGAGGGTTAAGTTTCTTATTATTATTAAGTGTGCTTGCTGAAAGCAGCACACTTATTGTTCTTCTTAAGTTTTCTTCTTCTTATTATTATTATTATTCCCGGGAGAAAAATTTTGGCCAGCTCCTGCCTAGGCCCTTTGAGACAGAGACACCGTTCCAACTTTAAAACGTACGGTCAGTACCGGTGTAAGTTGCTCGCGAAGATGACATCACGAGTCCATGTCGTTTGTCCGCCATAGTGGATTGAACAGAAAGCGAAACTAAAATTTCACAGGTCACAAATTTGGTCCGAACTTCACGAAACTAGACATACATGATCCTTGGGCCAAGCCTCACAAAAGTTACTAGAAGGATTTTCTGAAGCGTTTGCCTGTCACAGCCAAACGAAATCGGCGGTGTAGTCGCCAAAACAGGAAGTAGTTCATATTTCAGGAACGCTGTCATGTATCGAAACCAAACTTTGTACATTAACTCGAGACTCCAAAGTGAGGCTGCGCATAACAAGAGAAAACAAGGAGAAACGCGCAGTCACATGCTCAAACAATCAACAACGTCGCTCTAGAGGTGCGTTCCATTTGACCGTAAGTGGACTGCGAAGTGGACTTCACAGGGTTTTCCGACATCTTAAGTGAGATTCCAATCTGAAGGGAGCGAACATGTTCAGTTCGAAGGGCACTGCGCACGGCATAGGGAATAAGGGAACATTGATACATCACTTCACAGGAAGTGGAGAACGATGATCACCCAACTGTCATTTCGCGCACCACGTCATCACCAGTCAGAACGGTCATAACTAACGATGGAGGAGTTTACTTATGTAAGTATTCATACATTTCGCCATTGTTATACAAATGACAGTATTTTTAACTAGCCTGGCTAACGTCAGACCACTTTCTCTTTGAGACGTGGTCTGGGAACCACATGTAAATTTTCTCGTATTTGAGGCATGGTTTACGAATGCCCAGAGCCGTTTATTGGGTGCTATCCAGCTAACACAGTACGTTGTGACGACGTCGTCAGTTAGTCGTCATTTGGTCAGCGTGACATTACTTCATGACAACGTTGTGAGGACGTCGTGGTAAAGTTCCATTTTAAAACATTTGCAATAGCCTAATAAACAACGTATCATTACCGATAACTGATCATGCTTTGAAATTTGGTCAAAAAACGTTGGTGCCCATGGCTATAAGCTAACATTAGCGCATTTCACCTCGTCATAATTTACATATAGTTGACATCTGACATTCATAGTAACAAATAAAATATAAAAATGAAAGATATGATTCATGGTTATTCACATAGAGCGCAGCTGCAGTTTTTTCGTTTCGTTCACCAACTGCCGATCAACCGTCCATTCTTCATTTGTTTAATGGCGGATTGCGAACCAACATCATGGTGCATGCCGCCACCTACTGTTATGAAGTGTGAAGAGAACTGGTTTTCTCACGTAATCCCTATATCCTATTTTTTAATCCACTTATCCTAATAAAATCACTATTGCATTTATTTGTTTCCTGCATTTGAGCCATTTAGTAAATACAATTACATTTGTTAATTTTACAATTTGCATTTTTCAATGTATTTATTAAGATTACTTTAATTAATTATTATTTATGGATTTATAGTATATTTATAGTTACATGATTAATATACCGGTAATTAAACCATCATATTTTAAATAAATTATATTGACCAGCTGAATCTAACACTTGTACAAGACAAATGTAAAAGTAAAAAAAAAAAAAAAAAAAGTGCAATTAATTGTATAAAACTGAAATATACTTTTCATTTTGCAGCAGCAGGACCAGAGAAAAGGTGTGCAGCAGCATGATGACGATGATGATGATGACGATGACGATGAAACACTCCTACTTTTTGAAAACGAATAAGACTTTTTGATTCAGTAGAATTTGTTTTCATTTTATTTCCAAGATCAAATTAATTAAAATAAATGCCAAATTGTCACTTCTCAATAATTTTGTTAAAGGTATAGCGGAGGATCTTTCTGAATTTTAGATAAGAACCGCCCTCTCCACTTTTTGAAAAAATGCACATGCGCAACACTCTACCTGCTCCCGAGAGGGAACGCCTATTAACGTGTGCGAGGTTCTCCTCGTGCACGCTCTGTTTACAAGTTGCTGTCGGCATCGCTCATACAAGATTACTTTCCAAAAGAAGATTTGCACTTTTTCTCCAAATAGCATGCCAAACTTTACCTGTCGAGTAGAAACTTCGCGACTGAGGCATCAGTGGGAAGCCCAACCTGTGTTATCAGCGCACGCCATCGTGTGAAACAGTCTCCCAAAAACACTCTGATCTTGTTTCTCTCTTCTGAGGCCTTTCTCTTCTTCTCATACAGTTCGTACAAACTTTTTCTCTTGCGACCCTCAGACATTTTCAAAGGACCCGGTGAAACGGCGTGTCACGATCCACACAAGGAAACACAGGAGAAAATCCAAATACAGTACGTGTCTTTAATGAGGGAAATCCGTTACTCGAAATCCAGTCCAGGCAGAGGTCATAACCAGGGTAGCAATAAAACATAAACAGAAACAAAACAACGGGCAAAAAAACAGACTAGAAACAGAACTCGGAAGTGGCGTGATAATTACAAGGACTCCGTGACACATACTAAAACAGACAGAGTATAAATACACAGGGAAATAACAATGCTAATAGGGAACAGGCTGAGTGCAATGATCAGTGATAAGGGGCAGCTGAGTGCAATGAAAAGACAAGGATCATGGGGGATGTAGTTCAAGAGTGTGATGGACACCGTGGGGAAGGAGGACATCTAGTGGTGACCCAAGGAACATAAACCAGACACTGTGACATAACCCCCCCTCTACGGAGTGGCTCCCAGACACTCCAAGACAGGACACGAAACAAAACAAGAGTTCAGGAGGGAGGTGGCACGGTGGAGGATCAGGGGGAGGGACGGGGGCCAGGTCCATGAAGGGAAACAGAAACAGGGGGTAACAGACTCAAAGGGGGCCAGGGTGACACAGACAATACATCAGGGGAACAGGGCGAAGCAAACAGTCCACCCGGTGGCTTTCCCTCGGGCGGCCAGGGCGGAGACAACAGTCCATCAGGCGGCCAGGGCGGAGACTTTCCCTCGGGCGGCCAGGGCGGAGACAACAGTCCCTCGGGCGGCCAGGGCGGAGACTTTCCCTCGGGCGGCCAGGGCGGAGACAACAGTCCCTCGGGCGGCCAGGGCGGAGACTTTCCCTCGGGCGGCCAGGGCGGAGACAACAGTCCCTCGGGCGGCCAGGGCGGAGACAACAGTCCATCGGGCGGCCAGGGCGGAGACTTTCCCTCGGGCGGCCAGGGCGGTGAAGACCCCTCGGGCGGCCACGGCGGTGAAGACCCCTCGGGCGGCCACGGCGGTGAAGACCCCTCGGACGGCCACGGCGGTGAAGACCCCTCGGGCGGCCACGGCGGTGAAGACCCCTCGGGCGGCCACGGCGGTGAAGACCCCTCGGGCGGCCAGGGCGGTGAAGACCCCTCGGGCGGCCACGGCGCAGGAACTGGAACAGACACCAATGGCTCAGGCACTGGAACTGGCACCACCGACTCAGGCACTGGAACTGGCACCACCGACTCAGGCACTGGAACTGGCACCACCGACTCAGGCACTGGAACTGGCACCACCGGCTCAGGCACTGGAACTGGCACCACCGGCTCAGGCACTGGAACTGGCACCACCGGCTCAGGCACTGGAACTGGCACCACCGGCTCAGGCACTGGAACTGGGACCACCGGCTCAGGAACAGACACCACCGGCTCAAGTGTGTGTGTAGCCCACACACACCACATGGCTGTGGCCATAATGGCCAGTGTCGCGGTCACTGAGGGCTCAGGCTCAGGAACAGACTCTGGCTGGGCAGACGTGACGTGAACAGTCTCTGGCTGGGTAGACGTGACGTGAACAGTCTCTGGCTGGGCAGACGTGATGGATCGCTGGGTTGACGCAGGCAGTGCAAGCAGCTCGGGCGGGGCCGGCAGAGCAAGACGCCTGGGCGGTGCGGGCAGAGCAAGACGCCTGGGCGGTGCTTCAGGGATGGTAGTCACCTCCAGGAATGTCTCAGTGTTATGAGCCACCAAACTCTGGACCACCGCACTCGGTACCACCTGAACTGGGACCACTGCATTTGGGACCACCGGCACTGGGACCACCGGCACTGAGATCACCGGCACTGGGACCACCGGGACAGCCACGGAGGGAGTCTTCCTTCTCCTCCTCCGTTTCGGGACCACCAGACTCGGGACCACCGGACTCGGGACCACCGGACTCGGGACCCCCGGACTCGGGACCACCGGACTCGGGACCACCGGTCTCGGGACCACCGGAACTGGGACCACCGGAGTCGGGATCACTTGAACTGGGACCACAGGAACTGGGACCACTGGAACTGGGACCACCGGAACAGTCACGGAGGAGGTCTTCCTTCTCTTCCTCTGTTTCTGATGGCAATATGCTGGTTCAGAGCTGGGCGCAATCAGTGGCAGATGGGGCTCTGGGCTGGATCTCACCAACCCAGAGTCGAAGGGGGGCCACGGTGGAGAGTGGTGTTGGATTCCCTCTCGACCAACCACTCCTCTGCGACCTCCCCGGGTTCCACGAAAAATGACCAGACGGGTTCCCTCAAAACGCTCTCTCCTCTCCCGCTCGGTGGCTGGGGCAGAGAAGTTGGCAAACATACCGCTGGATCTTTGTGTGTGACGGAGTCCTTCTGTCACGATCCACACAAGGAAACACAGGAGAAAATCCAAATGCAGTACGTGTCTTTAATGAGGGAAATCCGTTACTCGAAATCCAGTCCAGGCAGAGGTCATAACTAGTGATGTGACATTTGAAGCGAGGCTTCGGAGCATGTGTCGAGAAAAAGTGGGCGTGCCAGATGAAGCCGCGATTCGAGGCTTGTGTTGTTAACGTGAAAATCACGTGACTAATGACAAACGAGGCCTCGGTTTGTGTGGATACGTCATCGGTTCGGTCTGAGTGTCGCTTGCGGATAAAATGCGGTTCGAAACTCGCGCCACCTTGTGGGTGTTGCAGGAGTAGTAGAAGCAGTTGTAGTAGTGTCAGAGAGACAGAGAGTTAGAAAACTATCATTGTCAGTGTCAGTGTCGTTATTGTGTCATATGTGAGGGCTGTATATTATTACATTATCAGGTTAGAATAGTTGTAGTATATTATTATTATAGTAGGCCTCGCTATATTATAGTCTTGTTATATTAATTAGATAAGATTATTTGGATTACTCTGGATTTTTGCATCTGGACTGGACTGCTTTTGGTTTGGATTGCCCTTTTGGATTTGTTTGTTTTTTGTGACTCTTCCTTTTTCCTGGTAATGGAGACAGCAAGAAAGAGGGAATCCTCCACTGTCTGGGCTCAACAGAAGCATATGCTCATTTGTACCACTGCCATTTTTACGTTCCCCTGCATCCTCTGTTCCTTGTGAAAGGATATTTTCCAAGGCTAGAGAGATTTTGTCAAAGAAGAGGAATCGTCTACCCCAACACACTTGAAATAATTATGTTTCTCAATAAAAAATCTATTGTAATCCTTCCTTCGGGACTATTCTGATGCAGTTTACTTTAATCTGTTATCTATAATCTGCTAAATGAACAAAATGTACTTTATTACACTCCCTCTAACATAAGCACTGCACTCAACACAGTGTTACTATTGTTGTTCATACTGTCACTATCCGAAACAATTTATGAATAATTAATTAACTATGTGTGTGACTCGGCACAAGTAAATTCAGACAGAGAAAGATACATATTTTATATTATACACAGTAATGGACAAATGTCTGATCATGTCTTTTTATTATTGCAAATGAAAGGTTACAGACATCAACAGTGAGTACAAAATAAATAAATAAATATTTTTATTTATAAAAATATTTTTATAAAATATAAATGTAAATATAAATATACAAATAAATATAAATATCTATTTGTATATTTACATTACAACTAAATAATTTTATTTATAAAAAGTATTTTTATAAAATATGCATTGGGAGGGAGGGGGTGGGGTGGGGTGGGGCGCGACACTGGTTCAGAATGAATTTATTTGTCTGCTATTTCTTTGCACAGTAGCTAGGTGTCACTAGTGAGCAATGCTGAATGAAGCTTCGAGTAATGAACCTTTGGCTGAAGCAATGGGCTGCGAGGTCTCAGTGGTTCAGGAAGCCTCATTTTGCCATCACTAGTCATAACCAGGGTAGCAATAAAACATAAACATAAACAAAACAACGGGCAAAAAACAGACTAGAAACAGAACTCGGAAGTGGCGTGATAATTACAAGGACTCTGTGACACATACTAAAACAGACAGGGTATAAATACACAGGGAAATAACAATGCTAATAGGGAACAGGCTGAGTGCAATGATCAGTGATAAGGGGCAGCTGAGTGCAATGAAAAGACAAGGATCATGGGGGATGTAATTCATGAGTGTGATGGACACCGTGGGGAAGGAGGACATCTAGTGGTGACCCAAGGAACATAAACCAGACACTGTGACACGGCGAGCTTCAATGAATGGCTTAGCTCTAGCTCACCACACATAAACACCTGAAAGTGCGCATGCGCAGAAAGCGAAAACTAAGGGACGAGCCAGGGACGAGCACGTACGACGGCCTTACGTAAACATATCACCAGAATGATTGACACTTAGGTGGACCAATAGTTTACACTACCCACCCGGAAAAAGAAAATCCTCCGCTATACCTTTAACTTTTAAAATATATATATGGTAAAAATTCTATGTTCATTATTTATTATCTGGGAGATGTCATTAACAAACTGTTGATTAATAAATTATATAAATGTTTTCTAGTTGATTGATTCTTGAGGCACACGTGTGTGACACATTGATCCATACGGTGCACACACACAATAGTACAGGTAACACACTGAATAAATGATGTTTTATTAACAAAGTTCGGGAGGAGCACGTTCAAATAATCAATCAATCAATCAATCAATCAATCAATCAATCAATCAATCAATCAATCAATCAATCAATCAATCAATCAATCAATCAACTCATCAAACAATTACCATGTCTACCCTATCAGCATGAGAGGGAGCATATATATATTCACTCTGTCAACTCACCTAACTTCCTTGACAGTTTCAGCATCCCTCCACCACCCCGACCCCTCACTCTTGGCTTGTTCTTTCACAGCCAGGAATACGGGGGAGTACTCTGGGTTCGGGCCGAATACCGAGCCCGGAGCCCTCTCCTCGGACAGCACGCCAAATACGCATTTATTCTATCTGACTTATTTGTAAGTGTGAACTCGTGAAATGCTGATTAAATGTAGGCCTATGCAGTGTATTTTGGTCGTTGCTACTACTAATATGGTCCTTTGATGTTACGTCCCTGCAACATACCAGTTTGGTCACTGAGACGTCCTCATCACGTTCTTGTGACATACCACATGACGTCGTCACGACGAATACAGGAATCACAAAGTTACTTTGCTGGAACGTCATGTGGCACGTGGCTACGACTAATATGGTCCTTTGATGTTACGTCCTCGCAACATACCAGTTTGGTCATTGAGACGTCCTCATCACGTTTTTGTGACGTACCACATAACGTCGCCACGACGAATACAGGAATCACAAAGTTACGTCGCTGGAACTTTATGTGGTACGTCGCTGCGACGAATATGGTCTGGTCCGGTTACGTCTTCACAACGTAACTGTGTTAGCTGGGTACAAAAATCTATCAAATGTGCCTGTACGTAGCTCATAGCCAATCGTTTCAATTATACCAGATGACGTATGTAGAGCGACAGTTATTCAACGAAGAAGACGACGATGGGTCAGAGATTTATGTGTACACCAGAGTCCTGCACGGGTCCGATTTTGTAAATCCGCCCGTACCCGCAGTGCTTAAAACAGCACCCGACCCGTTTCCCTACAGCAGCACTAATTAAAATCTGCACCCGACCCGCTTAAAATAGAACCGACACCCGACCCGCACCCGAAATAAAATCAGTTTAGACTATCACATTATACACTGTAAAAATAAAAGGTGCCTGGAGGAACCTTTTGGGGTGCTTCACTTCGCCACACCGGCGGAACCGTCTGTAGATCCTCTAGGCACCCTTTAAAAAGGGGCGGTTCTCTGAGGAACCACACAGGTTTCCTGAGGAACTCTTATATTAGGCACTGTGTAGAACCACTTTGGGTGCCTCCAGGAACCAAATTTCATTTTTTTTTTATATTTAATTTCATGTTGTTACTATGGTTACCTTTGACATCTATTATAATAAACAAATTGAACCAAATACAAAATAAGAACTGTTTATTACATATTTGATATTCATTCTTATACATACACTTCCATGCACATGGGGAAAAAAGCTAACTACAGATTAATATCAATGAATACACAAAAAAATAGTATAATACATAAGCAACATGAATAATCAACCATGTATATACAATAGATAAACAAGAAAAGACATCTCAACAAAATGCATGGAAACACATATGTTCCACGAAATAAATCAATGTAAAAAAAATTACATTTGAACTAATTAAAAATGTCCATCATACTTAACTTTAAAACATTTGTGTTTCAGTCCGATGGTTAGTCTGACATCACTGTTTCCAAGTCCAAAAGCTCTATCAGATGCCAAAAACAAACAAACAGTGCTATACACTCATTGTGCTGTAACCTTTATCTCTATACTGAAATCTCTGATGGTTAGTTATTCAGCTATTTTGAATCATAAAATGTTGAAGTCCGGGATGCCGTTAGACTGGAGACTGTAATGTACACTATGGCTTTTGAAAAGCTTAAATGTGCGACTTGAATCAACAGTGTTCATAAATGGTTGTTGAGTATTCTCATGAAACAAGATAGAGGAAGTAGAAGTAGAGGCTTCGACCCGGAAACAGAGTTAAGGTGCAGTAAAATGATCTGTTGTTCTGTGAATGTTCACTGGTGAATTCCAGTCATTTCAATAAGAATTCACACGATCAGCAATTTCGTTTGTGGTCAAAAATGTCACTATGGGACCAAGTTGGTGTGAGGTACTTAAAGAGTTAGAAAAGTGAAAAGGTACAGCAGATTCGTTTTCCGTTTGGTTTCCCTCTTTTCTGGTGGATGGTCCAGGCACTTCAATGATTTTCAGGTCAGGAGGACTTTTATTCTTGTTCAAACTTGTATTTCAGCTTACCATGATCCCTGCAAAGTACAAAATTTACTGTAAGTAAGGTTATTAAAGTGATAGTTGTGAAATTTAAATAATTTCCTCAGCCTTGTGACGTTCCAGACCTGTTTGACTTTCTGTCTGTGGAATCCAAAAGCAGATCTCAGGCATAATGCAATCCCAGTCACCGATCGCTGACAATGCATGAAACACAAGCAGAAAACAATTGTGTAAATCATTCATGAAACCATTCTTATGTACACTTGTCTAGTTCAATTCAATGCAACAATTTATGTAAAAATGGTTAAGCTCCAAAAATGTCCCAGAAAAGATCCTAAAAAAAAATCAATGAGTTCACAACTCATGTGTTATGGGTTGTGTTGCGTCTTCTGAAGCCTAATTGCTTTTTCCTATTTTTTTATTTTTTTTTTGTCGAAAAAGACTAAACTTGAAGCTATAATTCAGAGTTAAAATGTCTATAGCATTTTTTGTGAATCAAACCTGTGATATTATTTTTCTGAGTAACATGAATGAGATTTGAGATCATGAGAAAAGATTTTCAGAGAGTAACTGATTAAAAAACACAAGTACACAGTCAAACAATACAATTTCACACAGAGAAAGTTCATAGTAATAAAGTACAGCATGTGGTGCAGGTAACTTACTGTAATTCAATGTTGCCACTGAAATGTTCAGATTATTTTAGAAATGTAGCCCTTATGGTTGTTCTGGGGAAACAAAAGAACAAGCTGATTATTCACAACATAATATTTATTGACCAGTAAATGGAGAGAGAATGAGGGCACCTGTAGTAAGTAAAGTTAACGTTAGGCTAAACAAAAACAGAGCAAACAATAACCTGTTTTTGTTATTCATAACAAGCGCCAAGAGAGAATTTTCTAAATTAGTTAGGCTATATCAGCAATTTGAAGACACAGTTGTACAAAATATGTTGAATTGAATGACTAAATCAATCTAAGACAATAAGTCAATCATTTCCATTTGTTCATTAGATCAACGTAACTTAACTGTTAGTTAGCATCGCGGCTAAAACCTTCATACCAGATACTGTGCAATAAAAGAGTGGTAAACACTGTAAAAACGTAGTAATGTATAATAAATTTAGTTTATATATATGTGTGTTTAAATATATAGTGAGTAGACTCTGTATTTATATTTATTTGGCGAGTTTACAAACCTTGTAATGGAGAGCCGAATAAACGGCGGAAGCTTTGATGAGAGGAGCCGTTACTTTCCTGATGACGTCGATCAGCTGAGCTTTGTTGCGCGCGAGCAGCGCGAGGATCACTGAAGCGACGACAGCAGAGGAATAGCAGCAGTTTCGTGACAGAATAATACTTTTCTCCTCCTGCTTCTTCTTCTTCATATAATATTATTATTATTTAGTGTTGTTGTTTAAGGTTTAAATGACTTAATAAAATAGGCCTATACTAAATATTTGTAAGCTACCCAAGTGAAAAAGAATAGGTTACTGTTAAATGTATTAAAAATGCATTAAAGTATATTTGTATTGTAGGTCTACTAAAAACACACTCAAGTACATTTTTAATACATTTAATAGTACATCTTTTTCACCTGGGTATGTATACTGAATCAAACTTGCCTATAATAATAATAATAATAAAAATGCATTAAAGTAGGCTATATTTGTATTGTAGGTCTACTAAAAACACACTCAAGTACATTTTTAATACATTTAATAGTACATCTTTTTCACCTGGGTATGTATACTGAATCAAACTTGCCTATAATAATAATAATAATAAAAATGCATTAAAGTATATTTGTATTGTAGGTCTACAAAAAACACACTCAAGTACATTTTTAATACATTTAATAGTACGTCTTTTTCACCTGGGTATGTATACTGAATCAAACTTAAGTAGCCTATAATAATAATAATAATAGGATAATAATAATAATAATAATAATAATAGAATAATAATCTAATTCGGGCCTCACTGAACCATTGGGTTCCTCCAGATGCTGGCTTTAACATAAGAGATCTTCCAGGAACCACTTAAATGTTAAAAGATCTTCCAATAACCCTTTTATCGCATTCAAGTTCCTCTATTTTCCCCCAAAGCACTTCGAGGTCTCATGGTAATGAAAAGGTGACTCCAGAACCTCTGAACTAAATACAAAGGGCTTAAAGGATCCCATAAGTTCCAGCAAGAACCTCAAAGATTGTCAATGCTCCTCCAGTAACCCTACTATAGGAGAAAGAGCTTTGAGGCACCAAAATTACATTTTGAAGTTCCTTGAGTATCCAACAGGATACTTGAGGCTCCTTTAGTTTTTACAGTGTAGACACACTTACAAAAATGTTTATTGCTAGGTCATACAGAAGTTATTACACGACAATTATGTAGCGACTGAGACAAATCAGACACAATTATTTGCCATATGCACACACAAATCTTTAAAAACTTCCATCCGAGAGCAGGGTCCCAACCCCCCAGGCAGGGCGAAAGGGGCCTGGTTGCCATGGCCGCGATCAGATAGGATGTTTTATGACTCTCAGGAATATTTAAAACTTGACTCTTCTGCAGTTACATTGTGCACTGAGACCGACAGAAAATGAAAAGTTGTGATTTTATAGGCCAATATGGATAGGAACTATACTCTCAGCATAATAATCAAAGAACTGCAATCCAAAGAACCACAACTTTTTCTGAGACAGAGAGAAACTGAAAGACGAGTCATCATTTAAAAGCAAAAGTTTAGGACAGCATGACATGTCAGTTTCCAGTTTCCACTACAATATCTGTAGTATGGCATATAAAATATGGTCAGCATGTCAAGTCAAGTATATTTGTATAGCGCTTTTCACAATACAAATTGTGTCAAAGCAGCTTCACAGTAATAAATTAAAATAATACAACAAGGTTTGTTTCTAGTGGAATTTATTGATTGATAAAAATGTATTAATATTCCCAAAATATCCCCAATGCATGTTTATGAAGAACTTGACTAAATTTCACACATTTGTTGGTGTGATCAAGCTATTTGTATTAGTTTCTGAACTTCATTATTTCACAATGAATAAACATTTGCCATTTTAACGGTCTAAGCCACAACTTCCTAGAGGAATGTTTGACTCATTTCCAGTAGAAACAACTTCATCATCATAATTATTTGATGTCATTTTATAATGACAGTAAAGCAATGGAATCAGATAGCATGGTGTATTGATATATATAGTATACTAATGCATTTACATGGCAATACCAGTGCAGTATTTTCTGCAATAGCCCTTTTTTCTTTTCACACTTCTCATTTCCCTCAGAAGCAACGCCCTGTAGAGCATTTTGACAGTGTCTATTCCAGTAGAAAACAGCCTATATGATGGCCTTATTTATATGCTGATATAAACACAAAAGCACGTAAAAAAACACATCAAACTGGATTTTGTAGCATGGTATCAAATATGTTTTATAAATGTGTTTGATAAAATGAAAAGACTATATTTGGAGTGTGTGTATATGCTTTGTGTTCTCAGATCATCTTCTAGGGTGTATATAGGCAAATTTAGTCTGCAAAAATAATCAAATTTTTTTCACAATTCTTTATTTTCTGTACAAAAATCTCCTGAGACTTGTTAAAAGGCATCATCATCATTAGCAGCAGCAGCCACTACAGCAGAGACAACCAATCAGATCAGTGAGAAACATCCCAATAATGTTGCTTCATAGACTACTCTTAAAATGCTATTTTAATGTATATTTTAAACATGCATGTCAAGCATACTGGTTTAACACAAAACAAATTGTATAAGTGTAAGAAATTGTAGTCTGCCTCGACCCAGATTCCACTCCAAACTATATTTTAGAATGAGCTCATCCCCAAAATGGCTTAATTATCATAGAGATTAAGGCAGTCAAGTTATATAGTTTCTTGACCATTTGGGTTGATCACATCCTGAGCAAACGGTAGTCAATTGTAGAATGGGACTGGGTGTGGGACACAGAGAACCTTCACAGACAATGGGGTGTCTCAACTTCATTAACATACAGACCACAGCTGTTACAACAAGAGCAATTTCATTTACATTAAGTGTTGTAAACTGTAACAGGATAAAAGTTTTAAGATTTGGATGTTCTGGGTTCATTCTGACGCCGGTGAACCCAAGGTGCTTTGTGTACCTTGCCACTGCTAAGCTGTAATAAACTTCATTTTTGAGATCTTCGATGTCCACGTCATTTTTTCTTACAGTAGGCTATAAGCAATTAAGAGAATCACTGAACTCCCAGGCCAGGCAAGTGAGGTTTACACACACAAAAGTAAGATGGATGACCTGATCCTTTGAGATTTTCAAACTTTCAGTTTTATGACGAGATTGTTCAGGCATTTTTATTAAAAAAAAAAAAAATCTGTGGCCCCACTATAGCCCTTGCCTTTGGCCCAAAGCTGTTTCACTTATTCAATATTCACTATATGCTTATCACAAGAATATGAAGATGACATAAAAGTACACTGTAATTCTTCACCTTTAGCACTGACATACAACTCTCATATGATGCTGTGTTATTTTTCTTTCCAGAAATAAAGCTACAGTGAGTTGTTCAAAATCTTTCTTTTTAGCAAACTCTGCGTACACAATGTTCTCAATGCTCGAGCTCACGTGTAAAGCTCCTGGTGATACTTCAAGCAAAGTTTCATGTTTTGTTGAGCCTTCTTAGTGTTTTAAAAATAGCTATTTTTGATGCTATCATAGTCGTGCCCCTAGCTCTCCCATTCAAAAGTCAATTTGACCGAAAACAAAAATACAGTCAAACTTAAAAGTGATGTTTCCATTCTAATTATGCTTTGAGAGAGTTACGCTTTAATGAGCGCTTGAGCAACCGGTGATCGCCTGGATCTCACAACTCCGAAAACATTAGATCAAATGATCAAGTAGGTGCTATTTTTATAAATAAACCACAGATAAGCTCGCATGAAAATCTCAGAATAAAAACTCCTTCGTTTTTGACGCTTGCTGGTTAGTGCGAGATGCATTCTGGGATACCTGGCTGTCTCAAGTCAGCACAAGTCATCAAGAACACATCCGGGGATTTGAATTGTACTTGGCTAGACGTGAACGCTCGCAAAGTTACAAAACATGCTGTGCCAGAGTAAAACCTGCTAAACGGGCAGCATATTTTCGGCTTATATTTTTGTTGTTTTTTTCTCTTTCAGCCAAAAACTGAAAATGCCATTTTCAGCGGTATAAATACAATATAAAAATTTTAAAAAACTCCAATGTTTTTAATTGCAATTAATAACAGAAAAAAAACTTGATTAATTAGTACATGTTTTTAAATCAATTGACTGCACTAATATATATATAGTCACATTGTATTTGATATTTTTTAGTAGGCTACTTACATTATTCTAATTATATTTTATTTATGCCCTAATAGGCTATAAAATATGAAGTTATCAAATCTGGGGTGCGTTTCCCGAAAGCATCGTTGGCCAACTATGGTCGCAAGTTCATCGCAATGTCCATTGAACTCTATTGGTAACGACGGAACTTGCGACCATAGTTGGCCAACGATGCTTTCGGGAAACGCACCCCTGATCAGGTAAAAACATTGAGGCTGCGTTCGAAACCGCATACTTCCCTACTATTTAGTATGGGAAAAAGAGTAGGCGAGCGAAAAAGTATGTACGAATCCAAAAGAGTAGGCGAGAATTACCTGGGTGACGTACTAATTATCGCGAGATTCGGACTTAAGTGCGTTCGAATATGCCTACTTTCCTACTATATAGTAGGCGAAAACAGTACGTGAAGGAAGCAGTACGTTAGAAACATCAGTATTCATAAAAGAGTAGGCGAGAAGTTCCCGGATGGCTTACTCGCTTCCGCCCAGATTTTTGAGTGTTCAACGATGGATACTCTTCTATCCCAGGAGGCCACGCGAGAGGATACGTCATAAAAAAGAAGAAGAAGGATAGGTCATACTCGAACGTGACGGAAAGGATGACGGACGAGACTCAAATGTGAGTATTACAAATCAAATGATCGCATGTGTTGAACTACTGTACAG
The DNA here is from genome assembly GCF_964197995.2 of Scardinius erythrophthalmus. NCBI lineage: Eukaryota > Metazoa > Chordata > Actinopteri > Cypriniformes > Leuciscidae > Scardinius > Scardinius erythrophthalmus. The sequence goes on from NC_138234.1 coordinate 15,026,500, forward strand.
TAAACTGTTGCATTGTTGAAGATGTAAAGACGCTATATATTTGTGATTTTGCTGTAAATCACATTTTAGTATAGCTAACAGAGAAGCTCCAGTAAGGACACATACGTCTCCAAAGTGGATTTGCATACATTTTAAACCGTATACATCTTAAATACAATTACTAAATGTCTATTTAATATCTGGCAAGAAACTCTTCTATAAGAATTGCAGATTAAATATGAAATAGGCATCTGAGTGATGTATGTGTGCGCTATTATGTAGAACAAATCTATAAAGTAACTAAACATAAGTTATCTATTTTATTTGTCCATTAGTACTGTTGATAAATTAAGGAACATTTATGTAGGATAAAAAGTTAAAACAACCTCAACATGTAAATGTAGTGTTGAGTTCATAAATCACAAAGGTAATGTGAATCATGTCTGGATGTTACAGGGACAGATGAACACGTGTGTGTTTATCCGGTGGAGAGTGGCTCATGAAGCTGAATGCTGCCATCAAAGGCTTTGTGACATTACAGAAATGAATAACAACAACTATTTCAATATTAAGTTGTAGTTTATTTTAATTATTGTAATTTCAAACAGAGCTATTACAGCACTTTTCTGATTCTTGATTTCTGTGCATTTGCTGCACAGCTTTTGTGGTGGAGCAGGACCTGCAAGGAAAGATGATGGCGGCATTTGTGGATAAAAGCGTTTTTGTCTTCTAAATAATACTGAAATCAAATGACATTGTGCGGTTAAAATGACTGCTTTTGTGTTATGTTTGTGTATTTTGTAGGATCTGAAATGCCAGCAGGCTGGTGTGAGCACTGAGGATGAAGAGCACAGAGCTGAATCCTGGAGATGGTGCCATGGACGAGTCCCTCCATCACTCCACCAGCCGTTATGAGAACCTCCATCACTCCACCAGCCGTTATGAGACCCACCATCACTCCACCTGCCCTTATGAGACCCACCATCACTCCACCTGCCCTTATGAGACCCACCATCACTCCACCAGCCGTTATGAGAACCTCCATCACTCCACCTGCCCTCATTGCCTCAGATTGTGAAGCACAACACATCACGCAACAACCTCAGGCACGAAGGCACGGCTCACCTCTGGCGGTCAGCTGATTCATCAGAATAAAGCCGCAGAATGGGAACCGTTGTGTTGAGATGGCAGAAGGATGTGGGGTTCAGCGCCTGTAGCCTACATACATGATTGTAGTTTGAATAAAGCTTTGTTTCATGTGTTGACTTGTATATGCATTTGTTTATTGTGTGATGGTGACTTTGATTCATTCTTTTACTAATTTATTAATATTTCTCATTGTTGTCAGTAAATAAAATACAATTAATTAATGCTTTATTTATTGTTTGAATGAAAATGTAGATATGTTCACTATATACACATCTAGAGTGTATTCATGCATAGCTATTTCATATGACATACATGACATTTTGTTTTATTGAATTATATAATTTACAGTAAAAAGTAATATAATTAATTGATCAGCATTTATCGTTGTTATTATTGTATGTTTTGGGCTGGGATAGCAATGCAATTCATTCTGGGGTTATATTAATTTTTAATAATGATACTTAAATTTTTCGAGTATAAAATCAACAGTTTTCTCCAAAGGTGAATCTCCCTTTGTGCAGACATTACAAACGCTGAGGAAAACCATTCTAGGTAGAGCTGTCGAGTAAATGTGAGCTAAATGTATGTATGTATATGTATGTATGTATTTATATATATATATATATATATATATATATATATATATATATATATATATATATGTGTGTGTGTGTGTGTGTGTATATATATATATATATATATATATTGGGTTTGCAAACATATTATGAGATTTTATACACAGGAAAAAAACCTATAAGGTTGAATATCAATATATATTTTCTTAAATAATTAATTATATAATACATTTAAAAAAATGCATTTTCTGTTATTTATAGGCCTGAGGGATGAAACGAGAGTTAAATTTAACAAGAAAAAGAGGAAAACAAAGCAGTAAGCCACTTTTGCTTATGGATGAAAATGTTTGGATATAAAATAAAGAAATTAACAACATATTCAAGAGATGACAATTTTGGGATTTCGTAATAAAAATAAATAGGCCTATCGTTAAGGATAAAACGGTGGGTCACATTAGTAGGGTTAAATATAAGAACTTAAATCAACCCTAAATGTACTCACACAATAAATGGGCAGCAGTTTCTTCAAAAAGACCACAAAATGAGCAAGTTTAATCAATATCATGATATTTACAGACAGATGAATTAAACGTGTCGTTCAAATCTTTTAAGTTGTTGCGCTTGTGATAACGCGTCGTAGGTCACATGATAACGTCAACATGGCAGATGTCCGGTTCGCATTCATACTCAACGAGATCTGGCTATAAAGTACCTACTCTTTTAGCGCTCGATAAGTAAGTACTCATTGAAATTAAGTAGGCTACCTACTCATTGAGTATGCGGTTTCGAACGCAGCCAGACTTTTGTTAATGGGTGTGATCATAGGGTGATCGTCCACTAGTGGCAAACGTTTCAAAACAGTTGTGACGCACCGAAGCCTCGGATTGTCATCTTCTAATTACGGTAATTATTACACGCCCTTAAGTAGTACTTGAACACACCTGAACGAGCTAATCAGCGTCTTTAAGATTACACCATAAATACAGACAGGTTGATTGGAGTCGCACCTCTTCTAAAGTTGTATCTTTAAAACGCGTTTTCATTAAGCGCGTTAATTTCCGTGCATTTCCAGCAGAGACAGAGTCCATGATCACAGGCTTCAGGATGACAGCTCGGCTTTACTGCTCGTTGGTCGCTGTTTTATTGTGTCCCTCTGTTTGCTGGAGCGTAAGGAACCCAGATGATGGATTCACGGGTGAGATCTTTTAACTTCATTACAGCGCGAAGAAAATATGTAAACAACTTAAACACCCTCAGAGAGTCTTCGTTTAGCAGTCACACTCAGTGCCTTCCCGGTCAGAAGTGACCGGACACCTAAAAATGAAACTTCCTCCATCCCAGTAAAAACCAATGCAATTTATTTTTGTTCTATAATATTTATTCTTTTTAAATTAGTATTTTGAGACAATTTGATTGAACTTATTAATATTTATGCAATATTTATAGTCCATTTTTTGCCATTGAAAATAATGTTTTTTTTTTTAATTAGTATTTTTTTATTTTTATTTTTCTATGCGGTATTTTCGGTTAAAATAGAGACTTTCAGAAAAAAAATTAAAATAAAAATAATAAATCAATTTAAACATAAAATTAAATAAATCATGTTATTGCATGGGTTTACCACTAGATGCCTGTAATAGCTCTAAATGGAGATGCTTGTGAATTCTAGTTGTTTTTGGACCAAATTACTTACTTTTAAGATGTGGATTGATTGTATTTTTTTTTTTAATTCTCAAATAATACTTTTTGCCAAGGTTTATAACATTTTATTAATTATTATTTTAATAATTTTAATAATTATTATATTAGTTATATATATATATATATATATATATATATATATATATATATATATATATATATATATATATATATATATATATATATATATATATATATATATATATATATATTAATTATAATTATTAATTATAATTATTAATTATGTTATGTTTTTCTCTCTTGATGTTTTAGAGTTTCACCCCTTCATTGCTGAGCACTTTTTTTCTGCATTGTGGCCGATTTGTAGCGAATTTGTGTTTTTGTCAATTTCCCATTCATTTCCTATGGGGGTCATTTTTGACCGAAGACCATGAGTGTGACTATTTTTTTACGACCACTTAGCATGCTTGGATCATGACCTCAATTTTTTTCTGTGTTCACATACTTAATGCCAGAAAAGTCACCAAGTTTCGTAACATTCCAATGAAGCTGTGATTTTTAAAAATTCAAAACAGATTTTTTGTAATCTGAATTTATTGGTGTGTATGTGTATAAAAGTGTTTCTGTGTGTGTGTGGGTGGGTGTGAATTTTTTGCACTCTTGATGTTGTAGAGTGTCACCCCTTTACTGCGGTGTACTTTTTTTTTAGAATCGTGGCCGATTTGTAGATTGTACAGACAAAAAATCAGAGAATTTGTTTTTGTAAATTTCCCATTCATTTCCTATGGGTCGGTCATTTTTGACCGAAGGCACTGAGTGTGACTATTTTTTTTTACGACCACTTAGCATGCTCGGATCATGACCTCAATTTTTTTTTGCATACACATACCTAATGCCATAAAAGTCACCAAGTATCATAACCTTCCGATGAAGCTGTGTTTTTTTTTTTTTTTTTTTTTTTTTTTTTAATTCAAAACAGAAAATTTTTCGGTCAGAAGTGACCGAAGATTCTCTGAGGGTTAAACAAAATATGACTTTAGGCACATCTCAGACTCAGAACAGTTTATTTAGTATACAGTAGAGAGACGTCCAGTGTACGTCTGCTGTACGTCCAGTGTACGTTTAGTCTTTTTATGTTGTAGTTCTAAATAGTTAAGTTTAAGTCTTTATGTGTGGCATGTTTTTTTTTCTCCCAATATTTTTTTTTTGTGACCATCCATTAGTTTGGTTACACTGTTACCAGATGTATGCTCACTGTCTACTTAATTTTTTTTAGGATAGCCCCTATTGTAATTGTTTGTTTATTATTATTATTATTATTATTATTATTATTATTCCTCCTGAATGGGAGTCCATGGCAGCCCTATAAATGGAACATTGAGAAACTATGATCTTTGGAACACTTTTGTTTTGGAGTCTCTAGGTAGGACCTTCTCTATAGTGCCACCACCAGTTCAAATATTCACTTTTCAAATGGTTATAACTTTTTTTTAACTTTTTGATCTAGAAAAATGACATGCATGCTTCTCACATTCAACATATTAAATTAAGACTCTGCCATTTATAGTAGTGGTCATTTTGAAAAGTACATTATTCCGATTTTTCGCTACTTCAGATTTTGCTCAGATTTTAATTGCTTCAAAAATTGCCTCAAATGATCTTTGGACTGAGATGCATCTTTGTTCAAAAGTCATGACGTCAGAAAGTACACTATGTCGACCCAAAGGTTCTAAGGCTGTATCCCGGCCAAACTTTTGATCAATCTAAACAAAAATTGGTATGCTTTATCGCAGGGGTGTCAAACACAGTTCCTGGTGGGCCACAGCCCTGCATAGTTTATCTTCAACCCTAATTAAACACACCTGACCAGCTAATCAAGTCCTTCAGGCTTATTTGAAGTGTGTGAGTGTAAGCAGGGTTGGAACAAAACTTTGTAGGGCTGTGGCCCTCCAGGAACTGAGTTTGACACATATGCCCGGTTGCATAAAGCACCTTAAGTGTAATTTTCCCTTAAGTTCGCCCATATGTTTCCCTTAACCCTATGGGTGTTGCAGAAAAAAAAACCTTATGTGTTACTTAAGGGAATACTTAAGGAAAAAACTGAAGTTGCTTTATGCAACCTTGCTTTATCGGAACCATGATGTGATTGTCCATGCCAAATTTGGGAAAAGCACCATCTACAGGTACTGAGATCTGGAAAATGGCTATTATTGCCAAATAACTTTTGAACAGTTTGTCAGAAAATCATATCATGCTACTTGGTAAGCATGCTATCCAAATGCCATTCTTCTAATGTGGCTCTTCAGCTATCAGGTTGACCATAAGCTACATTTAGCATTTTAATATGGCTACACACTCGCACTGAAGGCTCTCTGCAGTTTGGTGAGTGGCACAAGCTGCAAACAGTGCCATTTCTCACCTAGACATTAGAGTTCTGCTGTTTTTGTTCTTCTGGCTCTGCACTGCTGTTGCTGTTTCTTCAGGGGCATGGCCCTGAAATCGCTGCTTGCAGTTTTGTACTTGTTCTTTTTACCCCTTTAACATGCACCATTAAGCATGTGGGATAATTATAACTTGTCATAACTTGACTCATTCAGTCCACTAGATGGTGCTGTTTGTTTTCTGGGGAGGTCAGCGGGGTGACTGTCGGGTTGACTGTCAGCGTGCAGGAGGACGTAGATAAAATAAACATTGTAGCATCAGAGAAAGAAATCCTACGCATAGACTAATTCGTGGCGGTGTGCCACAGAATCAACACCGGCCACATATTGCGTTTCGTTATAAAAAAATTTACGCAATTTAAAACACGCAGCATATTCATTCAGCTGCATTTCCTTTCCCTGCTCTCCCTCCGTCTCTCTGTCACTCACGCGTCTCTCTCACAAGTCACAAGCAATGTTTTGTCTCGCCAAAGCCTTATTTGATGGGTGAGTGATGTAGCTACATGACTGCTGCGCTTGCGATAATGCGCATATTACTGAAAGAATGAGCAGAGAGACAGAGAGTCCCGGTCGCGCGCGCGCACCCTCGTCGTCTTTCAAACTGTCTTGCTCTCTCTCACTCTCGCTCCCTCGCGCATATTAATCAAAATGAGAATTGACACGATGGTAAAAGATCGGAAGACCGAAGTTTCACGTGCAGCATTCGGGTATTTTTTCCCTGAATTACTGCTGGGTGTTGTGCAAAAAAATAGAAGAAAAACTTTTACGTTGCCTTATCTTCTCTGAAAAGCGTTCCGCACATTCAGCTAACATGAAAAACACTTTCAATAAACAAAACAAAATCCAATGATGAAATGTTTTCTGTGTTGACAAATCTTGTGCGATGTCCTAACTGCCGGGATAATCACACGCGTTGTACAAGTCCGCTAATGACACGTCCGATTCGCGAACTACTCCTTTGAACCGATTCAACCAAAACAATCTTTTAGTTTAGACTGTTTGGGTAAATGCAGTTGGGTTGTCGAGGTCAAAACTCTAAATATGATGTGAATCAAATAAACTTACTATAAATAATGTTATGTCATTGTTTTACTCTTACACTGAATGTTTGGATTTTGTGAAGGTGTGAATAATTTTTAATTTAATTTAATAGGCTATAATAAAGTTCTGTGTAACAGATTATTAACGAAGATTATTAATGGAGCTTATTAAAATTGATGTGACATGAACAAACAGATGTTGACAGTTTTCCTTTGCAGACATAATTTGAATTTGGAAAAAGGTAATAAATTGCAATATATTGCAGAATATCGCAATATGTTTAAAATCGCAATAATATCTTATCGTGACCCAAGTATCGGGATAATATCGTATCGTGGTGCCTCTGGTGATTCCCACCCCTATACCTTACAAGCTACTTTTGTTTAAAAAAAGACTGATTGCATGTGTTTAATGGGTTCCAGGGACGGATTGACAATCTGTGCGTTCTGGAAAAGTCCAGAACGGCCGTCCAACCGAGGGCCGTCGGCACAAAAAAAAAACAAAAAACAAAAAAAAGTCTTAAAGCAGTATTAACAGCCAACAGCAGGGGCACTAATATGATCACTTATGCTTCGTGTAAAAAACAATAACTGAGGAAGAAGAGTCGGCCTATATCACTGACAGAAAGTTAGTTTTATAAGGCTGCACTTTTAAATTTGCTTACATTATATTTGAATAGCAGTGTTCTCCAACGTGGTGCCTGTGAGTTGCCCGCTAAACACATTCTATAAATAGCCCTAACTTGCCGTCGGGGTTCCAGACTTCGAATAAATGGCATAATTTTGCGACCTTTTCAACTAAACGTTTCAATTTGAACTTTTGCCTCTACAAAATTCAAACTCTCTTTGATTGTACGCTGTCATTTGCGTTGCGTATGAGAAACATCAAATGGCAAACGCTCAAAAAGCGGAACAAAACTTGTTTGATCTGAGCAGCTCGGCCCAAAAAACAGCGATCGCGGCCAAAGCTGATCTCGATCACGCGAACATTATTACACAGAGCTGTGCGATCAACCCAGTCTCACGGCAGTTCGTGACATAGTCACGAAATTTAATCTATTGATTCGTGTTCGTGGACACGATTTTCCCTATTTTTTCGTGTCACTCAGCACGACTTTCAATCTAATGTATTTCAATGGGACGTATTTTTCGTGCCTGCACCACGTTTTTCTTTCGAGAGCACAGTATTGTTTTTTCTCAATTGTAATTCATTTTGCTAAGAGCTACATTACTCAATATTTAATCAAGAGATTTTAATCGTCGTTTTTATTGCTTTATATTCGGTTGGCTACTCAACATTAATCTATTTATTCGTGTCCAAGGGCACAAATATCCTTCTTTTTTTCGTGTCACCCAGCACGACATTCAATGTATTTCAATGGGACGTATTTTTCGTGCTTGCACGTCTTTCTTTCGGGAACACACAATTGTTTTTTCTCAAATGTTGGGCTATTCCTTTTGCAAACTTAAAGGGCTACATTACTCAACATTTAATCAGGAGATTTTAATCCTCGTTGTATTGTATTCGGTAGGCTACTCAACACGAATTTATTCGTGTCCATAGGCACGAATTTCCTTCCTTTTTTCGTGTCACTCAGCACGACTTTCAATCTAATGTATTTCAATTGGACGTATTTTTCGTGCTTGCACCACGTTTTTCTTTCGAGAGCACAGTATTGTTTTTTCTCAATTGTTATTATTTTGCAGACTTTAAGGGCTACATTACACAACATTTAATCAGGTGGTTTTAATCATCTCTGTATTGTATTCGGTAGGTTACTCAAAAACAAATTGATTCGTGTCTATGGGCACGAATTTCCTTCTTTTTTTCGTGTCACTCAGCACGACTTTCAATCTAATGTATTTCAATGGGGCGTATGCACCACGTCTTTCTTTCGAGAGCACACTATTGTTTTTTTCTCAAATGTTTGGCTATTCCTTTTGCAAACTTTAAGGGCTACATTACTCAACATTTAATCAGGAGATTTTAATCCTCGTTGTATTGTATTCGGTACGCTACTCAGCACAAATTGATTCGTGTCCATAGGCACGAATTTCCTTCCTTTTTTCGTGTCACTCAGCACGACTTTCAATCTAATGTATTTCAATGGGACATATTTTTCGTGCTTGCACCACGTTTTTCTTTCGAGAGCACAGTAGGCTATAGTTTTTTCTCAATTGTTATTAATTTTGCAGACTTTAAGGGCTACATTACACAACATTTAATCAGGTGATTTTAATTCTCGTTTTTATTACTTTATATTCGGTATAGGCTACTCAACATGAATCTATTGATTCGTGTCCCTAGGCACGAATTTCCTTCTTTTTTTCGTGTCACTCAGCACGACTTTCAATCTAATGTATTTCAAAGGGACGTATTTTTCGTGCCTGCACCACGTCTTTCTTTGCAACATGGTCTCACCCCTATTCGTCACATAGGCTCAGCATAGGCTATGCCGTTTGGTCATTTCCCCCTCACGTCCAAAGCCGACGTTGAGGGTACCCCCTATTCGTCACTTGACAACGGAGAGGGTCGTCCGATAGATTTGAGTGCAAATCACTCATCTTTGAATTTTGAACTTTTATTATTTTCCTAAACCTAACTCTTTTTCCTCTCTTTTTATATAATTTTGGGCTACATTAAAATTACATAATTACAAGACGGTATATTTTCTATTTGCTTAAAACATTCCTTCATTTAGGTGGGATATTTTATAATTTTCGATCACATATTGTGGTAATTTCCCCCTCACGTCCATAAGCCGACGTTGAGGGTAGCTAGCTGAAACCCTTTTCTAAATCGGTAATATCACGATTTTTCCTCTTTTTTATATTATTGTGGACTACATTAAAACGACATAATTGCAGGACTGCATATTTGCTGTAGGCTTAAAACATGCCTTAATTTATTGTGGGATATTTTATAATTGTCGATGTTATTTCAAATTGCAATGGCTTATAGTGAGCCTACTTTTCTTTTTTTTCTGCGCCCCAAAAAAGAAAAAAGAAAAAAAGAATAGCCTACTTTTATAGAACTTTCATCTCAATACTGTTTATGCAGTTGTAATAAATTAATTATATAGCCTACTGCAGAAATGTTTATATTACTTTATATGGACATATCCTTTCGCAAAGAGATGGATGTATTCTGGGAAGTGATATGTGTTTAAATGTAATGGCTACATACTCGTTTTTCCTTCACTTGGACATTTATGCTGACCCCTTTAAAATTGAGCACGGATATAAAATATTAAGACTGTACTTTTAATTATGATTGATATTTTGGCGCAATTTTGTGCAACACGTCACTGTGTGCGACCATCGCAGAAACCATTGCCCAGCGCGATTCCACCACGGTAAGTCGCTTACAACAGTCTAATAAGCAAGATGAATTCATAAGCATTATTTACACGTCCAAAATGAAGAAAATTACGAGTTAAAAAAAAAAAAAACATGTTCTAAGCCTAGATATATAGCTGTAGATGTATATATACAAAATAAAATTATGAGTAACGTTAGCCTATTTCCACATAAAAAAAACATGTTGTGATATATATATCATGTCCACATGATGTAGTCCACATATATTTTGGACGTGTAACTGCTTATTGAGAATTTATTGGGGGAATAGTAATTGGGGACATTTAGATGATGTGATTTTCTCTCGATCATCGTGGTTCACACTCAACGTCACTGTAATGTGTTAGTAATAACAATATTATCACTTGGTCTAACGTTATACTGCACATAACGCTGCCTTTATGGCGAACCCCAGGCACATGTTACGCGCCTTTAAAAAAAAATGTTAACTTACGCGACTTTTAACAGTAGCACAGGAAATAGAAACAACGTGAATCTGTATTTATTTATCCTAAGCATTTACAAGAAAATGGGAATCACTCACTATTAGGGTACACTTTTTAAATCTTATATCAACAACACTACATAATTAACATTTTCTGTTGTTCTCCATGCAGATCCTGTCAAACATATCACCTGTCGAACCTATCCGAACCTGATTTTCAAAACCCAAAGGCACTTTTAAGAGCCAACCTCTATCTCTTCATTATTTTCTATATCTTACATCCTCTCTTTCATCCTCAATCTTTATCTATCTCACAGTCTTTATCTATTGCTCTTTCTTTCCTCCCTGTCTGTCTTTGTCTAGCACTACTTGTCTGTCTTACCCATCTTTGTCAGTCTGTCTGTTTGTATCTGACTGTCTGTCTGTCTGTCTGTATCTGACTGTCTGTCTGTATCTGACTGTCTGTCTGTATCTGACTGCATTGCAATGGCCACCAAGCATAAACTTGATTCAAAGGATCCCCACTACCAAGAGGGGAGACGCATGGCTCTGGAGCTGAAACATGAACACATTCTAGCTGAAGCCAAGGTTAGAGTTTTTGTACACCTCAATCATTTTATAAAAACAAACATAAATTAAAGTAAAACGTGATGAGGAATATGTAAGAATGATGAGTGCAGAAGATTTTATACAGGTATATTGCATGATGCATCCTGCCATGTTCTGTGACGTGTTAATAAGGGAATATAATAATAATAATAGTAGTATATGCAGTTCCATCCCTCTGAGTTACAGAGACTTGGAGAATCTATTCCAAGGCTCATTTAAGCTGTTCAACACCTTACTAACACACTATGTTGTGTTTTCCTTTCACAAGTTACCTGCCTTTTGGTTACCGTACTTTTATCAACATCAGTCTTACAAGAAATATTCACTCCAATACACAGAGAGCAGCTGATGAGAGGAAACGTGTACGAGACCCTCCACACACCTCTAAAAGGGACTCTGTAGGACGTGGTAAGCCGAGGGGGAGGCGAGGAGGGCGACGCCATGCCTCCGCTACAGGTTATATCTGAATTATTTGACATTTGTAGGAGGAATTTACAATGATAATGTTGGACCAACTCAAATTAGAACACTGTAATTGTTTATTGAGAGTTTAAGATATTCAAATAACTAAAAAAACATTAGTGACACTATTGTAGAAGACACTACCAAGTACTTAACAAAAATATGTCTGATTTCATAAATTGTTTAGTATATAGTTTGAAAAGAAGAACAAGAATAGAGTGTGATAGCCTAACTTGTTCTTATTCTTCTATGTGCTGTTTTACAGCCACATACCCCACGGTTGAGGGCTCCCTGTCATCCAGTGTGGAGGTTCCACTTACTGCAATCTCAACAAAACTAAATCCTCAAGGGGAATTTGGTAATTCACAGTGATTAATTTAAGCTTGCACAGTATAAAAAAAGTGTTCATTCTAATACTGATCAGTTGACTTTTAATTGTTCCTTATCTAAATTATCCCTTACCGCTTTATTTTTGGATTTTCTTTACAGAAAAAAATATGGAGAGGCTCTCTGATATTTTGGCGTCATGTCCTTCTGCTGCTCAGCCTCAAAGTAGCTCTGCATCATCATGGTCTTTTCGGCAGCAGAAAGCCTCTGAGCGCTGGAAAGAAGCAAGACCATACCACCTAAAATGCCTTATTTCAATAGAGGCTGTTGGTCATCCCCTGTGTTGCCTTTGCAACGAGCCTGCTGTTATTAGGTTGGTTTTCATTAATATCAAACTTCAATTACCCAGGGTAGGTTTGCAGAGTGCCCTGCTTTATAGGCTAAGATGCATGTCTTTTGGGATGGGAGAAGACTTAGATACCCAGATGAAAAACACATTAATGAGAAAAGTACATCTAGGACCTTCTTGCTGTGAGGTGACAGTGCTAAACACTGAGGCACTATGCAATCCTATACAATAAAATCAAACCTAGTAAAAGGTAAATAGCTTAAATAGAGTGTACAGTACTTTATATGAGTTATTCATATAACATATAATAATGTATTATATTATAATATTAATTTTATATATATAATTTTCTCCTTAGGTGCAGGGAGTGTCTTCCTGAGGAGTGGTTCTGTGGGGACTGTGATGTATTGCATCACAAAAAACATCCACTCCACAACAGGGAATGCATGATTCGTGGTTTTTTTGAAGCCATTCCTCCGACCACATGCATCATTAAAGGGGAGGATGGATATTGCACCCATGAGCAAGGTACGTTCTCACGAAAGCTTTAATTTTGCTGTTCAATGTGTGTCTGCAGACAGTTACAGATAATCTAAATGATTGGTTTTCCTTCTTTTTGCCAGCTTGCATTTTGCCAACTGTGAAGGTGCCAGACTGCTCCTGTGGAGGCACAAACTTCACTGTGTTACCAGGCAAACCAGTGATTTTAATTACCATCAATGGTAAAAAAAATAAAATAAAAATATATATATATATATATATTGTAGATGTGATGTTTTTCACACTATTGTGCTGTGGCATTGTGCTTACAATTGCAGAAGTGACAGAAATATGGAATAGCACATGGTAATGTTATTAACTGAAACAAAGACAGATGTTTTTTTTTTTTTTTTTGTCCTAGCATCTTTCCAGCATGATGTCCAATCAACACAGCAGTGTGGAATTTAGTGAATTTGAAAATATAAATGTGGGATTATAGGAACTTGCGCAATGTCTCTTAACCATTCACAATGTGCATAATGAACTAAGTGTTGTAAAATTAAGTATGTGGTAAATGTGTATTATATTTTTAATTATTTTTTTTTGTTCCAAGGGCGTTTTGACTTGCATCAGCCATTGTATGAATGTCAAACATGCCAGCAGCAGTGGACCCCTGACTTTAAAGACCTCCTAAGAAGTGGATATTGGCCAGCCTCCGTCACCAATTCCACACTTTATACACTGGACCTCTTGAGCTCCTTTCAGGAACTCAAGATCATCTCTCCGGGATTCTCCAGACAAGCCTTCGCAAAGCTGCTGGAACATCGCACTAAGTGTGGAGGAAGAGTAAGTGTAAATGTTATTACCATTTTATAAAAAAAATTCCATAAGCAGACAATATCAAAATACTATTTCATTCTATATATTTTCCAGTCTGGATCTATCAACGGCGATGCACTGCAGCGTAGCTTCTTAGAGCTTTCGTATGCATCATTTGAGGAAGACCAGCTCTGCTGTAGTGCTCCTTTCACCTGCCCAGCCTGCACACCAGAAATGTTGGCTGTTTCAGCAGATGGAAACAGAAAGCTATATCGCTTTCGCCGAAACGGAAGGTGATCTTTCTTCCAGTCTTTTTATTGATTTATTTTCTTACTTCATATATTTCATGAATGGATTTTCTATTTTTCTTTCTTCCTCAGCTCTGATGATCCTGGCTTTTTTGAGGGGCTCTTTGTGGCTGAAGACAGCGCGGTGTCTAGATTTGTCGACACCATACAGAAAGCAGTGAAAAATGCAAGTTGACAAAATAGTTGTTACAATAATAAACGTAACCCCCACTTCAATTACTCCTGCATATCAATTACAAAATCAAAATGCCATATATTGAATGACACCATTGCTTTTATTTGATTTGTCGTGTTTGTTTTGTGTTTCATAGACACAGGGAAGAGGCACATGTGGGGACTCCCAGTGGACAGCAGCGAGGGAAACTTCAAGGAGGGCTTCAAAATTGGATGAAGAGGGGATGGAGGTTGCTGTGTGTCGCCATGGGTTCCTTTTGAAAGCCCTTAATATGTACAGGGGGGAGATATTTGCCTACCCTCTGTACCTTCAGAAGGAGCTCATGCCAGCCAAGGCACAATTCTTCGCAATGGACGTGGCATGCAAATACTGGCCATACCTGGAGAAAGTTGCTAGTGTCCTTCCTGCTCTTCAGGAACTGACCACTATGAAACCCTTTCTCAGTGTAATGCATGCTCGAGCCCATGCTACTAAGTGTGAGGTGTGTATAATATTTTGGCATCTTATGTACATTTGTAATATTTACAAGCACATTAATAATATTAAATATAAGTTAAGCTACACTATGTTATCTTGTGTTTTTGCATAACCATTTCTTGCATGGAATGTAATGCCCTTTGATGCAAATTGTGGTTTGTGATATTGGGCTATATAAATAAAATTAAATTGAATTTCTTCCACCCTTTACTAACAGATTAATTGGAGTGGCAGGAACCAGGAAGGAGCAGGGACTACCGCTGGTGAGGAGGTGGAGCAAGTGAACAGCTACCTCTCACGTTGTGCCCTGACGACCAAATATATGTCCAAAGCAGGTGACCGGAGTTTGCAATATTCTTGTAAAAAATTTTTAGATTGATCATCATAACCTCATTATTTGCTTTCAACAGCACGGGTGGACATGCTTACGTTGCATGCAATGGGGTGGAACGAGAAAAAAAATATCTCTTTACATCAGGCACTTTCCACAAGATATGTGAAGGTAAGTCTCATATTAATTGTTTTGTGTGTCCTTTTGTTGTGTTTACTTGGCCTGTTGTTAATCAAGTTTTAATCCTTATTATTGTATAACACTGTTCATCAGACTTGTCAGAGACTCCATGATGAGACTGCAAGGCTAGCTGACCTAAAAACAGAGCTAGATTGCACAGATGAAGTGGTGTCACAGTGGCTATCTGATGTAAAGGAATGGGCAGCTGGTGGTAAGCATGACCAGATAAAAGAAACAACAAACATCCCTTTCTACAATCTAAATTTTATGTTTGATATTAAAGAGCAGCAAAAAATAGTAGGTTGATCATCATCTAATGTGATGCCACATTTATGATGTCAGGTTTATTAGTATATTCCAGTTTCCTGCAGGAAGTGCACATACAAAGTTTAAATAAGTTTGATTAAAAGGTTTTACATGAAATTCAAGCAGAGAAACGGTTCTGTGTTGTTTTAACAGTGAATTTGCTTTCGTTATATCTTCTACAGAGACACCTGATACATCTCGTGCCAGTCAAGGCACCACACACAGAGGACTTCAGCAGTCAATTGAGGGGCTCTACCTTAGTGTGAGGCACCGGAAGCGAACCCTCTACCGTCAGAATGGTATAACTATATAATATAATATAATAGGTTGATAAGTTCAGGCTACTGTATGCATCCTACTCCACCAACATGGAATTAGCAAATAAGTGTAGTAGCACAGTTCAGCTCAATCGTTGAATTCTGTTCTTTAAATGACCAGTCTGTAGGATTTAGTGGTAGGAATTAGTGGCATCTATCAGTGAGGTTTGACGATTGCAACCAGCTTCCCTCACCTCTATCTTTCCAAGCTACGGTAGCCGACGAGAAAATGTGAGAGGTACTATCTAGTGTTTGTTTGTCCGTTGTGGGCTACTGTAGGAACATGGAGGTGCAACATAGAGGCCTCCGTGGAAGGGGAACGTATTTAGATAAAAAACTGCCAATTCTAAATTAATTAATGCACAATTATTATTTTCAGGCAATCATGAAAATCATGCAAATAGATTCCCCCCTAAATGTTACACCTTGGACAATTTGTTTCCCATGTCAGTCTACATTATAATTTTCACATACTGTATTTCATTATGTTTTCAATAACTGCAGCTTTGCTTTTCAATTTTTTGGTGCTATAATTTTTTTATTGTTGAAGAGTTCTGTCAAAAACCTCTGCCTCTGTACTTCATGTCTTTCTAGACAGCAGCAAGTTTCGCCATCGCCTTCGAAGGAAGCTGGCAGAAGACAAAAAACTCCTTCTTCAGGAGATACAGAAATACAATGATCTTGTACTAGAATCGGCAACAAACATTGACGTAGCTGTGGTGGAGCATTCCCTAACTGGAGAGAGTACTGTGTCTCAAATATGGCCGTGGGAGGTTCATGGCAGTGGTATGTCTGTTTGTAGATGCTTCACAGGAATTTATTTACAGTTCTGCTTTATAGAGTATACTGAACTAAGGCATGCATGTTACATATTGAGTGTTGTAATATTAATTTAGTTTAATGGTGTATTTTCAGTTTTCTTATGTATCGATTTGATTAAAAAAAAGTCAATGTTTGCAGTGATTATGCAAGATTGTCTCATGGATACATGTAACTGTTATTGATTCTTAGCAAATATTTCGATCAAGAAACGAGTGCACGACCAAGTGATGTTAACAAGGCGACTGCATGAGGAAACAAGCGTTTTGGTGTTGGAGATGGCACAACACTGCACGTGGTTGCAGAGCCTGGCAATGGTTCTCAAGAACAAGTTGGCTGAGGAGGGTAAGTTTAATTAAAACCCTGTCCATCTAATGTGTTTAAAAAAAACATACAAAAAAACACATCAGTCACAGAACTTGGATGGAGTAGAACGGTTATGGCTCTCTTTGCCGTGGTCCTTTGGGATATACATAAAATGGGGATTACAATTGTTACTGTAGCTATGGTAACAAGTCAGTAAGGTTGTAAAGATTGATGCTTGAAAGATGTGCAGATATGTTGTATTATGGCTGTTACTTGAAAGCGTAAATGAACAAAAGAATTTTGACCATTGTAATTTGTGTCCTGATATGTTACATGGGGTTAGCATAACATCAAGATTAATCTTATTATTATTTCCTCCAGTCAACATAGAAAACCTTGATGGTCAGGAACTAACACAATGTGTTACTTCAGCATAACTGTAGTGAAGAAGAAAACTGTTAACTTAAAACAGCTATCAGACATGGGCACAAAACGCTTATATGCTGCTTTGGGCCTCCCTCCATAAAGTCATCTCAGTGAGCCGTCATGTTGCCTCAAGTCGTTTTATACAGAAGCTAGCCTGGTCCCATGTCAGCGATACACATAAAAATGGCAACCATCCTGCTATGTAGATTTTAATAGGTTAGTTCTTTGGCCTTATTGAATAATCTTAACATAGTTTGTCTTTAATGTAATCTCTTTTGTATTTTGAGACGTAGACAAGGGAAATGAGGGACTTTGCTGTCTCTTAAGAAGAAGACTGTCAGAGGTGTCAGAAAGGTTCCAAGTGGTCCTCCAACAGTATAAGACTGCCTTAGGTCCTGAGGCCTCTGTCCTTCTACATGTTGAAGAGGAAGATCAAAGTGGCCTCAGTAGTCCAGACACCAGTGAGGATGAAGAGGAAAACACAATTTAGGTCATTTATTTATTTATTAATATGTATGTTTGTTAGTTTTTGGAATAACCCCCTAATACTGTTATTCTTAGTAATTTATTTGTGTATTTTATTTATGCTAAAACAGCTGAAATTCAGCCTCTTATTATTGTTTTCTGTATTTCCCCAGATGGAAGCTGAACGAAGGACTGTGTTGAAGGAAATGGACTTGCCCTATATCTGTGTATTATTAGTATGCTGATTTACCTCATCAAAATCTGTGTGCATTATATCTTGTTGAAAATTCAAACTGTAGGTGCGTCCCAATTCGCATACTATCCATCCTAAATAGCATTCGAAAATAGAATTAGTACGTCCCAAATCGTTGAAATGAGTGTTCCAAATATACCCGGATGGTCTACTATTTCCGGTCAGAATCCGAAGTGCAGATCGATGCACACTATAACGGCTAATATTGCCCACAACCCATCGCGCGTTGGACGAGGATTCGGTTAGAACTACAAACACGAGTGAAAAGTGTTAAAAAACTACAGACATGGAGGACGCGTGAATCCAGCGGTTATGTAGAGAGGTTTAGATAAAGGGGTTAGAGTGATTAATTATCAGTATCTAACCTGACGAAAATGTATTTATTCAGTGTTGTCTACATTATATTGCATCTGCAGATGCATTGTGGACTTTTGTAAAGATACGTTTTAGCCATTAACTTTTACATCATTATATTCAAATTGCAAACACATGAGGAGAGTCTCCGCATGAAAGACCCACGACTGGCAGATCAACGTGCAACTACATTTCTCTCCGAAACGGTAGAAAATAAAATTAGATTGAATGGAGAATTTTAACAAGATGATTGACAGGGCAGTTAACGGTGACATGATGCACGCGACAGATCTGTCCATTAAGATGACAAAGTAGTATGTCCCAAAGCTAGTATGTCCTAAATTTAGTAAGCACATTGCACAGTTCAATGAAGATGCACAAACCTACCAGTATAGGTGCACCAATCTTAGCCAAAAATGTCAACTTAGCATGTATGATATTACCAGATGTAATTACTGGGCTCACATGATATTTGGGTAGTGTATTCATACTCTTTTAAGAGAGACTCCCCTTGATTGTGGTGACCCTGTGACCTTTCCTTTTGCACCAACATCAGGCCAAACTTTTGACTTGCATACAACAAATGTTATGAACCAATTTTTGTATTTTGCTGAGCAATGAATCATGTCATTTTTGTTGACCTCATGACATTCCCTGTAGCACAACCATTAGACCAGAATGTAAAATTTGACATTGTATTTGATATTGTCTAATTGTGCAGATTGCCATGAAATCTTGTAAGCACATGATGACTTTGGTGACCTCATGACCATTCCTTTATCATCACATTTAGGCCATGATGTAAAAACTCATTCTTGATTACTTGCATTTCTCCACATTTACTTATTCTGCGGTGCAGCAGCAGTGTCTGTGTCTGTCTATGTCATTTTTTTTTTCAGAGGCTGCCTATGGATCGCTATTTGATTGAGTGTATTATACTGTAGGATATAACTGTTGTGTAATTTTATATTACTGCACAGATGCATTATAGTATGTAACAGAAAAATACACTGTTTTTTTGTTATGATTATTCTTTATTGTATATTATTACAGATGACTTGATTCTCTTTTCTGCTGGAGCTTTTCAAGTGAACTTAACCTCACAGTCCAGTGTTTTTTAAATACAGCCTTATGGCTTGTTTGACAAATATGCATTTGGTGTATTTTCAGTAGTATTGTTGTAAAAGACAAGAAATAAAGTATTTCCAAAGATGAGCATTTTATGTTTTTTTCTTTTTCATCCATTATTATTGAAAAATAAGATTTTATATTTTTATGGTTGATAAAAGTCAATAGCTGGAGAAAAAAAACATCACGTATTTATATGTGGAATTTTTTTTAATTTAACATCACACTGCATTATTAATTCATTACTTTAATGCATGTCTTTTTACTTATTTTCAAACCAACCTGGCTTGTAATTAAACAAGATCGATCTAGTATAATAAGTAATGTGTATCTAAGGTGTGTTAAGGCATGTTACAGTTTTACTCGATTGCTGAAACACTAACCCTAACCCTAAAATTTCAAAACCATAACACCATTCATCAAAAAGCACACCCTTTTCCCCAAACTATAAACACTATTCCCCAGTTTTGACACATGAGTAAGATTTCTTGAACTTTCACTGCAAAACTTTACACACATATCCCTTCATTTATCATTGCCGTACACAATGTTGTAATTTAGAAAGCACTAGCATTCAGCACAGCTTCAGCTCAATTAGCACACAATCACCCAGGAGGAAACACAAAGAGTCAAAACTGGTCACACAGCAATCGAGAACCTTCAATATATCGATGAAAGGGATAAGATGAGAGGGGGAGGAGAAGGGGGAGGGCAAAAAGACAAGCAGTCTCAGATGAGATTTGTGCCTTTTTAGTTGACCATGTTCTTGTCCATGGTAGGCTATGACTAAGGAGGCTGGGCGACGAGTACAGCCAAACTTGAGAGTCACTTCACCGTCGCTTCCATTACAGTTTTTCTCAATTGTTTACACACAAATACTGGTACTTGAGACACAATGAGCACAACATGTAACGCATTCACGAACCCCCTGAACCAATTCTGCGAAACTACAAGGACAATTCCTGCTTTACACTCAAATTGCAGTTCTAAAACCATTTTCAAAACACTACACACAATTCTCTGCTTATGGCACAATTTTCATGCAGAAAATCTCTTGTTTTCACAAGGAACACACTGCCATTCAAATATGCACACTGACTCTTCATATGGGCAAACACCCGTCACACAGTTTTACAATTAACAATCAGAGCTTTAGCATAAAAGAGCAACAGGTCAGCTCTTCAATGGGGCAATGGATGCCAACATTTTTTACTGTAAATGTACACAGGCAATTCTTCTGTTGTTTTGTATGTAGACAACTCTATGTACAACTTTTTAATTGGTTGGGATGTACACTGTGTACATTGTTTTTGTGGGAACAATAAAATGTATTTGTTACCGTGTATTTGTGTGTTCTGAGTATAAAAACAATATTCTCAGATATTTTACAACATTTATGTATGTACTGTCTGTAGTAAGTGTAACACTGAACAAGAAAATACCTAAGTCATTATGATGGATGGAGAAGAAGTGTTTTCCATTCATCATAGTGTTTTACACTGAACACATCAGTGTTCAACTGGTTCTTATAAATGTCTATTCATATGATGGTTTGTGTGTGTCATTTGAAAACAAAATACCATTTTGAGAAGAAATAACATTGTTTTGAATGTAAAGTTTCATTTTGCAGGAGAATTGAGGGGTTTTGCCCATTGTGTGTGTGTTTTTTGATTTGTGTGTAGAGTTCTGAGAATATGAGGCATGCTTTCAGAAAATGTGTGTAAACAATCAAGAAAAACTGTATCAGAAACTTCAGGGAGGAAAAAAGGTACAGTAGGGGTCAGACTGCTCTCTACTGTAACTTTTGAGTGCTGTACTCTGTGCTGTGACTACACATACTGTACATGTATGGTGGCTGTTGCACTATACTACTTTAATGAAAAGAAATGCATCAAATTGCCTCACATACAGATATATGCTTCCATTTTATAAAAAGGATGCATTATCAGTGCTTCTAATTTTGTAGGACACGATGGATTGGAAGAAGTCTGCCTGCACATTTCATTTCATGCGTCCCAGGGGATTTTACCCCCAATGACTGGTTAGGACCAAAGATGGGATGCTGGAGCAGAATCATCTTTATTGGTGTTATTTGGTGTATTGTTTTGTATTAAGGAATGAAAAAAAAAAAATTTTTGTTGTGTTTGAATTTTTGAATTTTTGAATTTTTGTTGTGTTCATCATGTGAAAACGTTTTTGAAGGAGAGAACCACAACCAACATCGCTTGCGTATTACCGCATTAGTTTTTGTAGTATTGGTTTGCATGTAGCCTATCTCACCAGTGTGTATTGTAGAGTGTGTTTGTTTTTGAGATTCTACATGGCTCCTAAAAAAACTACAGTTTGTGTATATAGTGATAGTAATGATCAAAATAAAAAAAAATCGCTAGGATCTCAGGTCATTAAGTATATTTAACTGATATTGTAGTTGTAGGACAACCATCAGGGCCATCTCCAATGTACGCTATTTATAAACTACAATTCCCACAAGAGACGCGCCATAGAACTTCTTACAAAGTGTACAAATCAGCCACCATACTTGTAGTTCTTCTGGTTTCCCGACCAGGGTTATAAAAATGTGTCTTTACTATTATATATATCAAGAAACATACATTATACAGCCAAAACATACATTATGCTGCATTTAGATGATCAGGGTGAAACAAAATCGCCAGGATTTAACATCTGTGGTTTTAGCTGGTAGGCTATAGGCTGTAGCCTACAGTAGAAATGAATTCGAGTTTGTCGGCGGGAGTTTAGTCCTTCAAAGAGCGACCTTTAATTTTTTATTATTATTATTTAATTATGGCCTCCACGTGTTTGTTTTGCCCCCTGCCCTGATGAATGTAATAAACTGCTGTGTATAAATATGTCAGCATTAGGAGACAAAATGTGCGATATACTGTCCAGATCAAGACCTTCACAATAAATCAATATTTGTCTTTTAACTAGTGACAAAAACTGTTCTATTCTAGAAGCTAAAATCATGGTGATCCATGTATCTTTATAATTAAATCAGTGTGTGTGTGTGTGTGTGAGAGAGAGAGAGAGAGAGAGAGAGAGAGAGAGAGAGAGAGAGAGAGAGAGAGAGAGAGAGAGATCACGTGTGTGAGAGAGATCAAAGTGTGACAGATGGAACTGGTACTTCAGCCAACAAGCGGCTCCGCACAGTTCTATGCTTTATCTTTTGAAATATATAAAACCATTTATTTTATTTGGATTAAATATGCATGTTTTTTTCATCAGATTTACCAATTGTTATAATTTGTTTGTGCTGGTCAATTATGAACAATAGATAAAACTGAACTGCAAGCAAAAACTTGGGGCCGAGGGGTCACTGTTTCAAATATTTGAGGGGCTCCTCCCCAAACAAATGTAACCTCACTCCAATTTTTTTATAAAACTTGAAGGCCCTGATTAAATTATATATAGGCTACATTTTCATTTAAAAAGAATCCACTTGTAAAGTTAAACAAATTCCACATATAAATATACTCAATGAAGGTTGTTTCTTTTGTCTCAACCACATCATCATATTGTTTTGAATTTGATGTATGGAAAAGTAAAAACAAAAATTATCATCTTTTGCAAGTGTTATCATAGTGTATTTGTGGTCTTTCACAAAAATATAAGTGAAAATACACCAAATGCTTATGTATTGCTTTATTACTCACAAGAGGCTTAAAGGGTGATCAAACAAATTTATTGACAAGGTGCATGACAAGTAGAAACTATATAGTCTTTGGCAATTGGAACACATCGAAACATCGTTCTTTTAAAGGTGTACTGTAGAGAAATGCATGATATGAAGAGGGATATCCCCTACATGGAGCCGACACTGGTGGTGGTGAAGGGGTGAGTAGCAATGCTGAGATCTGGATGAATGTGGAGCTCTTCTCCTGATGAGCACAGCGGAGGGACCTATGACACGATTGGCTCAAGAGGGTTGAGAAGAAAATACATTTGGTTTAAGACGTAAAACGCCCAGTCAGCTGATGAGTTTGGAGTAGAAGAGAGTGAGAGAGAATGTAAAAGATATAAAGTAATGAGTGAGTATAAAGAAGGTCAGTCTTATTTGTTGAACTTCATATTTAAGCTTCATGTCAAACAAGCCATAAGGCTGTATTTCTTAACAGTGCACAGTGAGGTTAAGTGAACTTTGAAAAGCACAGACAACAGAACATGAAATCAAGTTACGCGTCAACTGTAATAAAATAAAAGTGCAATGTATAATCATGAAATATGAAAACATGCTTTTGAATAACATCTGAAGAAGAAAATTCAGTTGGATTAAGTACATTTCTAGTACAGCCCTCTCGAGATTAAACTCCAGGTCACATTCTTGGAGATTTTCACCTTTTCATTACTACAGAAAGATGAGATACGACTTCAAATGCAAAACAGAAACAATTGAATAAATACGCTGAAACCAAAATGGAGTTCAAAACATACATTTTATTTATTTTCATTATTTCGGAGAGAATCCTTTGGCTGCCAGGACTGGGCCCACTGCTCACCACTAAAAACAGAAGGGAATTTTTAGGGAATAACAGTTTAATTTTCCATCTATGAAGGACCACCACCTTCATGCATGCATTAATGGTGGTGGTCCTTCATAGATGGAAAATGAAACTGTTATAGTTCTGTAATGATGTGTGCTTTACACTTGTTATAATGCTTGTTTAATCTGAAACAGAACGGATTAATAGAAAAAGTATTGTAGCCAACCCCCCTATCTCTAATTCATAAAGCAGAAGAACAGAGAAATACTTACCATACTGGACAGGGCTCCCAGTCAACCAACATTTCTGCTTTGCCCTATCAAGAAAAATAAATAAATAATTCCATTCTTAGCATAAGGCTATTATGTCTGGTTATAGGCACTGAGTTTCATTGATACAATGGGTCATTATTTTCAGTAGACACTCCTTTCTAAACTGTAATTCAAAAAAGACCAAACACATAAAAAGCATCTACCTAACAATTATGGTATGTATACTGTAATATGTATTTGCCAACTCACAAGGAAGTTTCTAAATCCTATATTGCACTCTGCATACTGCCTACACTCTGCAGTTCCTTTATGACTGTCTAACCTTTCTCACTCTTTCTCTTACTACACTCCTGATGGGGAAAGCCTCTAGGCGAGTGTGGTAGGAGCAATCTGTGAACAAAAACACGTTTCAAATACTTATTAGTTAGTTTAGGAACAAAATAAACACAACTATGAAGACTTACAACTATGAATCACTTTGTGATTTTCTAGGCTGATATGGCTAGGAACTATACTCTCATTCCTGCGTAATAATCAAGAAACTTTGCTGCCGTACCATGAGTCCAGCAGACGTAATGATATGACGCAGCGCCTGAAAATAGTCCCCAGCTCGGTAGACTAGGGTCGACCATTTTCAGGCGCTGCTACATATTACTGTATTTTGACTGTACAACTATGGGGGAGTTGTAAAATGAGCCTATTTCCAAAAAAAGTGGAGTATCCCTTTAAGTAGGGAGCAGACTTGCAAGGATGACAACAAGTGATGTTTATCACTAATCAAAACATGTACCATGGAACCAAATCACTAATTTCCAATGTGGTATGCTTGCTTGAATAACCATACTACTGCTAAGCCACAGCTCACAACTGAGAATACTCCACTGCTGCTGCTTCTACTACTACAATGCATTTTGGTCAAATTAGACTAATTAAGCCTGTTGGATTTTATAGGTTGTCAATTGTACTAATCTCACTATTACTATTATGTACTACTATTATTATTATTATTATTATTATTACTATTCTATATCTATTATGAATAATCATGGTTATGTGTGCTACGCTGGACTAGCTGGACTGGTCAAGACATTTACATATTGTTGCCCTGTTGCGGGTCGCTAAGTCGCTTTGGATAAAAGCTTTTGCTAAATGATTAAATAAATAAATAAAATTTTGACTAATTGTCTGTTTTAAGTAGTTAAAAAAAAGCAATGGAACTATAGCAAATAAACCGGGGTAAAAGTTGCAATGTATAGCAAAGTATCAATCATTGCATTTACATGCAATGCACTTACTCTTTTGTGACCTTTTCCTTTCCGGCATATGCCTTGGTCCCCCTGTGAGAAAAAACAAAAAACAAAAAAACACATTTACATTAATTAGACAAAATGCACTTTGTAATGTCTTTTCAACATAAATATGTGTCCCTGACTCCCTGGTGTGTCTAGAGAGTAGAGACCCCTGAAATATGGAAAAAGACCATCCTCTATTTCAGTTAATGTGTCTGCAAACACGCTGTTTATATTTGGCTCCACATTTTACATGACATGCAGGCTGAGGCTCATTAGAATAGTAATCATAGTAGGCTTATAGAATACTCCATCTAAAACGACTCGTTTCAGACAGGGTCTGCATAAAGGACCAGTTCAAGATAAATAAGGATTTTTTTTTAAGGATAATGCAAAGCTACTCTAGTGGACTATCAGAACAAAAATATAGAACTGGAAATTAGCATAATAGGTCCCCTTTAAATTCTATTTGCGTAATTCATTTATTTACTTAAAGGGTTAGTTCACCCAAATATGAAAATTCTGTCAGTAATTACTCACCCTCATGTTGTTCTTCCAACCCCGTAAGACCTTCGTTCATCTTCGGATCACAAATTAAGATATTTTTGATTAAATCTGAGAGCTGGATCACATTTCCATAGGCTACTAAGGGATTGAAACTTGCTGGCCCAGAAAATGTATTAAAGAGATTGTTAATATAGTCCAAGTGACTCCAGTTGCTCAATCTTAAAGGAGTCATAACCTGTAATTTTCACTTTTCCACGAGAATCAATGTATGTTATGATTGCCTAACGATTATACACTGGCCGGGAAGCCGATATTTAAAAGTGAAGCGTTTGTTTACCCCAGGATTCATCAACCAGCAAGCGTGCACGCGCACTCAAATACGAGATTTTAATTTCAGCCCCGACTTGACGTCATGACGGGGCAGGATATACCATATATGGACACCGCAGACCTATGCCGCGGGAAGCCTGCCCTGCCCCTTACCCCCTCATATTCAATTCAGTCGCGAAAGATGCAGAAACGTAGTGCACACGTGAGTTGCTCTGTTGTTGACTGCCAGAATCAACATGTAAATGTGTTTTCTCTACCAAGAACGGACCTAGCTATCAGGGACCAGTGGATTAAATTCATTTTTAATGACGCGGTTCCTACAACCCTTCCCACTGGCTTAACGTTTGGTGTCTGTGCTAACTAAACATTTTACGCCGGAATCCTTCACAAATTTGGGGCAATATCAGGCGAAGTTGGCATCGAAGCTCGGGAAAAAGGGGCCATTTTCAACAATCAGAGACTTGCCTGCAATTGAAACGGTAAAGGCCCGTTCACACCAAGCACGATAACTATAAAGATAACGATAAAGATAACTATATATGTGTCCACACCAGCGACCGATAACGGACTTTTTATTCTAAGCACGCGCGCGCCCGGATGATCCAGATCCATTTTAAATGCGCGAGACCTTTAAATTAGAATGGATTCTGATTGGCTGTCAGTGTTTTATCGTTCGACAGCTGGAAAAAAATCGTTCTGAAAGTGATCCCTATGATATCGTTCCTCATATCTTTATCGTTATAGTTGTGGTGTGAACTCTGTTATTCTTTAATATGGAGAACGATTTTTAGAATTATATCTTTATCGTTATCTTTATAGTTATCATCCTTGGTGTGAACGGGCCTTAAGACTGTGTTTTTATTGCTCTACTGTGTGTAACAAACAGCAGCTAACTGCTAATGTGGCTATTGTATGCTAGCGGGAGTATTAGCTTCGAGGTAAACATGAATGTTGGAACAACATGAGGGAGAGTAATTACTGACAGAATTTTCATTTTTGGGTGAACTAACCCTTTAAGAGAATCTGCTTGACTAATGAGCTATGGTAACAGTTATCAGAACCACCAATAATTACCCAACAAACATTATTTACATACCTGACTTTTTCTTTTTGCGACTTGCAACTGTGCCCCTGGCTGACCCTGTGAAGACAGCAATGGGTTTGGAGAAAGAAAATTACTCATATACCAAATAAATCTTTAACTTATTATTTAAAATACTGAAAGACCACAACGTCGCACAAGTGTGGCAGTACATGTATTAATAGGTGTAAAGTACATGTAGTCTTATTGCGATTGAATTAAGGTTGCTCCATTTACTCCACGTGTTTCACTTTCTCGCTTATGTCCATCCTGTTTGTGATAATCCTAATTTGTTTCAACAAGAGCTGATCCTTCGCTGACTTGATCAAGGAACGCAAGGGGTGGGAAAATGGTGGTGTGGTTGTGAGCATGAAATGTGCTCATCAAATTTCATAGCAATCTGATAAATTGAGATATGTTGCCTTCAAGTTTAGTGTGCATGGGACACTGACATTCCCAATTATTTTGAATATTCAAATTATCCTAATATCTTTAATCTTTAATTTTGGCCAAGTAATTTCAGCATTCGATTAGTAGCATTTTTTTTTACTTTTAGATTTATAATAGACTCACAAAATTCCTTCCAAAAGCCCTAGTACAGAATCGGATAGACCATCTAATTATGTAATATCAGATCAACTTTTCTAGCAGATTATCCATGGAAAATGAGA